>NW_004524582.1:12320888-12338831 GCF_000260255.1 Octodon degus | reverse complement strand
GATAGAGTTATTATTACCTTAGCACCAGGTCCGGATCTATGAAGTTCAGATTCCTCCAGGTAGGTGTTGTTTGGTTCTGGCTGTGTGCTCCACTTCTTTCTGCTTCAGGCATTACAGTTGAACCCTTTGTGTCTCTCTGGGAAGATGTTCTGCTCCTGAATCAGCTGGGTGGGTCTTGCCTCTAGCCTCTTTGCAGTGAGCTCTGGAGCCTGGGTCAAATGAGGATCCGCGGCCTGGGGTTGTCTCACTCACTCACCAGGCCTATGCTCTGGATCTGTTCAGGTCCCCCATAATGATCCTCTGCCTCTATTCTGAGCCTTGCCCTCACTGCAGCAGAGAATGAAGGAGTGGGCCTCAGTGGAAAATGGGAGAGTCAAGACTGATACGGTGTAAAACCAAATTTGAAAGGGTGAAAAATGCAGAGAAAGCAGAGGAAAAGCTATCTATATAGAGTGGAGCCACAATATAGGGGCATCCCACTCGGATGCCCAATGAGTTTGAGGTGCATTTCACACTTACAGGGTTTCAAAAAATGTGTAAAAGCTGATTTCTAAAAATAACTGATTGTTGCCATCTAGGCCAACCAGAGTCTCGACCTTCGTTTCTAAGGAAGGGACAAGGTCAGCTGGGGATTCCCAAAGCATGCAGTGTGTTAGTAACACATTCTCAAGGAACACATTGCCCAAGTATGTGTTAGGTACGTTGCTCAAGTACAAGATACGCAGATAAGCATGTAAGGATTTTGTCATGCTAACCATCAGAATCTAGCTCTGTAGCTTGTTTGTCTGCTTGCTTGTGTTCTGCCTGCACCCCTCTAATCAGCCCTTCAACGTCAGAAAGGGCAACCACCCTATCTTTCTGTAACTAAGGCAAAGGCATCACTACATACTGGGGTCACTGCCCAAAATGCACAGTATCCCTGGGAAAGGAATAATCAGAGTCAAGAGAGCAGACTGCACAACCCAAAACCAATAAAGTGAAAAAGTGAAACCCAGTAATAACGTTTTAGGGAATAATGAAAACACAGAGGTGGAATATTGATGACTCAACGTGAGTCTCTAGTCAACTTGGCTGAGTCAGCCTTTTAGTTGGGGTGACTCACCGTGCCTCACTGGTGACTATACTGCTTAAAAATAGCACCTCCCTTTGCAAAGGATTCTAATCCTGTTCAGCCAAAGCAAGAAGTAAACCACTCTCCAACTCTTCATCTTAACTCAGTTTCCCTTTTGATAAAACATAGTTGTGACCATCTGATACTTGTGCTAGAAAGGATGTCATTTTCTCTCCCAGATACTGACAAGTTAACTTCCTAATCTTTTCAGTCAGCTTCTTGTGACACTGGTCATGATAATCCAGTTGATTAGAACCTGATGATAAGAGAATTGAGAAACAAGTATGAGCTTCATTCACCCTGAAATCTTCTTTTATCCTCTAAAGTCTGACTCGCACTTGCAATAAGAGAGCAAACCCTGTGCTCCCTGGTCAGTCCTTAACAATCTGCGTGGGTTTGTTCACAAGCTGTTACTCTTATTCAATTAAAATATGAGTTGTAAAGAATAGGTTCTAGCATTCTAGAGATGGGAGTTCAAATCCTGGCACTGCAGCTTCCTGTGATGTTGGACAAGTAACTTGACATCTCTGTACTTCAATTTCCTGCTCTGTAAAAAAGAGTCAATAGGGATACCTGTTGTATTCCTATTGTACCTGTGTGGAACCAAAAGTGTATAAAGTAGCTGACCTAAGTAAATAGTAGCAAGTGATATTCACTGGGTGTTACAGGAAAGCAAACTGTTTCCAAGCCCTTTAGAAACAGTTGATGGAGCACAGGAAGATGCAAAATGCACATAAGAAACTACAGTACTCTGAATGAGATGTGGTTAAAGACTTCATCCAATTTAGATATCAAGCTCAGGAAGGAGGTAGCATTTGAAAGTAGACCTGGGCCCTATGCAAAGCAGAAAGAAGTTTCCAGTAGGTGAGACGTGAAGCAGCAGTCTGTCGAGATACAATCCATCCTGATATGCCTTTCTGGAAACTGAATTTGAACCAGTCACACTTCAAAAACAGCCACAAAGCTGAAGATTCCCTTTCGAGCATCCACAGCATTAGGCAATTCTGTACTGCCTTGACTCTGGACTTGATCTGCCACTGGCCTTGACCAATAAGGTAAGAGTTAGAAAATGTGATTTAGGTGGTGGTATACAAAAAGCTTGTGAGATGGAGCCTACTCTAATGCTGTCTTTGAATCTTTTCTGCCACCAAGGAACTAAATCTGCTCCAGCCAGTTGGATGATGGGAAATATGTGCTTCAGTCCTCTGCAAGGCCCCAGACAATAGCCAGCACTCCCAGGGGCACCCCAGTAAAGCCTCCACAGCTGACCACAGGTACATAGACAAGCCCTGTGGAAATCAACAAAATTGCCCAACTGAGCTCAACCAAACTGTAAGCTATAGAATTGTGACCAACATAAACAATGATTGTTTTAAGACATTGCACTGCAGGATGGCTTGTGAAAGAATCCAAAGTATGAGGGCCAGCCAGATAGCTCAGTGGACTAAAGTGCCTGCTTAGGCAGAGCACAGTAGCTGGGGTTTGATCCCCGACATGCTGTTACTCCTCCCTCCAAGGTACAATGAGATAGCGATTGAGACTGGGCATGGTGGCACACGCCTATAGTCCCAGCACTTGGGAGGCGAAAAGGAGGAGACTCACTATAAGTCCAATCTATGTAGTGAGACCCTGTAAACCCTGCAGACCCTGTACCAAAAAAAAAAAAAAAAAAAGAATCCAAAGTTTGCTAGTAATGGAGAGGTATTAAAAGATGGGGGGGGGGCATATGAGCTAGTCTAAAATGCTGTCTAGATGGACGCGTCCTTGGGAAATTGGAAATATATCATAAATATTAGACTAAGCAATGTAATTATTAGCTTAAGTGTGCTTCAAAATAAGCTGAGGAGTTATTATTGAGAACAAAGGGGAGTAATCAACCATACCTTACAGCCTCGTCACTCAAGGGGGTGTCTGTGGACAACAGACATCAACATTACTTGGACCTTATTGGAAATATTTTGTCCCACCCCAGATCTAGAGACCAGAGTAAGTTTCAACTGCATCTCCAGGTATTTCTTCAGTACTATCACAATTTGAGATGCGTTGTGCTATCCTAAAAGTAAACACTAATTCACATTGTACTCACCTTGTCCTTCTTGTTCCAATTCTATTTCTCTATGTTTCAATATTCCCTCCCTCTCTCCTGCTTCCTACCACAGAGCTTTAGTCAACACGCAAATTAAAAGTTATCTTTATCCTTTGAATATGGGCTATAGAAAAAATCTCTCGCTTCCTGCCTCCCCTGTTCTCTGTCTCTGTCTCTGTGTGTATGTGTGTGTGTGTGTGTGTGTGTGTCTGTCTGTCTGTCTGTCTGTCTGTCTGTCTGTGTGTATGTGTGCAGTTATGTGGAGAAGTCTTAGTAACTTTGAGTAGGACCCAATGAATAAAATCACTTTCTTGTGCAGATCTTGAACCAACTGAGAATATGACAAAAGACACGGTAGACAAAGATCTCAGCATCATCAGCGATAGAGTCTTGCCAAAGGGACTTACAATGTGGCATTTAGAATTACACGTGTGCAGTCATGCAGACTTGGAATGATGGACAGCCTTGCTCCTTCTCACTGGCAGAGAGGAGAAGGAAAGAGAGACCTATCTGAGGGGAGGGGCAGAAGTAAGTGAGGGACTTGAGGGAACCCAGAGAGTTGCTGCTACATAAAAGGAAACACCGGGCTGGGACTGTAGCTCAGTGGTAAGGCATGCTAAATATACATAAAGGCCTGAGTTCAATCTCCAGCACCACTAAACCCCAACAACAACCAAGGAAACCTCAGGATGTAGAAGAGCAGGCGAGCAGTGGCGATGGGAAGGATGTGCTGTATAAAATGTGGTTGTCATGGGGCTTAGAAGTTTCTTAAGAGCCAAAGTGTTTAGAAATGCTCATAATGATGACTGATTCATGGTATATACTCACTGTTAAAATGAAAAAATACAAAATGCAATCTGTGATTTTTAAAAAAGAGATTAAGAGTTTAGGTTCAGAGTTAATAAAGGCTGTGGTTTGATTGTCCCCAGAATTCATGTTGAAATTTAATACCCATTGTGAGGTGTTAAGAAGTAGAACTATTAAGAGATGTTAGGGCATAGATTAACCCATCCAGAGATCAATGGATTAATGGGTTGATGGGTTATCTTGAGAATGAGTCTGTCATAAAACCAATTTGGCTGTCTCTCCTCTTTGCATCCCGCTTTGCATGTGACACTCTCTGCCACCTCTGGATTTTACAATGAATACTCACCAGGCCCCATTAGATATGGTGCCTTGATCTTGGACCTGCCAGCTTCCTGCACCACAAACCAAAATAAACCTCTTTCCTTTATAAAGCACCCAGACCCAGCTATTCTATTTTAGTAACAAAATATGGGCTAAGCCAATGACAAAGAAATGTTCAAAAGTTTATAAACAAGAATAGCAACAACAACAAAAAAATGAAAATGCTTGCTAGACAGAACATCTTTCTTGGATTCTTCTGTTAGTAATAAAAAATAAACAAATAAGTAAACTTCTATTATGTTTCAGCTATTATGCAAATATTTCTCCTGCGACACAGAATAGATATTGCTGAAAAAACACATACTCAGCAAAATCATACACTACAAAGAATGCTTTTAGGAATATTAGGATTGTAGTCAGACCACTAAAAATTTATGCAACTTTGTAACTAGAGCACTAACAAAAACAGTAATTGGTATCTTGAGGGATAACTTGGACAGTGCAGGCAGGAAGGGAGGTATGGTTGGAGGTTGCCTCAAGGCTATTAAAATGCTATTTAAAATGATAGTGTGAAATTACAGTGGAAGAGGATAGCTTAGTCACCGCTAGGGCCAGAGATGGGGAGGGAATGGGCTAAGCATGGTTATTAGGGCCCCTGTGGGAATGGACGGTGCTCTGGCTTCACTATGGTGGTTGTAATCCTATGCACATGTGCTAAAATTGAATAGAACTATAGTATACACACATAGTGCACATAGAGCTGAATAAGCTATGGATTGTTCCAATGACCAATGTCAATTTCCTGGCTTTGAAATTGTCTTAAATGTGTGCCAAGTGACACCACTGAAGAAATTAAATGTAGGGTATATTGGGACCCCTCTGTGCTTTTTATTGCTGTTGCTGCTGTTGTTATTATTGCAATTTCCTGAAAAATCTGTAATTATTTCAAAATTAAAAGCAAAAAACAAAAAACAGACAGAAGTGCTGACTGCAGAGGCAGAAACCACACGCATGGAGATGGGCCTTTAAGCCAGTGCGCTATGGGTAGGCAGCTAGGGAAGCAGGTACGGTGAGCCCTGAGCAGGCTCGGAGTCCCCTCTTTGAGGTTGAATATCCCAAGTGATGTCTTCATTTTTATTTTCTTAACAGGTACCAGAAGGTGTTCTTACCTGCATTTTGAATTTGTTTTCTTTGCTGAAGGTCTGCTCAACCATCTGGGAAGGTGTCATTTGATTGCAAATGGAACATTTGCCAAATGTAAGCTCTAGATGTTTAACAGACACAAGAGTGTCCTGGGAAGACTTGGCCCACACAAATGTGCCTCCACGCCCTGGGGCTGTGCAATGCATTCCTGGGAGTGAGGCTCTGCAGAAGGTTGATCTATACGTGGAGACACAGGGTTCAATGAAAACGTAGCCAGTGAGGGCAAAGGCCCTCAATTAGTGGTCTCAGCCCTCAGTGCATGGGAATCTCCAGAGATACTTGTTTCAAATGAAGATGAGCTGATTTTTTCCAGAGTTTCTGATCCCAGTGCTGTGATCATGAGCTACAGGAATCTGTGGTGTAACACGCACATGGGATGTGGATGCTGCCTCTCTGAGAACCACTCTTCGAAAAGCACAGACTTAAATCCCCAACAAGGAGAACACGGACCCACTAACTTTTAAGCATTGTGCCAATTTCCTGCTGAAATAGTGCAATTTGGCTGAATAGTGAGCTGTGGAAGAGATGAGTTGAGGCAATGTTTCAAAGACACGCAGAGCAAACTGAAACACAAGTTAAAGCACTGTGACATTGCTTCCAAGCTGGGGACTGACAGTAGCCAGCAGTCCTGCTGGCACCAGCGTCACCTTTGACTACAAAGAACACTGGGTATTTTGACTTATTTCAGCAGGAATAAAATGTTAGGAAGGAAAATATCCCCCTACCTAGCTTCCTCTTCTGAAGCATCGGTGTGGAAAAATAACACCTTAGACTCATGTGTCAGCTTTCCAATCACCAATTTATCACAAGACAGATCATTTAAATCATCTCCTCGGAGGCAAATGGTGCATTTCTTGAAATTCCTTGGATGTTGAAAAGGGTAGTTTTGAAAAATATATTCCAATCTCTTTCTAGCTCAGTAACTTTTCCTTTTCAGCCTACCAAAAGTTCAATTGAAATACTAGTAAACACAGATGAAAGGCAAACTCGGGTGGCCTGGTGAACGCAAATCCCACTCCCCTGGGACACTGAGTCACATTTGATTTTCAGCTTTTTTTTTTTAGTAGAAAATTCAAATGTGTGCATATTAAAAGGGCACTGTGCATGGACATACATGAAATTATTGCATAATGTTTGAATCAAGGTAAGCAATCCTATTTCCTGAAGTACATTATTCTTGGATAGAGGGTGTATCAAGTATTACATTGATAAGACCCAGTGCTACACTTTACCTTAACCAAAAGCCCAAGAAAGGATTATATTTGAATTTATAAAAAACATGAAGCCTAGATTTTGACAGAGCCCCAGGCCTTCACTGAAGAACAACTCTCTTCTTATATTCTTGGAGACACTGGGTCTGCCTGGTTCATTAGTAGGGTTTGGATATGTACCTTTCTTGGTTCCTCAAAGACCACAGTGGATTGTTTCTGTATATTTGGCATTTAGCACATTATCTGGTATGTAACAAATACCTAGCACTATAAACAATGATAAAGGTCTTTGTAGAGGACCAACCAAGAGGAATCCAGGGTTAATTGGGAAAAAAAATAAAGTATGCCTCCAGGACCCTTCCTTCATTTGTTTTGAAATTTAAAGTTTGGATCTGATAATCCATTCAGATCCAAACTAAGGGAAGTGTTGTAGAACTTCTGCATGCAGGCAAAAACAGCAAAGTGACAAGCAACAGGTGTTCCCAAAAATGTTGGAATTGTTCAACAAATAAGACCAAGTCCAAGCCTGCCTCCAGCATTTGAAGCAAATAGTAATAACTACTACACCAGATCCTTTATTTGAATCATTCCATTTAATCCATGCCACAGTCCTGTGAATGGTTACCTTTAAAGGACTATGCTCGGGCTTGTTCACCACTGCATCCCCAGCCACCACCTGGCATTTCAATAAATAGAGAAATGAGCCAGTGAATCCACACCCTTAGGGGTGGTGAAACCGAGACCCAGAGTAGAAACAGAGCTCTATTCAAATAGCTGCTTTCCGTTTCCAAGAGTAAGACAGGTACTGCATACTCAGGTTTATTACTCTGCATTCAGTATTACCTTTCAGCTCTGCCAGTTGCAAATGTTATGGTCCAGTAGGTGGCATTCCATTTAACATTAATGCTAAATGTTTACTTGGTTAGCAGTCCCTTCCAAATGAGCAAGTAAGACTGCTCTAAAGCCTTTTGAAATAGTTATTTATATTAAAGATAAAGTAATCAGGCAGCCTGAAATTCTATCCCAATAGCCTTGACAGATGTATTCAAAATGACTTTTACTGTTGGTAGAGGAGTGTATATGGCTTTGTCCCAAAACAAGCTGACATTCAAATCCCTGACCCTTAAAATTATGATCTTACTTAGGAAGAAAAAAAAAATCTTTACAGATGTGGAGTGTCCCAAAAGAAGATCAATCTGGATTACCAGTGTAATTATGTAAATCCAACGCCAAGAGCTTTTGTATGAGCAGAAAAGGAGAAGGTCCCATGAAGACAGTCAGGGAGTGCAGTGATGTCATCATGGGCCACCTGGAGCCTCGGGAACCTGCAAAAGCAAGCGGGAGTCTTTGAAGGAATGCAGCCTGCCAAGGCCTTAATTTTGGACTTTTTGTTTCTGGAATTATGAGAGAATAAAATTTGATTCTGTTTTGGCTTTTTTCAGGGCCAGAGTCTTATGCATGCTAGTAAAGTGCTCACTGATAAGAAAAAAAAAAAATGCAGCCTTAAAGTTTTATTTATTAAACTACCAAATTTCTCATGATTTGTTACATGCCTGTAGGAAACCAATACATAGTCCAAATAAGAAAAACAGAACCAAATATAGGACAGATACTTGCTAACATCATGATGTCTCAAACTCAAGTACTTAACCAAAATGCTCAACCTACTAAACTATGGACCCTCTGTGCATAGATCGTTTGAACATGAATGTTCATATCATTTCAGAGACAGAATTTTACTAGAGACTTGTCTTTGATTTCCTCAAAGATGACAAAACCTTGTGTCTTTTCTAAGATCATACCACTCTCATCCATCATTCTGGAACAATAAGGCATCCAATTGCCCGTGACAGTTTTTCCAAGTGCAATATTAGAAGCAAAGCAGAGGTTACATAGAGAGAAATGCACATTACAGTTGTCCCTGAATAAGCCCTTGTCTTATTTATTATGACCTTGCTTATGTGCTCATTCAAATGCAGTCAGCAAACACTTATTGTGCGTCTAGCAGGTGCCAGGCTTTCCTCTAGGTGCTGAGCAGGCAAAGACAAATCAGATGTAGTCCTTGCAGTTTAGTCGAGACAGTCAAAGTCAACGGAGACAAGTATTTGATAAGGTGCATGTGATGGGTGGGAAAGTGCAGGTGTGGGAAACAAAAATAGAAGGTGCCACTCACCCAGGGCACAAAAAGAATAATGGGGAGGTACCCTGAAAGTTTGGTTAGCAGGATTAGGGTCTGGGATGTGTCCTAGGAGGAGCAGCTGGGAACATAGAGGTCTGAGAACTGCCAGAGAAACACGGTGACCAAATTGGAGAATGAGGTGGTGAAAAAGCTGGAGAAGCAAACGGGCCCATGACTGCAAAGGACCTTGACGAAGTGTATACAGCTTATCCTTACAACAACAGAGAGCTGTGACAGGGCTTCACACTTGTTCTGAGTGGTAGGATCAGGCTGCTTTGGGGAAAGGTGATCCTGCTGGTGTTGCTCGGCCAGAGTGGCCCCAGGAGGGGTTGGAGGAACAGCTCAGTGACAGAGTGACTGCGGGAGTGATCAAGGTCCTGGGTTCCACTCCCAGGACCACTGCGGGGGGGGGGGGGGTGGAGAATGGAGAATGACCAGCCAGGTGACACGCTGTTGTAGAACTCAGCAGGCCTTACTTGGAAAGGCACTCCCGGAGGAGGAGTGAAGTCTGGAGAGGGTACTAACTAACAGCAGAACTTCCAGGACCACGTATGGGAGCAGGGAAGGAAAATCAGGACTCGGGTTATTTACCATCTTTGAACTCCTGAAAGATTAACTCCTGCCTTTTTATTCGTCTCAATGCCAGCCCAGCCACTTGTACAAAATAAGTCTTCAATTTATTAGCAGTTCAATCAAATTTCCCAGGTTTCTATTAGAAACCAAGGTTCCAGGGACTTTCCCCGGTGCTCCTGGCACACCCTTCACTTTCAAGTATATAAAGCTGCTCTGAGAGCTAATTTACGGCTCTCGGAAGGGCCTCCTGTTTTTGTTCGTCTGCCCATTTAGTGGGTTCTTACTGGATTAATGGCCTGGCGCATGAATCACAATGACTGCGCAGAACTGAGTGCCGAATTGAGAGATGCCGGGAGGTTTCAGCTCTCTCCGGTCTCTGATGCTGCCTTGAGCCCCAAGCAAAGGTCAGCCGTGTGGAGGTCCCCGTCCCACCTGCCCCTCCTGCAGCCCTCTCCTAGGCGTCTGAAACATACATATTTATGCTCATTCTGCAGAAAGGCCACTGTTCATTTCTCTTTTACAACAACCCCTGAAGAAATTCTGACAGCTCTCCTGATTGAAGCCTTTTTAAATCATTTTTTGACTGAGTGGCTCAGCAAATGAAGCGTTCTGCTCCGGGAGTGCTGGATACAGTGAACAGCGGTCTGGCTTCCTGAGGTCTCCAGCGCGCTTTGACAGGGAATGCGCCACGGAGAAGAGGACAGCAGGGAACACAGGCGTATCTGCATCGGGGCAGCAAGGCCCAACAGTACACATCCGTAGGAGGGAAGACGCACTGGGACCCAGGCGGGCAGAGAAAGCGTCACAGAGGAAGTGACTCGGATTGAGATTTTAATTAGCATCCAGCCAGCATTTGGGGGAAGCACGACTGGCACGTTGTGCCACATGATTGAATTATGGGTTGTGCAAGGCATATTTACCATCCCTGAGCCCTGCCCACCAAGTGCCAGAAGGTCCGAAATGCGGCCCCAGACACGCACATGTCCAAATACTTCCCTAGGACAGCACTTCCTGGATGTGAACCACGGATGGGCGGCAGAGGCAAGGGAGAGGTGAGAAAAATGGAGGACAGAGGGCACCTGAGCTCCTCTGCAGAACACTGATACGGCGGCAGCACCACAGGACAGAAAAACAGCATTTCCAACAGCTGAGACTGGTTTATCTCGAAGTGCCACTCACAGTCTGTTCAAAGGACTCCAAACTCCACATTAAACACTAATGTCAGGCCATTTAAATCAAAGGCAGGTGGTGAGGGGGAGGTGAGCTTTGAACCCGAACCTAATTTACAATGCCAGGCTCACCACTTCCGGGTCCTTTCCCTGGGCAAATTACTTCTGTTCTTCAGCCAGAATTGTCTTCCCAAATAAAGACCACAGCCCTCCCAGTTTTGCTGGGCTGGTACATGGAGTCCCAGGCTCACGGTGGTACCCAAAGGATGATGAGGAGTATTTTGTATTACTCCTGAGGGTTTTACTCTGAAATGGAAGCATGAAAAAAAATAGACCAAAGAACTTTTTGTAGATCTTGGGAGGCATCCTCAAATACCTAAAATGGGGCCGGCCAAATAGCTCAGCGGATTAAAGCGCCTGCAGGCAGGCGCAGAGGCCAGGGGTTTGCTCCCAGGGCCTGCCAAACCAGACCCATCCCTGCGCTGGGCGTGGTGGTGCTACGCTTGTAATCCCAGCTCTTGGGAGGCTGCAAGCAGGTGGATCACTATGAGTCTGATCTACAAGTGAGACCCTGAACACCCTGGAGACCCTTCCCTAAAATACAAGAAAAAAAAAACCTTGAAATGATCATGTCTGAGTTATACTGTTCACCGTCTTTTTTCTTTCACTGGTACATTTATGCAATATACAGCAATTGCATTTATCATGGGAATTTGAGTATACACATGACACATCATAAGTCTTTTTTCAGGCTCTGCCCTTTCTCATCCTTCCCTGTCCCCTCCAACTCTTGCTCTCCTTCCATTTGCAAAAGCTCTATTTCCATTATCTCATCTTTTCTTTTTTCATTTCTCTCTTTTCTTTTTCTTTCTTTCTTCCGTTTTTAAATGTATTTGATACAGTGTCTCACTACACAGCTTGGACTCGTAGCGGTCCTCCTGTTTTCAGCCTTCCCAGTGCTGGAATTACAGGCGTGCACCACCATGTCTGGGCTGGGCCACTAGCTCAGAGCAGCCAGGGACAGGGCTGGGGAATCAAACCCTGGTCCCTGTGCTTGCCAAGCAAGCACTTAGTCCACTGAGCTATCTCACCAGTCCATCTCTTCTTTTTTAAAGACCTTTTTCTCCTCTTCCTCTCCTCACTCCTTCACCTCTTGTTCCCCTTCCCATTTGGAAACTATCTCCCTGCTTTCTATTATCTTTTACTTTGCTCTTGATTTATATTTTGGATTTTTCATATAAGAGAAACTATGTGATATTTCAACTTGTATGTCTGATTTATTCCACATCACATGTGCTTAGCAGTGCATCCATCCACCTAACATATATTCAGGGTTTTTTGTTTGTTTGTTTTGGTTTGGTTTTTTTGTGGTACTGGGGATTGAACTCAGGACCTTGCACTTGCCAGACAAGCACTTATCCTACTGAGCTATCTCCTCAGCCCCCCATCCACCTACAAATGCCATGTTCATTGTCCAACACCTTCTAAGCGCTAAAAGCTGTTCACTTATTTAACTCACTGTGTGTTCTCCAAGGCAGGCTCTAATCACTTTGCAGATATGTCAATGATATTTGGAGACAGTAAATAAATCATCTAATATAGGTAAAAAGTAACCAATCCTTACATCACATTTTTCACAGACAGTAATTTGAGATGAACCACACACTCAAACATAAGACTAAACCTATTCGATTTCTAAAAAGTAAGACAGTGCTTTTGCAGCGATGGCCTAGGCAAAGATCTCTCAGAAATACACAAATACACTAACTTTAAAAGAAAGATAGGATACTCTAGACTTCTTGAATATTAAAATCTCCTATTCATCAAATAATAATTTTTTTGAAATTTTATGTATTTGGTAGAGGGTCTTGCTATGCAGCTCAGATTCATAGTGATCCTCTTGTTTTAGCCTCCCCAGAGCTGTGATTGTGGAGGGCGGGTGCCACCACCACGCCCTGGCAGCAGGGCTGGCATGGCATGTGGTACTGGGAATCGAACCCCAGTCCTTGTGCTTCCCAGGCAGGCACTTAGACCACTGAGCTATCTGTCTGACCCCAAGTAATACTTTTTAAAAATGACTCTTTGTAGAGAGGACACAGACAGTATTAACTTTAAAAGAAAAATGTGACTTGACTTCATCAATGTTCTACTCTTTGAAGAACACAGTTAAGAAAATAAAAAGGCCAGCTGCAGTCTGGAAGAAAAAATTTAACCCATATCTCTAACAAAAGATGCATCCAGAATGTCAGTGCATCTCCTAAGTGTCAATTTAAAAAAGATAAAGAGTTCAAATATATGAGCAAAAAATGAACAGGCACTTCACGAAAGAAGCTACAAGACCATCTTACAAGTCATCAGAGACTATGAGTCTGAGCTGCACAGTGAGACCCTGTACCAAATACATAATAAATAAATAAAGTCATCAGAGAAATGCAAAATAAAACCACAATGCAACATTATTTTCACAAAAAACTAAAAAATTTTAAAGGCCAACAGCACAGGCATTGTCAAGTTCAAATGTAGGTCCAAACATAAAGTTCAAGACTTACTTTGGAAAAACTGTTGGCAGTTAAGTTATACTGAAGTTCCAACACATAGTTCCTCTCATAGGTATTTGTTATCCACATGTGGAAAAATGAATGTAGACCTGTATTTCTGACCATATACTGAAATTAAATCAAGATAGATTAACAAACTAGATATTAAAACAAACACTGAACCTACTACAAGACAAAACAGGCAAAACTCTTGAAGACATGAGCGTAGGCAAGAACCTTCTGAACAGAAACCCAATCACACAAGAACCAACAAATAGGTTTGTGTTGAATTTAAAAATGTTCTTCACAGCAAAGGAAGCAACCAGTAGAGTGAGGATGCAGCCTAAAAATGGGAAAATAACTCTTCCAACTATTGCTCAGACAGGGAATTAATATCTGAAATACATAATGAACTCAAAAACATAGATACCCCCTCCCCAAATAACAGATCCAATAAAAAACATGGGCAAATGAAGCTAATAGACACTGATCAAAAATGTACCAATAGCTGATAGATCTATGGAATGAAGTTCTTCATCTTTGGCCATTAGAGAAATGCAAATCAGAATGCTGAGATTCTACCTTACTGCAGAAAAAATGGCTGTCATCATTAACTCAAAAACAACAAATGCTGGTGAGGTTATGGAGAGAAGGGAACACCTCTTCATTGTTGATGGGAATATAAACCAGTATGGATGCTTTGGAAATCACTATAGGGATTCCTCAAACAAAAAAAAAAAAAAGGAAAATAGAACTTCCATTTGACCCAGCTATACCCCTTTTGAGTATGTTCCCCAAAGAGTTAAAGATATCTTATGAAAGTGATACATGCATATTTGTGTTTATAGTAACACAACTCTTAATAGCTAAATCTTGAAAGAAGCCTACAATCCCATCAGCACATAAATAGATAAAGAAAATATGAATATCTCTTGACAGATAGATAGATAGACAGACAGACAGATTCTCAGTAACAGAGAAGGCTAAGTAAGAGTCATTTGTAGAGAAATGGATTCATGTTGAGATTATAATGTTTAATGAAATAAATCAGACACAGAAAGTCAGCTAACACATAGTTTCTCTTATATAAATTTAATTTATAAATCATTTAAAAAACAAAATAATCCAGGTTTGGTGGCACATGCCTGTAATCTTAGCACTCACGAGGCTGATGCAGGAGGATTGCCATGAGTGTAAGGCTCACTGGAATATCATAGTGAGACCTTGTCTCAATTTAAAAAAAAAAAAAAGGTAAAATAAAAGATAGATGATAGGAACCAAGGAGGTGGAATCTGTAAGGCTGGAAAGGGTTCTGGGGCAGGGGCACACAGCCAGGCAAGACTGAGAAGGGGAGGTAAAAATGATTAAGACATAATATGTTCATGTACCAGTTCTTCAAAATGAATGTAAGTATTATGTACTAGAAACATACACTAACAAAGAGAAATTTAAAAATGAAAGTACACATCTGTAAGAATTGTATATGAAAACATTTATAGCAATTTATGTATAATAACAGGTAACCAAAACCCACAAATGTGCATCAGTAGGAACACTGATAAATGAGCTGTGGTCAATTTGTGACATATAATAATATTTGACAATAAAAAATAATGAACTAGTAAGACGTAACAATATGATGAATCTTGAAATCATAATGTTGTGCTGAAAAAATCAAACTCAAAAGAATTCACACCATATGATTCCATTTATAAGAATTTTAAAAATTAATCCCTGGCAACAGAACACACATCACCTATGGGAATAGAGATTTTCATCAGAAGGAAAACTAAGGATCGATGGGAATGTTTCTTCTTCATTTGGGCATCGCTAACATAGCCATATAGATTGGTTAAAACCTGAGAGGAAAACAGAATCTCTGCTTTTCACCATATGCAAACTTTTATCTAAGAGAAGAAAGTGGAAGGGCTTGGAAGAGCTCCATGGTGAGCCAGCTTCTGCTCTCCCTGTGTCTTTAGTCGTGAGGGGCACACCCAGCAAGGAGAATGCCCACCTGAAATCTGGAGGGTGACTGGTCAGTAACCTACACCTCTTTTCTTTCCTTTTCAAGAACAAAAAAAAAAAAAAAAAAAAAAAAAAAAAAAAAAAAAAGGGGGGTCCTCCTACAAAATTGTTAAAAAAAAAAAAAAAAAAAAAAAGTTCTAACATGTGTTTCCCAAGAAAGTTAATGAAGATAGAACATTCAACATAACAATTATTGACAGTTTTTCCCATCATCCAAAGGGCTGAATAAGTACAAATTTTGGAAATGTATCAACACCTACTTCTTTATTTTATTGCATAAAGTACAGGGTCTACAGGGTCTTGCTACACAGATCAGACTTGTAGTGATCCCGCTGTTCTCAGCCTCCCAAGTGCTGGGATTATAGATGTGTGCCGCCACACCCAGTCTCAATCACATCCTCTCAGCACACCCGGGTACAGGCCGGCACAGCAGGCTGGATATCAAACCCCAGTCCCTGCATCTGCCTAAGCAGGCACCTTAGTCTGCTGAGCTACCTGGCCAGACCATCAATACTTACTTTTAAAGTTAAAGTCATTGTAAGAAGAATGTGCCTAAAACCATACATGGTGCCACACACCTGTTATCTTATCATAGCTGCCTAAGAAGCAAAGAAGAGGGAAGTCATTAGTTCAAAGCCAACCTGCTCAGCTTAGTAACACTCTGTATAAAAATAAGGAGAGAGACAGACAGAGAGAAAGAGAGAGAGAGAGAGAGAGGAATGAAGTTCAGCAGTCTAATGTCTAGCATGCACAAAGCCCTGGGGTCAATCCCCAGTACCATACCACCTCACCCTCCAAAAAAGAAAAGACAAAAGAGAAAAAAACTGAGACTGTCAAATTTTACAACTATTTCTACATACACGCAGTTTTACTGAATAACAAAATCTTGTGACGATGCTGATATAAGAACACATTTCCGTGTGGTATTATGTGCTTTCTGTTTTGCTACTTGTCATCAATTAGATGACACTTAAAAACAGTTGAGCTTCTGAATATTTCTGTAAACTAGTATAAGCATTTTATTATTACACTGAAATTTTTATAAACAACTCCCCTTGAGTTTAGTTGGGTATTGTTCAAAATTAATTGGAAATTTTCCCTTCCTTTTATCAAGGCATTTCTTATATTTTGTTTTAAGTACCCAGGTGAATTTTGGTGATTGTAGACAATCTTTTAACCATTAACATGGCCAAGCACTTCCCTGGCAAGCACAAAGGCCTGAATTCAATCCCCAGTTCCACTAAAAAAAAAAAAAAAAGAAAAGAAAGAAAAAAGAAACTTTTAACCATCAACACAAGCAAGAGATAGAGCAATTGTCCACCTCAAAAAGCTCCCCTTAACGATACATGTTTGCTATACTTTGGCTCCAGAGTCCCCCGTGTTAAAGCCATATCTTAAATGTTTAGGTCCTTGGGGCTGGGGAGATAGCTCAGTGGTCTAAGTCGTCCCTTCCTGGCAAGTGCAAGAGGACCTCAGTTCAATCCTTGGTACCACATGTGCCATGCCGGCCCTGGAACCCCTGGTTGCAGTGCCAGCCACGGAACTCGGGCATGGTGGTGCATGCTTGTAATGCCATCACTGGGGAGTCTGAGACAAGAAGATCACTACTAGCACAAGCTATGTAGTGAGACTCTATAGGAATTAATTAATTAATTAATTAAAAAATAAAATATTTGGTTCCTGGCCTGGGGAGATGGGGGGTGACCTTTAACAGATGGGCCTTCTAAGAGGTTTTAGGTCATTTGGGGAATACGCTGAGAGGGAACTACACAACACTAATCTCTTCCTGTCTTCCCTGTCTTTCACTTCCCAACATTGAAGTATAATTGCATTCTGTGATTGCAATTCTATATTGCATTTTAATTTATTTTATTTTTTTATGTATTTAGTACAGGGTCTACAGGGCCTTACTGCACAGATCGGACTTGTAGTGAGCCTTCCTGTTTTTCAGCATCCTAAGCACTGGGATTACAGGCACGCCCCACCACACCCAGTCTCAGTCACCATCTCAGCACACCCCAGGGATGGTGCCAGCAAGCCACGCTGAAAATTGAACCCCAGCCACTGCACTCTGCCTAAGCAAGTACTTTAATCTGCTGAGCTATCTGGCCAGCCCTTTTTTAATTTTGTTATTTTATTTTTTATGTATTTTATAATTGCTGCCACAAACCCAGAGCAACGGAGTCAATTGATCACAAGCTGAAACTGGAAAAACCCTGAGCCCAAATCAATCTTTTCTCTTTATGGATGGATTTGTCTCAGGCATTTGTTACAAATGGAAAGCTAACACAGTGGTCCCAGGAAACCACCCATCTACTTCTTGTCACTATCATTTAACATATGACAGTGAAATTTCAAGTGCATGTTACATTAGGGCCTATTTAGTGTAGAGCCTCTGGTGATTGAGTTCTTTCTCTTAATATTTTTTGAGATGCATGCATATTGTTATCTGAATTACCATTTCCTTTTTTTATTGTTGGAAGGTTTTCCATGGTATTGATACACTAGATTTTGCCTATCCACTTGATAGGTATGGACAGTTGAAATGTTTCTAGCACTTAATTGGTAGGATTCTCCCCCTGACTAACTATCCATGCTGATACCTGTGAACCAAGCAACTGCACTGAAGATAGCAATGTGTAATAGAAGGGTCATGCTTGGAATGCCTGTCATTCTGGTCTTCTAAATACGTACTTCTCATCATGACATACCAATTATTAC
>NW_004524582.1:12315812-12319881 GCF_000260255.1 Octodon degus | reverse complement strand
TGTATCTGTATATGCAGAACAGTTAGGATAGATATAGCTACTTTTGCTTAATTCAATGAGAAGAAAGATTTGTACTAATAGAGTTTGGACAAGATATCCTGTCTTCATCGTGTACCATGGATAACCACTAAGAAGATAACAATGTGCAATGTATTAATTATTGAAACTGTCTTATTAATCAGTTTTGAAACTGTCTTATTGCTACTTGTTTCTCAATAAAATAAAATAAAACAATAAAAAAAGAGATGTTTGTAGTTGGATCTATTATGAAAAATGCTGTTATGAACCTTCATGTACTTTTTTGTTTGGGTGTATATTTTTATTTCTCCTGGGTAAGTACAGTGCTCAAAAGCAGAACTTCTGGGTAGGGAGGTAATAAATCTGGTTTTATAGGGTAATACTATCGAGTTTGCCAATTACTGTGCCACTTTGCGGTACCACAGCAATGCAGGGTTCCGTTGTCCATATCCTTGCCAGCACTTAGTAACGTGGCTCTATTCTAGCGTAGAGTGCTATTTTTATAACTTTTGATATTATCTGATACCTAGTAAGTTGAGAACTTTTCTGTGTGCTTATGAAAAGCTTTAATTAAGTATTTATGCAGTGAAGTGCCAAAATGCAGTTATTGGAAACATAATTTGCAAACAGGAAAACTTGAAATTTATCTTATCATAAGCACAGTAGGCACTGAACAAATTAAACAGCGAGCCTTCAGACAGTATATAATATTAATGCTGCAATTCTATAATTGCATTTTAGAATATTTCAACCTTCAGGATGAATCATTTTCTGAAGCACCTATTTTTAATTGGATAAATTTATGTTCTGTATTGGAATGAAATGAAACTGAGGAGGCCTATAATTATGTGGCATTATAAGCAGACACGATTTGTTTGAAGAAGTTTTGCTTATGAAATATTTGTATTCTGAGTCAAGGCCAAAAAGCACAGGACTTGTGAAAATATTTAGCTGAACTTTTTCTACATTTCTACATTCAAATGCTTAACATTGCTACTATGCCAGAGTTAGCTTGCTAAGGCTACCATAACAAGATTGGGTGGCTGGAACAACTGAAATTTACTCCTCATGGTTCTGTAGGGTACAGGTCCAATGTCCAGGTATGCACAGCTTTGGATTCAGCTGAGGCTGTCCTCCTTGGCTCACATGAGGCCACCTGCTCCACGTGTGGGTGCTTCCCGGTGTCTCCACAGGCCCACACTCCCCTTTGTAAGGCCACTAGTCAGATGAAGTGAGGCCACACAAATGACCCCATCTTACCCATCTCCTTGAAGGACCTATCTCCAGATGGAGCCAGGTCCTAAAGAACAGGGGGTTCCAACATGGGGGTCCAACATAGGAACTGAGGGAACATAACTCAGCCCATGGCAATCCGCCGTTTACCATACCAGCCTCCCTTTAGCTCCACAGAACCCAGGAGGGGACACATCCCTGGCATCTAGCGAGGCCCTGTGCCCTGCAGTCTGAAGCCAACTTTGTACTTTCTGCTGTGCTGCCTGTCACCGATGGCCTTCCAGGTTCCAAGGTCCACCTCTTGAGACCAACACTCTCTATCTGATCCTCTCACGATGGCATTTTTTGAAACATGGTTTTGTGCTTCCCTTTATAAAATACATGTTCCAAAACAAAATAAAATAAACTACATATTCATTGCAGAAAAAAGTTCAAACATTAGTGAAATGTATAAAAACAAATAAACATTATTTACAGAATACCACCCAGTGTTAGATGCTGCTGTCGGGCTGGCTTTACATCCACCAAAATGCTTCTTCCCTGTAAATACTTGTACGCTTTTAATATAAATATAGAAACTGCAGTATATACTATTTTTTGGTCTTTCCAGTTGAATATGTTTAAAGTGGACAACAACATTACGTTTTGATACACATAGGCACCACGAGATGATTAATACAACCCGATATAGTAACATGTCTATCTTGTAACATAAACAGCTGTTTCTCTCCATCTAGTATATTATGGATCTCTTTCCCTTTTAATGACAGATTGTCTTAGTCTGTTTTGTGTTGCTATAACAAGCTACCTGAGGCTGGATAATCTGTGAGAACAAAGAGTTTGTTTCTCTCACCATGCTGAAGGCCCAGGAGCATGTCACCAGCATTTGGAGGTTGCGGGGTGGTGAGCGCTGCACGGAGGATGACTCACACAGCTGGGACTCTTGAAAGAAAGGAGTCTCAGGGGAGATCCCAGCCTGGCTTGTAATAGCCCATTCTCTGGAGAATTAATCCAGATCCCTGCCTTGACCCATTCCCATGAGACAGCACCTCTCCATTCTTGAGGGTAGCACTGCCCTGAATTACTGTCCTTTACCGTCTGCCAGGACCCCTACTGTGAAGACACCAGCACCTCAGCGCTGCCATCCTGGGTCCAGGTTGCCAGCACATGAACCTCCAGACCATAGCTGAAATGTATTAGGGGCTACCCAGATTCACGCCCTCCACACCACCCATGAGGCAGGCTTTACTTCACCCTTCACAGTGTGGTAGAAATTTCAGGACCAACAGAGGCAAAGGCCACTCAGTTATAAGCCCAGTCCATTAGCCCATATGGTTTGTAGCCCTCTGACTAAATGTGGGGTACACAGATTGACAAACAGCTTGACCCCTAAGTTAGGGAAGCTCTCTCAGTGACGTAAGAATAGACATTAGGTGTTCCTGGTGTCCTGCCATCTTCCAGGTCTCTTTTCTTTCTTTTCTTTTCTTTTTTTTTCCTTTCTTTCTTTCTTTCTTTCTTTCTTTCTTTCTTTCTTTCTTTCTTTCTTTCTTCTTTCTTTCTTTCTTTCTTTCCTTCTTTCCTTTCTTCTCCTTCTCCTCCTCTTCCTCCTTCTTCTTCCTTCCATTCTTTTTTCTTTTCTTTCACACTGAACTACATCTCCAGCATTTTTCTTTATGTATCTTATCTGTGGCAGTCTTGCCGAACTGCTAGTTGCCCTGGCTCGGTGCAGTCTTGTGACCCACCTGCCTCAGCCTCCTTGAGCACTGGGATATACCTGGCTCTGCCTTTCTGCCTCTGCAGGCTCCAGGGCCTTTTCTGCAGGCCTTTCAGAGGTGGGCGCTGTCCTTCACGCTTTCACTCACTTCCCTCCAGGGCAGTGCAATGGTGTGCCAGGCATTCCCAGTCCATTCTCTGCTCCCACTTGGACACTGGGGCATGTCTTTCTTTCCCTAGCTGCCATCAAGAAACGTAGCAGCAAAAAGACAGAATCTTTTGGGGCTGGGGAGATGGCTCATGGAATAAGTGCTTCTCTGGCGAGCGCAAGGGCCTGAGTTCAATCCCCAGTTCCACCAAAAGAAAGAAAGAAAGAAAGAAAGAAAGAAAGAAAGAAAGAAAGAAAGAAAGAAAGAAAGAAGGAAAGAAAGAAAGAAAGAAAGAAAGAAAGAAAGAAAGAGAAAGAAAGGAAGGTAGCAGCAACCATGCACAGCGTCGGACACAGAGGGACTGGTGAGCTAGAGTCTGCACGCCTGACACCCCTCTGTTGCTTCAAACATGTAGGCTATTTTGTGGGACTTGAACCCAGGCATAAGAAAATAGATATTTGCCCTGCTCTGTGCATTCGCTCTCCAAAGAAAGGAGAAAAACAGGGCCAAGGGCCCAGCAACGTGGTGTCCTGTTTAACAAGAATTCAGTATTCCTAATAGAAATTATATCATAACTTATTTTCTATTAATAGAGAATTATAGTTGTTTTTAATTTTACTATACAGCACCTCAATGAACATTATATATAATATATATTATAGTCATACCTCAATATATTTCACTAAATATGTTACCAGAGATGGAATTTATATGTGAATGTATATGTGCACTTAACTTAGGGTAATTATTTACAATCTGCTGTCTTGAAGTATCTGTAAATATCCACTTAGATCACTTCAGTTGTCTGGGGTTTACACTGCCCCTCGCACTAAGCCTGAAGGGTCATCTGGTAAGCGTTGCTTTCACTTTTAGAGTGACTGCCAGTCAGCTTTGCAGAGTAACTGTGCCCCACCCTATCCCATCAGCAATATACGAAGCGTCAACATTCTTCACAT
>NW_004524582.1:12311720-12315661 GCF_000260255.1 Octodon degus | reverse complement strand
ATAACTATAACTAGTTAACTTATAACTATGCTAAAAATGCAGCGTATCTCATTGCAATTTTGATTTGCATTTGATTGAACACTTTCTATGTGTTTCTGGGTCATTTAAATATCTGTTTCAATAAACTGATAGGCAAATCATTTGTGCTCTTCTAATATCCTGTTTGTTAGTATATGTTTGTGGTACACACTAAGTATATTCATCTTGGGGCATTGGTAAGTAAAGATGTCACCTCTTAAACCTTCTCACGTCTCCTTCCCTTCTACTCCCTTCCACCTCCACTAATTTTGCATTCTTGCTTCCTGTTGTCTATCTTTTATTTTACCCTTTAATTTATTTGTGTTTAAGGTTTCTCATACAGGAGAAACCAGCCATATTTAAGCTTCTGGGTCTTACTTATTGTGGCCTCAAGGTGCATCCATTTTCTTACAAATGACTCAAATTTCACCTTCTTTATGACTGAGTAGTACTCAATTCTGCCTAACTCAGTTTCTTTATCCACTCATCTGTTGAAAGGCCCATAGGCTGGCTGCTTCACAGGTTCAGTTATTGTGGGTTGTGCAGCTAGAAACATGGGCATGAATGTTATCACTGTAATAGGATGACTTTAAGTCTTTCAGGAAAACACCCAAAAGCACTAGAGCTGGGTCCGATATATTTTCTATTTTTACTTGTTTGAGGAATCCCCATTACTAATTCCCATAGTAGTTGTACTAGTTTATACTTTCACCAACAACAAAGAATGGTTCCTTTTTCCCTACAATCTCACCAGTATTGTTGTTGTCGTCGTCGTTGTTGTTTTATATATTTGGTACAGGGTCTCACTACGCAGCGCAGGCTCGTGGTGATCCTCCTGTTTTCAGCCTCCCCAACACTGGGATTACAGGAGTGCACCCCCACACCTGGTCTCGGTGGCCAGCTCAGTGTCCCCAGGTGTGGGGCCAGTGCAGCATGTGGTAGTCTTTCTTTTCCCTTCTGCTGAGCTTTCTAGGAATAAAAAATGCTAGCAGGCAGCTTGTTACCTCTAGGGATTCACATATCTGAAAAGGGAGGCATGATGACAGGAGGTGAGTGAGATAGGAGACATGCAAGCCCACATGTTTGACAACATTTGAGCTCCTAGATCCAGCCTTGCCTGAAGACAGTGTTATCTAGAATTTTCTGTTATGTGAACCAATCTGTTTGTGTGTGTGTGATTACTAGGTTAAGCTGAATTTCTAAGATTGAAATCAAAGCCATCATATGTCCTACAGGAAAGAAGAAAGTTGGTACTTAAATTAAATCAACCCTAGAAAGGCAAATTCTGAAGATCATGAGGGATGACACCAAATACCTCAGCAGCAGTGCCTAGAATCATCACCCCTTCCACCCATACTCAGCCTGCAATTTTTAGAAAAGCAGGACTAGCAGAAGAAGGAGGAATTGGCCACCAGTGTGCAGAGTCCAGCGCAGCAAGTCTCTTATCTCTCCACTAAAAAGATTTAGTACTGAAAAGCCGCAATGAAGTCTCATATTCGTAAAATTCATTACAGTCATAAAAAGCACCACCACTCACATATTTTCATGAGCTATTAAAGCAAACAGTTAAAACTAAAGCCCATTTGGTATCCAATATCCTTCACATGATCGTATTTTTTCATGTATTTGTGAAGCAACACAATTTGGTTAACTGCAATACATCTCCCTATAACTGATTCAGATTTCCACATTCTCTCTTGCATTCCCAAACAATAAACCTCAATTTCCCCGCATCTAATTGAAAACCTACACAGACTTATATCACAATGTGAAATCCATTCTGTTTTCTCTCCTTGCTGTTCTCAACTGGCCTGTCATTTAAACAACTCTAGAAGAAATCTTCACAAATACTGAGCACTGTGAAAGTAAGAATAATACAAAGGAAGAGTTTTGCACTTATTTGACAACTAAGATGTAGCCAGCATATCAGATGTTGCTTTATTTATTTTAATACTGACCCTAATCTTTGCAAGAAGTATTATTGCCTCCATTTCTCTGATGGAAAAATCTTCAATGAGAGTAAGTTATTGACCTGAGTTGAAACCACTAGAAGGTAGCTGTGGCAGACATCAGAGGTTGTTCGTCTAGGACAATTTTCTTTCTATAAGAATGAACATGCTAGTTGTTTGGGCAGTTTTATTTATTTTTTTTCCAAAATTTTATTGATAAACAGCAATGAGACAGTTTCAAATCAAATCGGAGTACAGTTTCAACAAATAACATACTGCATATATTCTTCTTAGTGGTTAATTGCTGTACAAGATGCGGACTTGTGATCCTCTTTACAAACACCATTAGAACAAATCCCTCTATTCGTTAAGAGAATGCAACTATATATCTATCCCAACCACTTTGAATACACAGATACAAAATGGACATTCATAGGTATACCCCATTTTTTCTAAGTTCCGTTATTGAATATTATAGGTGTGTAAACTCAGCAAAATATTCTAAAAGAGTCCAGTAGCCCATAATAGCATTGGGTCTTCTGTTTAACTGGCAATGTCAGAAATTATTGACCTGAGTCCCCCACAGCTCAACTTAACAGCATGGCTATTACATCCTATATTTCGTCTTCATACTTTTCTACTGGATGGATAAGACCAAGGTAAAGCAGGACCTGTGCAATAAGAGTTGTAGCTTTTTGGTCTGAGAAGGTCAGTGAAATCCCCTCAGGATTTATCCTGAGATCCTGTACCTCAGATTGTAGATCCTTTGTCAGTGTCAGCCATGTGGATGAGTCACGGCCATTGCTTGGCCAATGTGCTCTCCGTGAAAGTCTGAGAGAGTGTTTTTCTCCCCATGTGACTCTCCTTAGGCACACTCTACGTCATCGATCACTTTCCTCTTTGGCCCCATAATCTTCTTGATCAGAAAATTTGGGACACTACCGAGGTACATGACGTTACAGTACAAGTTCTCATATGTCCTGAGTCTTGATTGACCTTAGAAGGTTAAGGCCAAAATGTTGGCTTTCCTTGTAGCCCTCCTTTTTCTCTAATTTTGGTCTCATTTGGGCAGTTTTAAATGCTGGCTATGTTCTATCTTATGCTTCTTTGTTGCTCTGGCCTGAGTATATCACCCAATTTGGCCAACAGGGCCTGTGTTAGTTATTCGTGGTGTCAACTTGAATAAGAAACACCCTGCAGATTGGTCTAGCACAATTCTCTCTGGGTGTAGATAACTGACTCACAGAAGATGGAAGACACAGCCTGGGCGTGGATGGCAGCAACCAATAGGCTTGCAGCCTGGAGGGAATAAAAAGGGAAAGAAAAAGGAAGTCCAGGAGGAATTGAGCTCAAGCTGTTCAACTTTTGACTGGATCCTCTGGCTGTCCGGCACTCAGATGGCCCTTTGGGATTCTTCCATACCTAACTCTGCAGGTGGCCATTATTGCCTACTTTGTAAACCCTTTACATATATATACATATATGCATATATATTATACATGTAATATATATATATATATGCATGCATCATATATATTATATATTACATATATTCCTTAAATAAACCCTAACTGGTATAGGCCCAGAGAGGGATTTTTTTTTTTTTTGCTCCAAATGCCTTCAGGGCAAGTTTGGCTGGCTTGAGTTGTGGGGATCCAACCACAGCAACCTGAGCCTGACTGCTTGGTTGAACCAGCCACTTAAAGAACTGAGCTAAGGGGCAGGCCCCCTAGGCCCAGAAAGGAAAAGACTTCTGGGTGTTTTAGGAAAGTTCTCTCCCTGATTAAGAAAACAAAGTCAAACACACACACACACACACACACACACACACACACACACACACACACACGAAGCAGCTGTTCACTCTTTCTCTTGCTTTTGGGGATCCAACCACAGCAACCTGAGCCTGACTGCTTGGTTGAACCAGCCACTTAAAGAACTGAGCTAAGGGGCAGGCCCCCTAGGCCCAGAAAG
>NW_004524582.1:12293954-12311620 GCF_000260255.1 Octodon degus | reverse complement strand
ACACACACACACACACACACACACACACACACACACACACGAAGCAGCTGTTCACTCTTTCTCTTGCTTTTGGAAGAGACCTTACAAGGCTATGACCCCCGGACTGCAGCATCCACCACGAAGGCACAAGCCCAGGAGAAACTTCAGCACATAAAAACACTTGAACGTGGTGAAAAGGAAAGCTGTTCCTTAATGACATCTTTGATCCCCTCAATGAACTAACCCTGGAGCCTCCGAAATCAGGACAAAGGACAGTGTCTGATGCACGTAATATTTATTGAATTTCTGTGTAAATAACTGTATAAGCCTGCTTTCTGCTGCCATAAGTACCTGAGGTCGGGTAAAAGTTGATTCTGCTCACAGTCTAGAGGCTGAACACCTAAGATTGGCAGCCCAAACACTCGCCCTCGGAGAGCTGCCCTTGGCTGCATCACAACGCGGGTGGGTGGCAGGCAGCACCCACCCAGTGACACAGGAAGCTATAGAAGCTTGGGCCAGGCTCATTCTTTTAACAGCTCATTCTCTCAGAAGCCCACCAGAGTCCTGAGAAAACTATCTTAATCTCTTGCAAGGGTGATGTCCCCAGGGACCTCCTTACCTGTCACCAGGCCCCACTACCTCTCAACACTGCCACCCTGTTACCACCCTTGTAGCACTGAACCTTTAGGGGGCAAGCACAGCAGTGACTGTCACTCCAAAACCTGTCTTCCTGAAAGGTAAAAGACATCCAAAAGAGCTAAACATCACACCCCCCTCCACCCCCTGCAGGTTGTCACCCAGCGATTTCATTCCTAGACACTGATGAAAGAGAAATGAGGGCTCTTTGTCCACTTGGGATAGGTACAGAAGAATCTGTGACAACTGAAAGGTAGGAACAACTCAAAAGCTCACCCACAAGAAGGTGGATACATCAGTGCAGGAGCATTCATACACTGCAATGTGACTCATTATAATAGGACAGACTATTAATACAACATAGATTAAACACTGCACATGTAAGCATCAAGAAAAGGACATCATAATTACAAGAACACATTGACTTTACTTCCTTTAAACAAAGTTTAAAAGAGAAAAAAATGAATTGGTGGTGACAGAAGTTGGCTGTCTTCTCTGGGGAAGCAAGGGTTACCTAGTGGGAAGGGACAGAGGGAAGTCTTCTGGATAATGTTCTAACTCTAGATTGGAATTTGGTGCTGTGGTGTATGTAGATGTAACAAACATCAGCAAACTGGACACTTAAAATACATGACAGAGATAGTCGCTGTGGTTTGTGCCTACATGTGCCCCCAAAGGCTCATGTGCTTGCAGGGGTCTTTAGGGAGGAGGCTGGATTATGCATGGATGCTCAATGATGGGTCTCTACCTAAATCCGATGCTGGGAGGGAGAGCCTGGCCAGAGGCCGTGGTCCCAGGGACAGAGCTGGAAGGTCTCTCTCCTCCTGCTCCCATTTCCTGCTGTCCACATCCCCCACCATTGTGCCCTGAGTACCTGCCTCCTCTTCCCTCTTCCGTGGAGCCAGCCAGCTATGGCCTGGAACCTCTATACGCTGTGAGCCACACTAAACCTCTCATCCTTTAAGTCGAGGGGGTCAGACATTTGCTCTCAGTGACAAGAAAGCAAAAAACACAATAGATATGTTAGTCAAACCTCAACTTTTTTATAGATTAAAAAATGTTGTTTTAAAGGAAATACAAGACACACCTTTTCCTCAGTGATTGTTCAGGGAAGGGATAAACTTTATAGTGCTTTACAAAGTAACAGTCATTATGAACACCACGAAGTAGGCTTTAGTAGCACAATACCAGAAATGCAAAATCCGGAGTCAAACAGTGTAAGTGACTGTCCAGTCATACAGCTAACCAGCAGCAATATATTTAAAATATAAGTGTAACCCTGAAACCCATGCTCCTTTCTGTTACTATAAAACATGAAGGTAACTGCATAGCCCAAGAACCATCAGCGTGGCCCACAAATGCTCTCCTAGAGTGTGGATTTCTCTAAAGAAACTGACCAAGCAGAACAGAAAGGGCTGCGTGTGCAAATTAGTCATTGCAGAATTTATAACTGCAAAAAACTGGAAACACTCTATGTATTTGACAGCATATAATTAAGCAATTTGTAATGCATGTACTTGATATGATAGCATGCAGCTATTAGAATTATGCCCAAGAAAGATTACATAACATTGAGGATGGAGGAAAGAGTGAAAACTCAACAGAAATTGCATAGATTCCATGAGTACCCATGTTGGGGCTGGATATATATCTCAGGGTCACAGTGCCTACCTGGGAAGTGCAAGATCATGCGTTTGATCCCCATTACCTAAAAGGAAAAAAAAATACATGCATGAAAAGTAAAATTTCTTAAACCCTTGCAGATAGAAAAGGAAAGCCTCACAGGGCTTGTACATAAAGGCCATTGACCACGTCTGTCTCTCCAAAATGTCATTTAGTGTGAGGGAGGACAGGTTGAAATAGGTGAAAGGTTGGAGGGCAGGAGAAACTTTCTTTCTTTCTTTCTTTCTTTTTTTTTTTTTTGCTTTTAACTCCTAAGGAACATACAAAATTTTATGAAAAAATTATAACAAATTCATTAAAAGTAACTGGGAAGAAATATGTGAAGTATCTGCAAATGTACAGAAATTAACAACATCAGCTTGGAAACATTAAGCTTAATTTTCCACTTGTACAGGCATAACGTACTATATTAAATAGTGTAAGGTCTTTTTACATGGGTTCTATTACAGGAACTAATAATGTATTCTCTAAATAATGAAAAAGAAAATATTAACAATGGCTGTCTTTGGCTGATAGGATTTGGGAGTTTTCCTATGTCTCTCCAAGCTTTTCTATGCTTCTAAGATTCTTGTGATGAGCATATATTTCTCTGTATCTGAGTTTAGAGAGTAAACTTATTTCAAGGAGATGGTGTACTTGAAAGCACTCTGTAATCTGCAAAGGCCTCAATTGTAAAAGGAGTTTTATTACAACTGTAAAACACATTAAATGCAGGCAATGCCATTTCTCAGTGACAGAGGCGGGCCCTCTCTCCACCTGCCAGGCTCTCAGTCGGGATGGGGCTACCACCTCCCAGCAAGTGGGAAGGCAGCTGGGTAGGGCGCCTCCGCCCACCCCAAGCAACACTAATGCTTACTTGGCAGAACTACAGGCTCTGGGTTACAGGAGGATTTGGGGGCCTTTGCTTTGCAGCCCTGCAGAATCACCTGGGAATACCCGAATGCTCTATTTCAAAGTGATACACTGAAGTTGCTTAAGATGAGGCACAGGCATGGTGATTTTTAGCTTTATTTGTCTTGTTTTTTTGTTTGTTTGTTTTTTGAAACAGGTTCTCACTGTGTAGTTCAAGCTGGACTTGAACTCTATGTAGCCCAAGCTGGCCTCAAACTTATGACTATCTTTCTACCTTAGCCTCATGAGTGCTGGGATTAGAGGCAATCATGGTGTTTTGTAAATGCTTTTCCTAGGTAGGATGTAGAATTAAGGTCCTAGAAATGCTATAGATGAACTGTCCCCCAGCTGCGAGGAAGAATTTCAAGATTTCTTGGGGAAATTTTAACCCTCTAACCAAGAAATGCATTGTTTTTCCCATTGCTTTCTTTAAGCCAACCTGAGTTTTAAAAAAAATTTTTTTTCAATGGCCAATTACATACTTACAGTTAAGTATAAGGGTGCTTATAAAATAATGTCTTTGATTACCTAATTTAATTAAAGTAATGTAAATAAACTGTGAGCAGATGTAGTTCTGGACAGTAATTGGGGCGGAAACTATTCCAGTCACGTACCACATAATGGCTTTCTGGTCAATGAGACCGCCTGTATGATGGAGGGCCCATCAGATCATAATGCAGCTGAGAAGTTCCTGTGACCTAGTGACATCGTAGTCATTATAACGTCATTTGGGATACATGACTCATTGTATACCAACGCTCATGTAAAAAACCTACTATAGTGGCAGTCATGTAAGTCATGTGAGGTATATGACTCTCAGTTATGGTCATTGACAGCTAGCTTACTAGTTTATGTATTTGTCATACTATCTAGGGTTGTATAAACATACATTAAGGTGTTCATACAATCACTCTTGCCTAACCACGCATTTTGCAAAACATATCTCCATCCCTAAAACACATGAATATATTTATATTGGATGATATTTGAGAGGGAAGAATTTAGAGTTTTCTAAAATTAAATTACTCCATGCTTGAACCCAGATACTTCTCTATCCAAGTACAACAGGCAAGTATCAGGAAGTGGCCCATATTTTCACTCACCAATCAGATGATGACAATAGAAGATTCAACAAAGCTGGCCTGCCACTTGTCCCACTGCCACCTCAGAGCCTCAAAGCAACAGGAATGTTCAGGGTGTGGAGTTGTCTCACCCAATAGCAGTGCCTAGAGGAGGGCCCAGACACAGGTTTCTGCATGTTGAATGTGACAATGAAGGACTATCTTCCACAAGGAAATATCATCCCCATTTTACAGAGCAAGTTACTGAGGCTCCAATAGGGAAGACAACACATCCAAGACCAAACAAAAGGACCTGGGAGGTCCGACTCTGTACTCCTAATCACTATTTTATACTAAAAGTTTTAATTTTTAAAGACCAATACACATGGGCAGTTGCCTTAAAGATAATTTATGTGGCAACTCAATCTAGATAAAATATGCAAATATTATCATAGGAGGAATATTGAACTGTAGTTGGCAAGAGCAATTTGTGATTATAGTGTTTTATTGAAAACAATTTATTTTACCAAGATTTAGTTCCAAAATCCTTAGTCTTACTAATGACAATCTTCTGAAATGATTTTCTTTAAAAAGAACACTATTTGCTTCCTGAAAAATTCACACATTATAGTATGTGACAGATCACCGTAGTCATATATTTAGATCCACAATTACTAGACACAAATAAAAGATAGCTACAGAGAAGATATCATATATGCATTTAATCAGGAAAGAAAAAGACTTCTCTAATCAATGTCTTGCAAAGCCATTAACCAAAGCCCTAAACTAAAGCTCAAATAATTGAAAAATGAAAATGATTCATCTTCTCATGACAAGGAGATTGCAGTTTTATAAAAAAAAAGTTGGATGCACTTACAGATGAAAAAGATCGGCACAACCATTTGGTAAGTGGCTAAATAGTGGCCATAAAGAAAGAGGCAGAATAACTGAATTAGGGGAAGTCAGGATTGTGTCCCTTGTTATAGTGAAGCTGTAACACATTTTCTCAGAACATTGATGCTTAAGTCATCAGTTATGCAGAAACTGACCATAGTTAAAGGAGTTAAAATTCACCCTTCCATCCTGCCTCCTATCTGCCCGTCTGCAAGGTTTAGCCCTAGGAAATTGCCCACTGTTGGATCATTTTTTAAAAAAATTATTTATTTATTTATGTGTGTGTGTGGCCAGCTCAGCCCATCAGGGGGCTGGGCTGGGTGGCATGTGGTGCTGGGGGATTGAACCACAGTCCCTGTGCTTTGCTAAGCTTGTTCTAAGTAGGTGCTTTAGACCACTGAGCCATCTCACCAGCCCTGTTGGATCATTTTTGACATACAAAAAAGGCACTTTTATGTAAGTCAAGATAAAATGTTCAATCAGTAATGACTATGAGTATAATAATGATTATAACATAACATGTAAGTTTTGGAGATTAAGTGCTGAATAAGAAATATTCCCCTTGGGACTGGGGTTATAGCTCCATGATACAGTTCCTGCCTGGCAAGCTTGAGGATGTGAGTTCAATTCATGGTGGATGACTGAAAAGTTAAAATTAGATGAAGCAATCTAATAAAATAAGTCCAAAGACTAAATGTACAGAGAGATAATGGCCAGAAATGTACAAGGAGATAAGGAGTTCCATATAAGCATGGAACTCTGGCCCCAAGTATAGTAACCAGTTCATTATCTCTAGGAAACAACCAAGGAAAGCAAACCATAGTACTTTAGCAAAAGGCTGGGCCTTGATTAATAACTGACAGCTTTCCTCATTTTTGGCCAGGCTTCAACCTCAGCACCCACCACGGAAAGCCAGTCACATTCCTAAGCCACTCACAAAGAGGGCCTGGCTTCTAGTTTGCCACCTCCAGCTTCCTCAGGCCAACAGCTCCATTTAAGGCTCACCTGAAGCCTTCCCTCTCTTCCACCTGACCTTATGACCCTGCCAAATGTCAGTGACAGTGGCTGCCCTCCTTGCTGTAGTGGCTTTGAGTGAACAGTCTGACTGGTCTTGTTATGTGGGTCTTCCTTTACTTCCACAGAAGAGAAAGCAATGGGTGCAGGAATGAGTTCAACACATAGAATGCAAACAACATAGTCAGATACATTCGTGATGAATGAGGGCTGTAGCAATGCTCCACTCCACTATTCACAGGGCTCACTGAGTTCAGATTCAGCCCCAGGAAAATGCAATTATTTTACCTCCTTTTCCTCCTTTGTACCTATCGCACTATGCTTTGCTCTCAAGCCCTTAGCCTGCAAAGGGAAATCTAGCAGGTTTCTCTCTGGTTTGGGTTTATCTTAAAGGTGGTGTCCCAATCAGGAAGGTGTAGGAGCCAGATTTCATCACAGAATGTAAACTCCATGAGGACAGAGGGTGTGTCTATTCAGTCCTTCACTGTGGGGGGAAAGAGCGGAATAAACACGGGCACACATCCAACGCATCAACACCACATGACTCCTGCACAAGATAACTCAGTGACTCCATCTCCTTCCAACCCGCCTTGCTTCCCTTGGTGTCTCTGAATCAAGACAGAGGCTGAGAGAAACCTCCGGTCCCAAATGCTAAGGATGCCCTAAATGGTCTGCCCAAGCAGGCATCTAAAAGCAGATCATCGCTGCCTAATTTGTCCCCTCATGCTCCGCGCTTAGCTGGATACAGCTGCATTTCTAAACTCCATCTTTCTCTCATGCTCACTCGATAGTAAACACGAATCGCTATTAATAATAATTTTCCACTGCACGTCCAGAACAATCCATCCAAAGAAAATTGGAACTTCTTCTTTACTGAGGTCCAGTCCCATCAATTTGATGCTCATTTTATAGAAAGGCCATTGAGCAAAATTAATGTACCCAAACAAATAGAGTTTGTCCTTGTAACTGATTCACAGTATGACAGGAAACAAAAGGGCTGTTTTAATGGCCTCCTCAGGGAAATTTATTTTCAGAACACTGAGTTATTTTCTTCTACTCTACCAGATTACATTAAAATCTTTTTAAAAAGAAGGAAAAGAAAAGGGAAACTCAGTTGTCTGTGTAGAAATCACTTTATAAATCTAGCTTCATTTATAGTCACTTGTCATTGTCCAAGTCAAATTATGCTATAATCTCAGGGGTATTGTATTTATCACTTTCTAGCTTTTCTGTTTTCTTCATACCATTTCCAGCATGGTTAACACTCAGCTCCTTAACATTAAAAGGAAAGTCAGTACTACCCTAGGCTAGAAATTAGGACATTTGAGCCTTTTTTACCTACTACTATATCTTGCTATAAAATATTTTGGATTATGCTATGATGTGAATATACCCTTCCAAGAGTTCATGAGCTAGAAACATAATACAGTACCAAACTTCATATGCTTCTACTGCTCGGAGGAGGGGCTTCCAGGAGGTAATTAGGACTAAATGAAGTTCCCAGGTGGGGCCTGCCATGAGGGCACTAGTGGCTTTATAAGAACAGGAAGGAGACCTGGGCTGTCACACTTGCTCTGTGCCGCTGTGTGATGTCCTCTGCCAGGTTCTAATGCACCAAGGAGCCTTCACCAGATGTTAGCACATGCTCCTGGACACTGCAGCCTCCAGCGCACAGGCTAAGCGAGCCTCTGTCTTAGTTTGTGATATTCTGTTAGAGCAAGAGAAAATAGACTAAACAGGTAATTATCCAGGAACTATAGTCATATTTTTATGCCATACTGGACAGATCAGTGATGTTACTTGCCTCATTCTCCCCATAATCTCTGTGGAGGGTGTGTTCTCTTTTCTATAATTTCCCTGCCTGCTGCCCCCATCATAGCCAATTGCTTTTAAAAATAGCTGGTTGATAGCTAGATGTAGTGGCACACACCTATACTCCCAGGACTGAGGAAGCTGAGGCAGGAGAATTGCCCAAAGTTTGGGACCAGCCTAAATAAATTACATAGGGGGAGATAGTGTGGTGGTCTAAGTGCTTCCCTAGCAAGTGCAAGACCTGGGTTTGATCCCTGGTAATGCATGCTTTGCTGACCCCAGAACCCCAGGCGTGCCGTGCCAGCCACCAAGACTAGGCATAGAGGCACATGCCTATAATCCCAGTGCTGGGGAAGCTGAGACAGGAGCATCTCTGAGTCCAAGCTGCATAGTGACACTCTGTACCACATAAGTAAATAAGATTTTTTTTAATTAAAAATAAATTACATAGTGAGACCCTGTCTCAAAAGACCAAACCATGAATAACATGTAGTCATTTCATGGGGTAACTTAAGAAATTCCCAGCATGAAAAGTTCCACCCAAACAGCAAAGGTAGTGATGGACGAAGCCAACTAGACTACCTTGGTTAAGAAACCGGATAGATTCTGTAACTCCAATCAGTTCAGATGTATAACTAAAATTATTATGCCTTTCAGGGTGATGGTAGAGCAATATTAAATAACCTTCCTCTTAAAAAAAAGAAAGAAAGAAAATGGATATAGAAAAATCTGAGGAAAGAATCTGTTGGGGGATCAGGAAGGGGTGCTGAAAACTTGAAAACACAAGGTGTGAGCAAGTCCCTGTCACAAATAAGCAGCATCCCCAAGCTCAAGAGCCATGCAGAGCTGGAGCAACGGGGTGGCGGGAGAGGGAAGACAAGGTGAGAACCCAGGCCGGTCAGGTTCCCTTGGGGCAGCAGGCCACCAGTTTCTGCTAGCTGGGCCTTCTGTCACACTTATCGTTATGGACATAGTTTCTGTGATTTTGTACCAGGGATTGAACAGAGGGCCTTTGCACTGAGTCACATCCTCAAGGCTTTTTAGTTTTTATCTTGAGACAGGGACTTGCTAAGTCCCTAAGCTGCCAGAGCTGGGCTTGAGCTTGTGATTCCTCTGCTTTAGGCTCCCAGACAGCTTCATTTACAGATGTGGGCCACCATGCCTTGCTGGTGTGAGTATAATTTCCTTTTTTTTTTTCTTTTTTCTTTTCTTTTCTTTTTTTTTTTTTTTGGAGGTGTCAGTGAATTTTTATTGGGAAGTTGTCAACTTAAACAGCAGCAAATGAAGGCAAATAAGAAAACTTCTGTTGTCACAGACAGATAGGACCCCCATCAAGCTCAATTCAGGAGGCTTTTCAATTTGTGACCCCTGGCCCAGAGACACCAAGTACTTTCCTTTCAACCTATCCTTCTGGATTCCTGCCAAAAACGAACACAGCAGGAGGATGAAAATGTTGCTTGGTGAAAGGAGACCCCAAAGAGAAAGGGAGGGAATGTAGAAATTAAGAAGTTACATAGAACACTCTTCACATTTTAATTAACGACGTTCTCATCCTGTCTCCACAGTAATACAAAACACAGTCAGTGCAGCACTGGCTCAGATCACTTAAATACCAGATACATTTTTAGTCCTCTAGATAAGTGTTGGAAGTTACTTATGTCTATGTCAAATGAAGCCATTAATACTTTCTCTAAGGCAGTTACTTAGCTTCGGGAAGGCCAAGACAAACACACACCAAGGAATGGAGTTTTCCCAAAGCTGCGGCATAAGACTCAGAACAGCTGCCTCCACACACACGAACTGGTTCTCTTCTATGGGAAACCCAAGTGGAGAAAGGAATGGAACTGTGTAAAAAGGTTTCTTGTCGGGAGGAAGGATGACGCCCTGCGTGTACGTAGATTTCCACCCCTTCTCCTGTGCTATCTGATGTCCACAATGTTAGGTTGTCTCACAGCAACCGCACGGTGAGAGTGCTGTCATTGTAGGAGTCTTTACATTTTTGAAAAACATTTATTTATTTCGTACAGTATCTCACTACACAGGTTGGACTCACAGTGGTCCTCCTGTCTCTGCCTCTGTAGTGAGGTGTGTGCCACCATGCCCAGGGTGCTGGCACAGCATGGGATACCAGGGATCGAGCCCGAGTCCTTGCGCTTGCCAGGCAGGGGCTTAGATCACGAAGCTGTCTCCTGGCCCTGTAGGAGTCTTTATGCAGCGTACCAAGCTCTGCAATGGCCTTGTCAGAAGCCATTTTAGCCAGTGTGCAGGCAAGCTCAGGGTTATTAAGGGTCTCATAGCAAAACACAGAAAAGTTAAGAGCCAGCTCCAGGTGGGCTGGGTGTGTGGCTGCAGCTCTTTCTTGCTTATACCAAATGCCTCTTGGTAAGCTCCTTGGGAATTATCTATCATTCGTTTCTGACCATCACCACAGGAAACTTCAGCAAGGTATCAGAAGTAATCTCCCATCATTTTCAGGTAGAAGACTTTACTCTCTGGATTAGTTGCTTTGGTGACTAAATACTTGTCCAACAATTCCAGGACCATAGTGCGGATGGACCGCACCTCCAACTCTGCTTTCTCCTGATAGTCCATAATCAGCAGCAACTTCTTGTCAGAGTTGTCAGTTTTCTCTTTGATGCTTGAAATGACTCTCCAGGTGGACTGGAAACCCCTAACTGTGTTTTTGCAGGCCACCAAGAGCAGGCTGCACTCTTCATTGGACAGCTCGGCACCCTGCTAGGTCACCGCCTTCATGCAGGTGGCCATGTCATCGGCGTGCTTGGCCTGCTTGCCCAGCTCAGCCTTCCGGATCAGCTCGGTCTTCTCCATAGCGCTGATGTCCGTGGGGACCTCGGATCTGGGGACAAGGCAAGCAAGGGCCAGCACCAACCTGAGTCTGGAAGAGTCGGCCTCGAGAGCTTCTCTTACCCGCAGGGGCTGCATTGAGAGTCCCACCACTTTGATCTGCTTTTCTTGTGTCAGCACACTTTAAAAGGTACAAAACTCTAAGACACCCAAGAACTTCTGTGTGTGTTCTCTCTTTTTACTGCAAAAGTGCCACACACACACACACACACACACACACACACACACACACAAATAAACCTCACCTAATCTGGAGGTTCTTTGCCTTCCTGAACAAAGAGGAGTAGCCAAGAGGAGATGACCCTAAACTTAAAGGCAGGAGTTTGAGCTGTAAGCTGGCTTCACCAGTGTGTGCAGTGTTTACAGGGTTTATCATCTCTAGTCCTACTCATTCCATGATAAAACAGGAGCTGAACAAGAAGCATTATTGGGTAAGTAAATACTGATCATCAATGGTAAGTGTTTATCTGACAAATCCTGTGCTGCCCAACCGGCTGTAATGGTGAACTAAGTGTAATCTAGGGCTCTTATGATCTTGCTGGTAATATAGACAGGTAGATGAGTGACCACAAATTGTGTCATGTTATCCTGTGGTACAAGTAGAGAGCTCATTTGTAGCCAGAAGGAGAATATATCTGGTTGAGAGAGAAAGACTCATAGGTCTTCTCCTGAGATGCTGAGACCCGGATGAGGAAGGTTGGTCCACCTCTTGGAGTGATGGATGTGCTCTGGACAGAAAGTGGACAAGAAAAGGGATCCAGGGGATGGTCAGTTTTATGCATCAATTTATCAGGCTACAATATCCAGTTATTTGATCAAAAAGTAACCCATGTATTGCTATGAAAATAATGTTAATGTTTACATTACATAAAGGAGATTACACTCTACAATATGGTGGGCCTCACCCAATCACTGGGCAGAGAGAAAGAATTTCACAGGAGAGGCTTCACAGGACAGAATATTTGCCTGCAGACTGAGTATGAACTCCTGCCTGAGTCTCTAGCCTATAGACTTGGCCTTCAGCCACCATGGTCATGTGAGCCAAGCCCTTAAAATAAATCCTGTGTATCTTATTGCTCGATCACATTGGAAAAGTATACTGGTTGATACATTGTGTCAACTTGAAAGTTTGGAAGTTTAATTAAGTGATTCAGCAGGAAGTGGGGGTTCTTACTTTGTAAACATTCTTATCTTGTGCAAGAGTAGGGCATGGACACTGTGTGAGTTCTACACCCCACCCTGGGGTAGCCTGCTTATAATATAAGCAGAAGAGAGAGGCTGGCTAGAAGCTGCAGCTGTTGCCAATCCCTTTGCTTTTTTGCTGTTTGCCACCTCCAGGAAGGGCTGCCCTCTGCCATGTGCTACTCTTCCTTGGAGCCAGAAAAATATAGGCTGAAACCTCCACTATGAGCTAAATAAACCTTTCTTTCCTTAATTTTGGGTGTCGGGTATTCTGTCCCAGCAACGAGAGAAAAGTAACTGAGACAAGAACCTTGCCTGATGTAGTCCAGGTATATGCATGTATATAAGCGCCGAGATGAACAGAGTACTGCCATGTCTGGCTTATAGTCATTGCAGAAAGCAGTGTTCAGAGGTCATGGGGCTTGGTAAGCCTGAATAATATGGACAAATTCAGAATCAATAGGATAGAGTAGGGGGATGGACTAAGTCCTTAGGAAAGTTCGGTACACACTGACAACGATGTGTCATTGCTTAGTATACTGTTTCAAAATTTCTTATGAAACAGGTATGCTTGTGACTGTACTCCTGATGGGTTTTTTTGGCACCTAATTAATTGCCCAACAATTCCATCTCTGAGATAAGAAGTTAAAAATAGTATGGGTACATGAAATTATTTATTTTATTATGCACCAGAGTGCAAAAGTCAAGAAACTCTGGTGCACTGACTCCGCAGGGCTTCCTCAGAGCTGAGAGTAAGTTTCCAGTTTCTAGGGCTCCCTTGAACATCTCACATTTTCCTTTATTCTGAGGCCAGCCTGTGAGAAGGCCTAGCAGAGAAGCAGCCTGGAGAGGGAAGTGGCACTAGTGAGCTCAGTGTAGCTGAGTCTTCCGCGTGGCAATGGGTGTAAGTTTGGATACCATGGAGTGGGCCTGTGACATACCCTGAGGAAGGGACTATGCTGATGAAACTCAAAGAGTGTGGGCCAGAGAGATAGCTCAGTGGACTAAGCACCTGCTTAGGCAAGTGCAGGAACCAGGGTTCAATCACCAGCACCACATGGCACATTGGCCCCACCCCTGGGCATGCTGAGCCTGTGACTGAGACTGGGCATGGTAGTACACGCCTATGGTCCCAGCACTGGGGAGGCTGAAAACAGGAGGACCACTATGAATCCAAGCTGCACAGTGAGCCCCTGTACCAAATACATTAAAAAAAAAAAAAAAAAGCTCAGAGTGTATGACAGGCACCCTGAAGAACTAATGGGACACATTCTGCATGTAGTGTCTCTGAGGCAGAGTTTTGTTGCAACATTCCAAAACAGAGCTTTGTCAGAAATTTGGAATTGTGGCCTTCTCAACTCTTTCTCCTAGAGTACTTTCTTTTTCTCTCTTTATATTGACCGCTTGGTTTCCTCAGTAGTTCTTTCTGTGCTTGCCACAGATTCCAGTTGGGAAAGCTATGCTCCTAGACTCACTGAGGCAAGACCATTCTGTCTGAACTGGTTTCTGATGGGCTGAACACATCCCCAGTCCTTTCTCAAGGTCATTATGGCCAGTGGAAACGTCAGCATGGAACCCTGTTTGGACAAAGGGCTTTTAGAGATGACATGAGGTCATACTGGACTGGAGTGGACCCTAAAAACATGGCTTGAGAGAAAAAGAGAAGATACACAGAGGTGGAGGAAGACCATGTAAACCTGGAGGAGAGAGTGCAAAGATCAAAGGTTGCTGGTAGCCACCAGGAGCTGGAAGTAGGCAAGGACAAATTCTGCCCCAGAGCATTCAGAGTGAGTCTGACACTGCCAACACCCTGACTGAAAATAATTCTGTCACTCTAACCACCCCGATTATGGTCATTTGTTTTGACAACCCCAGCAGACCAATACAGGACTCAAGGCCTCTCTGCCGCCCAGTGATGGGGAATCTCTTTTCTTGCCCTGCCCGGGGCCGAGGGATCTGGCCTCCTTCCCATTTCTCTAAGCAGCTCCTCACACACCCTGCTCTCACGCTAGGCTGGCACAGGTGGTGTGCAGTTTGCCCAGCTCCCTGGTCTCCTCCTCAGAAGCTCATCATGGTCTCCTTTTTGCTTCATTAGGGTTTTGTATTTTTACCAGTTATTATGGATATAGACAAACAAGCAGGCAACCACACAAATGTGAGTCCTGGGGAAATAACAAAGAACGTAAAACTCACTGAACCTTGGTTCCTGCACTCCAGTTCCTGGACTTACCTAGAATCTGGGATTCTATTGGCACTTGGGTATTTTCATTTTCTGTCATGAAAATGAAAAGCAAAAGTGGAATTGTCTTCTATAGTTATAAAAGTGTAAAACTTTTTCTTAATGCAAACAGCACAAACTATAAGTGTATTTTCTTCAAATACATATATTTTGAAGCATTTCCTCAGTCTTGCACTTCATGAACTCATTGCTGCACCAGATGAGGGTTGTCCCTGGCACAGTCCCTGGTATGGTAGATGCTAACATTTGTTAAGTGGGACAAACAACTTTTCACATTGTGGTAACTGTCACACAGCGCAATAGTGTAGTTAGCAATCAGGTGGATTCTTTTAAACAAAAGGCAATCTGAGGGCAGAGACAAATCACACCCTTTTGAATATCACCCAGGAAAGGCAGCACCTATGACATTAAAGCTCTCTGAAGTACAGGCTGTACTGTACTTTAGTACAGTATAGGGGTTCTGAAGGCTCAAAGACCTTGTGTCAAATCCCAACTCTTCTCACTAGCTATGGGAACTTAAGCAACTTACTCAGCTTCTCTGAGTCTCGAATTAGTCACCTGAGAGATGAAAATGACAAGCACTTTGAGGGTTGCTGTGAAGGTGGAGCAAAGCCTGGATGTTGGGCTGGGAAGATAGCTTGGCAGCATAAGCACCTGTCCAGCAAGCACAAGGTCTCAAGTTTGATCCTCAGTATCGCATACTGTGCTGGCTCAGAACCCTGGGCACACTGTGCCAGCCACCAAAACCAAGCATGGTGATGCACACCTGTAATCCCAGCACTGGGGAGGCTGACACAGTAGGATCACTACAAGGATCACCACAAGTCCAAGCTGCACAGCGAGACCCTGTATCAAAAAAAAAAAAAATGTGGATGTTATTAGAGAAAGATCCATCACCTGTTCAAAAAAAAAGCATTTGAAAATAGCCTGAGCTTTAAAATCCTTGGAATCCCTTGGAGGCTCAAAGGTCTCTGCCATGCTGTTCCTACCAATCTTAGCTCAATTCTAATCCGTGTTCCACAATACTTGAAAAAAACCTCTCAGTCCCAGCAAATTCTAACCTTGTGCTTTCTCAGTCATAATTTGTCCTTGTATGTTTCATCCATGCCACTTGTGAATGATCTAAAAAGGCAGGCGGTTCTTGTCTCTTTCCTAGTGAATAGTTGACAATTTAAAACAAAGGGCTTTGCTTTAGTGCTCCTTATATCTTTAAGAATACATGTCTGATGATATCTTTGGTTCCAATCTCCCATCTGGTTGATAGGCCAGTAAGGGTCTTGTGTAGGAACTGCTTGGGTTCCAGTAGGAACCAGATCTTCCCCTGGCTGGCTGTCTTCTGACCATCTAAAATGAACAATATGATGTTCATCTCCAAATGTAACAGCAGCTTATAATGTTGCTTGCCTCTCATTAGAGGTCAATGTTTGATTTACATCTTTCCAGTTCAATTCATAGATCTGAGCCAGTCCTGAAAGTCCTCAATGTACTTACCAGGGTCATCTGAAAACTCTCCCATATCTTGTTTGATCTGTTCAACATCACTGAGAGAAAAGGACACATGGACATGGTAATCCTGTATTGACCATTTATTTCTCATAAGGGGTACTGTCCTTGAGGAGCTTGAACAAAATTAGCTAAAGATGGATGTAGCTCAGCAGAGGCTTCAAATGTAGAAGCCTTACCCTTAGGATCTGAAGGGCAAGTGGGGGGAGCCTCAGTATCTATAATGGTAGATGAGGCTTTCATTAAGGTTGCTTTGGAAACCTGGTCCTCAGGACTCAAAGGGCAAGGGAAGGGGGACCTTGGGCTCAGTGATAGTAGATACATTAATCATGCCTGAGGGGGCCAGAGGTGTCTGGTTTTCCTGTGGCTTACATTTACATTTTGAGCACATGTAAGGATTAACTCTTAATCCAAAGAAAGTCTCAACATAAAGTAATTCTGACCATTTTCCCTCTCTCACAGTACAATTCTAGTTGTGAAATAATATAATCAATACTTTCCTCTGCATTCCATTTTGCCTCCAGGGGGTAGGCAGGCCATGTGTAGGTGCAGAAAAATATTAAACAGCCCTTTCTCAATATGTGAGGGATGAACAATTTCCAATGCTTAAGAATACCTGCCAAAGGAGTAAGAGAATTCAATCTTGAGTTTTGAATCTCCTTTCAATTATCTTACGGGAGCCTCCAAATGATACAAGGAAATAAATGTAACTCCCAACCTGCTAAATGTCCAATATACCAAGTTCATGTTCTCCCAAATCAAAGAATAAACTTTAAGGAAAAAATGGAGGTTATGAGTAGTAAATTTTATTGAGGGAGAGACAGCTCCTGAGAGAGACAGGAGGGGACAAGGAAGTTTTATAGGGCAAACTCACAAGGTGGAATCAAAATCATGAGGTAGGTACAATGTGAGACAAAATTATGATCAATCAATAAGTTCACAAGCACAGCTGCTTAGGAAATGTTGATGCAGTGAGAAAGCATGTCCTGCAGCAAGTATACAAGGAAAGAACAAGGACCTTTTTTGTTTTATTTTGTTTTCCATGTGTTCTAGCCTTCTGTTTTAGGTATTTACTGCTGAGGGACAATTACTACAAGTTTAGCAGTTGAAACAGTTCATGAGTCCCAGGTCAGGGAATCTGGGCTCCGCTCAGTGGAGCCCGCTGCTCCAAGGCTGCGCCCAGGATGTAGGTAGGCCTGAACCAGGTTCTAAGCTCCTGCAGTGCTCAGCACATCTCAATTCCTGGGGCTGTCAGCTGGGCTACATGCAGTGTTCTACAAGGGCCTTTTTTTTAAGAGATAGATCAGGAGGTGTTAGTCATCTACCTGCATGACTGATATCTACCTAGACTTTATTGGACCAGGTAATATTAAGTACAGTATATCATCTGTCCCTCAGGGAAGTATATAGGTCTAGTCATTCCATCTTTATCTTGAAGCCTGGCTTTTGGTGGATTCATCTCCAGCCACAACTGTCATGTATTCTCATTCTCTATATTAACTCCCTGGAGATCCCAGCCCTGTCTGACTGCCTAACGTAGCCCTCTATAACATTCTTACTGTGGTAAGCAATAAAAGCTTCATCTTATGATGGGTTATATGCCAGAAAGAGTTAAGATAGCAGTCCTGAGACTGCTGTCTTAGGTCTATGTGCTAAGGCTGGCATAACTAACATCTGGAATTGGGATTTCAGGAAGGTTCTTGCCATTCCTGATAAGGGAGGTGAGCTGTGCTAAATCTGTGAAAACAACATGGTTTGTGCTGAGTATCTGTTACGCTTCTAGGGGTCTAGAGTTGCCTACATGGTTATCCCTAAAACATCCCCAGGTACTGAGTTTCTAATGAACTTTCTTTGTTGACAAGAAGCACATGTGTTGGTCACAAGTGCTGTTTGGGAAAGTAAGTATG
>NW_004524582.1:12290339-12291735 GCF_000260255.1 Octodon degus | reverse complement strand
TCTAACTCACTTGCCCGGGCCTGTGCTCTGGGTCTATTCAGGATCTGGAGGACCCCAGGTCGTCTCACTCACTCCCCGGGCCTGTGCTCCAGGTCTGTTTAGTATCCTGCGGCCTAGGTTGTCTCCTCTGGTTTCTTTCTCATCTAGCCTCACTACCTTTTCCTTTGCTGAATTCTTTGTATCCTAATGAGATAAGAGATTAGGGCCCAGCAAAGCTGGCTGGGGAAATAGGCACGATGTGGTAAGTACAAGACCCTAGACACATGCAGAGAACAGTTTCCAAAGCCTTGCACATGGACTTCTCATGAGAACCGAGCAGGTTTTCAAAAGGATGGCCCCGACCTGACATCAGCCTGAGGAGCAGGATCCCAGGACTCTATCTCAAGACCCATAGACAGAAGTTCTTGAGGGTTTCCTCAAGATTTGGATGCCATCAAAGGTCATGGATGCCATGAAGAGCTTGCCATCATAGCTGTCCTCAAGAGATCCCAGAAGGAGTGGCTAGCAACTCAAAACTCAGCAACCTTTATTTGTCAAGTCACTCTTAGGAGACTACCCTGGAACACTCTCACTATAGTATGATATAGATCTGAATATAAAAGTCGGCTGAACACTGCAAGTTTCAGGTCAAGAAACTTGGGAGTTGCCTGAAGGACCTCTAACAGGCTGTCTTGCTGATATTTTCCCAACAGATGTTAAGATTACCAAAGAAAACCTGAAGCTTGACAGCTTTCACTATTAAGCATATTAACTCCCGTAAAGACAATTTTAAGGCAGGCCTATAATCCTAGCACTCGTGAAGCTGAGGCAGGAGAATCACTGTGAGTCTAGCCTAAACTACTACTAGTGAGATCCTGCCTCAATAAATAAATAAATATTTGATGTATAGATTGATCCATTATTCATTAATTTAATATTTATAATATTTATAAAACCCTTGGCTATAAAATAGAAGGCATGTTTCCTGTCTTCTCTTGAAGGCATTTTAATAGCAATGGCGACATTGAACATGGTGCATACGCATCTGTTGGAACGTTCAGAATCCTTAGATATTGTAGAGTGAGGTTATGGAGTAATGACAAGTTTCATATTAGAGAATGCATTCCTAAGGGAATATTCCATGGGGACAAAATAATGGGGAAAAAAGGAGAAGTACATCTTTTAGATGACATGTGGGCCTACAAAACTATGTCTCCAGACTGTCGGGCATTTGTAGATCTGTTTGAAAGACTCTAATATATAGTTATGGTTTAAATGTAGGAAACACATATTACACTTTCTTGAAGCTGATTCAAAATGTTAGAAAATTATTCAGCTTTAAAAAAAAAAATGGGGCCGGGGAGATGGCTCAGTGGAATAAGCACTTGCCTGGCAAGCACAAGGGCCTGAGTTTAAT
>NW_004524582.1:12279592-12283009 GCF_000260255.1 Octodon degus | reverse complement strand
CCACATGGCTGACACTGACAAAGGATCTACAATCTGAGGTACAGGATCTCAGAATAAATCCTGAGGGGATTTCACTGACGTTATCAGATCCAAAAGCTACAACTTTTGTTGCATAGGTCTTGTTTTATCTTGGTCTTAACCAACCAGCAGAAAAGTATAAAAACGAAGTATAAGAAGTAAAGCCATGGTATTAAGTTGAGCTGTAGGGGATTCTTGTCAACAATTTCTGGCACTGCCAGAAAGACCCAATACTATTATGGAGTACTGGACTCTTTTAGAATATTTTGCAGAGTTAACACACCTATAATTTTCAAATGATGGAACTAAGCAAAAAAAGGGGATACAGATGAATGTTCATTTTGTATCTGTGTATTCAAAGTGGTTAGGATAGATATATAGTTACATTCTCTTAATGAATAATGGGATTTGTTCTAATAGTGTTTATAAATAGGATATCATGTCTGCATCTTGTATATCAAATAACCACTAGGAAGAGAGTATGCAATGTGTTAATTATTGAAACTGTCCTACCAATTTGATTTGAAACTGTCTCATTGCTATTTGTTTCTCAATAAAATTATAGGGAAAAAAATGAACTCTGCTGAAATTCAGAAGGTTATTATGAAAACCTGTATTCTGGTAAAATGGAAAATTCAGAAGGAATGGATATATTCCTAGATACATATGAATGATCAAAGTGGAAGCAAAAATACAGAAAACACTAAATAATCCCATGTCAGGCAATGATATGGAAACAGTAATTTAAAAAATACTACTAAAAAAGGCCCTGGTCCTGATGGATTCACTTCTGATTTTTCAAGAACTGTAGAGATGATCCAATGTCATTACTCCTCAAAGTCTTTAATGAATCAGAAGGAAAGGAGTACTCGCACAGTCATTCTGGATAGCTATCAATGCTCTGATTCCAAAACCATGAAAGGACCCAACCAAAATAAGAGACCTATAGACCAATCTCCTTAATAAATATTGATGAATAAATCCTCAACAAGCACCTGGCAAGCAGGATGTGTTGTGGTTTATGTGTAGATATCTCCCCACCCAAGCTTTGTGCACTCATAGGTGGGGCTTCGGGGAGGAGGTTGGACAGTGAAGGTTGATACTCATCAGTGTGGCTAGAGGAGATGGATCACTGGGGATGGCCTGGAAGACTATATCTCCTGCTCCATCCCTTGCTCACTCTCTCCACTTCCCGATGCCGTGCCATCAGCTGTTTTTTCCTCTGCCACACTGCTCTCCCTTGAAGCCAGCCATGTCAGCTACAAATGCTGAACCCAAATAAATCTTTTCCCCTCAAAGTTGGAGGTGTCTGCTGTGCCTCAATGACAAGTGAAGTGACTAAGATAGGATGCAATGAATCATTGAAAAGATCATACATTGTGACCAAGAGGGATTCATTGTAAGGTTGTAGGGAGGATCCATCATACACAAATCAATAAATGTAATACATCAGGTAAACAAAAGCAAGGACAAAAATCATGAGATCATCTCAACTGATGCAGGAAAAAGCCATTGACAAATCCAACATTCATCCATGATTTAAAAAAAAAAAATCCTGAGGAAAATAGAAAAAAGAATAGAAGGATCTCATTTCTACCGGATAAAAGACATTTATGGCAAACCTATGGCCAACATCATATTAATTGGAGAGAAGTTGAAAGTTTTCCCTCTGAAATCAGGAATAATCTGAAAACAAACACTTGGGAGGGTGAGGTAGCAGGACTGCTGTGAGTTCAATAAAAATCGATCAAAGATCTAAATATTAAAACAAATACAGTGTATTTGAAGATAAGTAAAACTCTTGGAGGCACAATGCAAGGACTTTCTGAACAGAACCCCAATTGCCCAAGAGATAACATTAAGAATTATGAATTGGGGGCCAGCCTGATAGCTCAGTGGCCCCCTGCTAGCTCAGCAGACTAAAGTGCCTGCTTAGGTAGAGCGCATCGGCTGGGTTTCAATTCCCATTGTGCCATGTCAACCCCACCCGCTGGGCACGCTGAGACAGTGATTGAGACTGGGAGTGGTAGCATAAACCTATAATCCCAGCACTTGGGAGGCTGCAAACAGGAGAATCACTATGAGTCTGATCTACACACTGAGACCCTGTAGACCCTATAGACCCTATCCTAAATACAGGAGGAAAAAGCAGAAGAAAGAAGAAGACGAAGACGACGAAGAAGAAGAATTACGAATTGGAAAGCTTCTAAACCAACAGAATGAAACAATAACTTAAAAACAGGAAAAAAATTTGCTAGTTATTTTTTGAAATATATAAAGAATTTAAAAAATCAGTCTCCCCAAAATAAAAGACACAATTTACAAAATGGGCAACTGAAATGAACAGACTCTTAGAAAAAGAAATACAAGTAGCCAATAAATACATGAAAAAAATGTTCAATATCTCTGACCATTAAAGAAACACAAATTAAAACATCACTTAGAAACCATCTCACTCCAGAAAGAATAGCGATGGTGTCAATTGATATTTATAGAATGGATGTGTAACCTCTGGGTTGCAGAAGGCAGGCTCTTGTTTAAATGCACACAGAATATTCACTGGATAAGGAACATCTGAGCTGTGAAATGAGTCTCAATACATTTCACAGGACAGAAAAATTAAAGTGCCTTCTTTGTCCACAAAAGCTTCAAATGAGAAATAATTTCTAGAGAAACAAAAGGCGCTATTGAAACAGTGGAAATTAACACAAACAATGGGTAGAAGAAAACACTGAAAAGTTAAAAACTGTCACAGCTGAATGAAAATGCTCACCATATCAAAAGCAGTCGAATGCAGCTAAAGCAAGGATAAGAGGGTAACTCAGCTTTAAGTAAATAAATTTAAAAAGTCAAAAGATCCTCCGTTACTAATCTCTAAACAATCAGAAAAAGAAAAAAAAAAATCAAACATCAAGTGAGTAATAAAGACTAAAATTAGTGAACTAAAAGAGAAAATAAATGGAACCAAAGTGTGGCTTTTTGAAAAGATTTTAAACATTGGTAAATAAGTCAGATAAAACTGCCATTAGCAAGCATGCCTGAACCAACATGTCCAGTGGAGGAAACAGTGCATTAGTCATTCAGATAAACCTACAGGATCTATAGTTTGCAGTAAACTCTAGATAATTCTGTAGCCTTAGGAGGCACCTGTGTGGAAATGAGTCCCAGTCTCCCACGCCGCCCACAAACATCAGGTGAGCTGCTTACCTGCAGGGCCCTCCCGGCTAGGTGTTCGCCCCGCCCCTTCCTAGCCCCGCCCCCAGAGCCACGCCCCCGTCCTAGTGCCCCGCCTCTTCCCCGGTCCCGCGCGTGCCACCCTTACTGGCCAGCTCGCCCGCCCGCAGCTTCTGCGCAGGCGCAAAGTCGGCGCCCCAGCCAAGGGCGGAGGTGAGGTGGGGT
>NW_004524582.1:12273939-12278437 GCF_000260255.1 Octodon degus | reverse complement strand
AGTGCCTGCTTTGGCAAGCACAGGGAAAGGGGTTTGATCCCTGATCCCGCCTGCAGGGCACACTGAGCCAGTGACCAAGTCCTGGCGTGGTGGCACACGCCTGTAATCTACAAATCTGAGCTGCTAGTGAGACCCTGTACCAAATACATAAAATGAAAAAAAAAAACCAAAAAAAAACAAAGAAAAACTATTGTATGGCTTTATATTTTTATGTGTGGTAAAGTAAAAAGCAATTAAGAACGCTAACATCTTGTGAATCAACATTTTCTATGTAAGTGAAAGATAAACATAAATCAAACTTATATTAAAAAACCCATTAAATCATTAATTTGCATTGGAAAAAAATAAAATTCACTCTGTCATCATCTTAAATAAATAAATGTAGGCATGCTATTGAAGGCCTGAATACTTGCTTGAAGTAAGTTTTTTTGGCGTGTGAAGTTGGGTTACTTTAGTGGAAAGAGTAGACTGACACATAAAGACTTGTAGCTGGTGACTGACAGGCCTGTTTGGAAATAGTGCTCACACCTATTTGCATTTAAAGAGAAGACCTGTGCCCTGGGCCTGGGGTATCACTCCATGTGACAGAGTTTAAAGAAAAGCCAGGGAAAGTGGTGTGTTTGTTTGTTTGTTTCTTTCTTAATGAATTCTGCTTTGTCTTCCTGGAATTGTTAGATTTGACCTTTTTTGCTCCTGCTATTCTAATGTGCCTTTAGTCATTTAAAGAATTTTGCATAGAATAAGCCACTCAAAATTCTAGTTAGACTTCTACTCAAGTATAAATACTCTAAAATAAATCAGAAAGACCCAAAGGGAGTAGTCTGGCTGGGCATGTTGGGGGCACGCCTGTAATCCCAGAATTCTGGAGGCTGAGACAGGAGGATTATCACAAATTCAAAACCAGCCTGGGCTACATGATCAAGACTTTGTCTAAAAGAAAAAAAAAAAAAGAAAGAAAGAAAAGAAGAGAGCATTCTGCCTGATTGTCGAACCTTGGCAATACACCTCTGACAGGGATGTCTGCTATCATTACATGAGCTAATTGCATGTGCCATTTGCAGTGGGACACTAAGACACACAGATCTGAAGTTGAAAGTAGATCACAAACCTGCATGTACCTAGCAGTGTTGTCAGTTTGGACATACATGACCTAGTAATCCAATCTGGGAAATAATGAAAATCCATTTGGCTAGCTTGCCATTTTCTACAAAATTTTCTATTTTTAGTAGAAGCTCAGACTTGTTTGTTGTGTGACTTTTTTTTTTTTTTTGTAAATGAATAATAAAGATCAAAATGAAGGTGAGTTTAATGATTAGAATACAAATATTAAAAGGAATTTCTCTGCCTTCTTAGTGGTGGTAACTAAGAATTTGATAAGATCATTTAAAAACGATTTTCATTAATTCCCAGAACAACACAGTAAGTTAGATGTCGCTGGCTCCCTTCTTTGTTCTGAGATTTGAAAATTAATATAACTGGTGACTGGCAGTTCCTAAAACTTCATAGGTAAGTTGGTTTGCCCAAAGTCAAATATTCAGGAAGTGGTAACACCAGGGCTGAAACCAAGACTGAAAGTGCGCCTTTTTTTTTTCCTTTTTATATGTGCTGCTTTATTTGTTTTGTTCTAGATCTCTGTGTTTGTTACTTTTGAATATTACGGAGGTTTTATTTTAGTGGAATTTTAGAATAGTTTTAAATGATAAAAACTCAAATCATTTGAAGTCATTTTTGAAAAGTATATGATTAACTTAACTAGATATGTAGGTTGAGGTTGGTGGGGTTTTGTTTTTTTGTTTTGTTTTTTCTCTACATAGTTTTGCTGTGCAGTTCAGGGTGGCCTTGAACTCACTATGTAATCCAGGCTGGACTTAAACTATTTGTTCTTCCTGCCTCAGACTTCTGAGTGCTGGGATTACAGGTGTGCACCACCATACCTGCCTTTAGATTTTTTATTTTGAGTCATTTTATTTCGTTTGTCCTTTACCATCAAATTTATTTCCAAGACATTCCTGCCTTAGGTCAGTATTAACATCATTTGTGATGCTTAACTATTTTATTTATATAGACAAAGGTATTATATGCTTAGCCAATAGAAAATGTTACATGCCTGTTATTTTAACAAGGCATATGACAGCCTAGAAATAACATAAGCCATAGTGCAAGTTGTTAGATCAGAGTCAAAGTAGGAGTTCCGGCATTCCTTGTTATAGTTACTTTAATCATTAAATTATTGAATAGTAATAAAAAGGATAATAGATACCACCTGTACAGCAGTTGGTACTGGTAGGTATAGTTGTAGTTCAGTGTGCTTATTCTATATTAATTCATATGTAAGCCTATGAAGCAAGTGCTATTTTTTAGTCCCACTTAAAGTAGGGACAGGGACCGGGGATATAGCTCAACAGCATAAGCACCTGCCTGGCAAGTGCAAAGTCCTGAGTTCTATCCCTGTTAGTACAAAAAAAAGCAGGAGTGTAAAATGACTGAACTTTGAATGTGTGTCTTCTATTGTAGACCCTGGGAGAGAACAGTGTTCAAATTTATGAAAAGCGCCAAAATAGAAGAAAATGTGTGTTTATAAATCATTTAATGATTCATGATGGCTTATAAGTATGTGAACTGATTTAAAAATGAAGAAGATGAGAATGGGAAATAAGAGTAGTAAACAATGAAGTGGAGAGTAGAATAAAGTACACAGCATGCATCAGTTACTTGGAACAGGGACAGGGAACCCACAAGTTTCACTTTTAAGATTGCCAAACAGTTAACACAAGAGAAGGCCATTCTATTCATACATAAAGTTAAAATAAACTGATTGTTTGAATCAAAGCAACTGATAAGGATAGCCTGTTGAATATTCTTTTGGAGAAGAGAGTCCATGCTGAACACTATCTCTCAATAAAAGAACAATCGATAAAAGTGATTGATTCTTAGAGCTGCTCCTTACCACTTGCGGAAAGCCCACTTTAGAAACAAGTCTGATAGCTGGTCTAGCAGTATTACTTGACGGAGGTTCAAGACACGCCCAATCTGATGTAATTTAGAGGAAAGCTTATAAGAGTAGATGTTTGTATCTTGATCCCATGTGACCACACTTTGGAAAGTGAGTGGCCATGTGTTGGAGATTGTTTCTCACCAACTGCTTCAAATACAGTTGTGCTTTGTTTCTAGTTCCTTACAGAGATTTGGCATTCATGAAACATTTGAGTGCCTACTGGGTGCCACTGTAAACCAAGGCCTTGAGGAAACAATAATGGCCTCTATCAAATGGATGCCTGTGGTTGCTAGCCCTGTCCCCACATAGCTTTACAGCTTAATGAAGGAAATGGTTGATTAAACAAACACTTCTAACAGATCCTATATGTCCTTTCATGGGAAAAGCTGAGTGTTCCTTGGAGGCATGGAACCCTGTCCTGGATATGGGAGCAGGTGAGCTCTGGCAGAGAAAGTGGCATTCAACCTGTGACCTGAAGGATGAATAGCACTGTGGTCCGCAAGGCAGGACTCAGCTCACCAGACTTGTCACACTTACTCTTCTCTAGCAAATATTCTGGTTTGTAAGTAAGATGTACTTTTAGTCCACAAGGGAAGACGCATTCATTTTTGACTTACTCATTTAAAGTGAATACTGATAAAATTACCTTGTATACTTATATATAATTAAATATAGAAGGCCAAAATGGGTTCTTTAGTTCATTTTCAGTTTCTGCTTTATAAGGGACCAGCAGTCATGCTTTAGTGTGGTCTAAGAGATAGTTGGTTAATTTTTTAAGCAAATTTTTTAAGGGCCCACAGGTGCCAGGCCCAGTTCTAGGCATATGGGATACATCAGAAAACAAAAAGATCTGTATCTTAGCAGGACTTAGAGCGTTTTGTTCATGGTTTAAGTGTATAGAATGAAGAATTAGCCATGGGAAGTAGGCTTGCTATATTCATGGTAACCACGAGGTCCAGAGGGTGAGCTGAACGTCTTGTGAAGAGTGAGGAGTGCAGATGTGGTACATGCCTCTACTCCCAAACCCTGGGGAGGGTGAGACAGGAAGATCCCATGTTCGAGGCCAGCCTGGACAACTCAGTGAGACTTTGTCTCAAAACAGAAAGGGCTGGAGATGGACCTCAAAGCAAAGTCCTGGGGTTCAATCCCAATACGTCCATGGAAGAAAAGGGAGCACTCTTAGAGAGCTTGAGACTAGAATTTACATGTATTCAAATAAATACACCTATAAATACCCACTAAATACTGATCCTTCTTCCAAGTTAACAGAAAAAGGCAATTTCTCTCTTTGTTTTTAAAGATTTTCTTTTTTTAAATTTTTTTTAATTGAGAAATAAATATGAATGAGACAGTTTCATAGTTTCATACCTGATCCCTGGCCCTTCCTCTCTGGCACTGTCCCGCGATCCACTTCCTGGCTACCATGGGGTGAGCAGTTTTTCTCCCCCAGGCCTTTCCACCTTGCCTTGGAGCCAGATCACCATGGACAGAACTCTCTGAAAC
>NW_004524582.1:12269571-12273613 GCF_000260255.1 Octodon degus | reverse complement strand
TCTAGCCATATCTATAAATTGATAGGCTCATTCAAAATCATTTTTATTTACCCTTGAAAATCTTTAAGTTAGATTGTTTAGTTGAATTCAAACACCTATAGTATTTAGATGCCAATAAAATATTCACCTCTGACAGACAATTAAAAAAAAGGATACAAAGGAAAGATCATTTTGTATTTATATATACAAAATAGGATAAATTTAAGCAACTTTCGCTTAATTCAATAAGAAGAGGTGTACTAACAGTGTTTGGACAGAATATCCTGTCTGCTTCTCGTACTATGGATAACCACTAAGAAGATAACAGTGTACAATGTATTGATTATCAAAACTGTCCTGTTATATTAGGACAGTGCCAGAGAGGAAGGGCCAGGGATCAGGTATACACAGTACCATTGTCGGGCCTCCGTGGCCCACTCAGGTACACCCAAAAGTATGCTTTCCTGAGCCCCTAGGCAGCTCACACACCAATCACGTTGGCAGTCCAGCTTGATACCAAAGAGGCGAGGGTTTTTAGTGTGATGATGGATGATTCTAAGGGTTTTGGGATTAACCTGGAAGATTGGGAGTTGACAGCAGCTGGAACAGGAAAGAATGGAGGACATGCAACCTCCAGGAGGGTGGGGAAAGATGAAGACAGACCTTGAGGTGGTGAAGTTTGACCTGAATATTAGCATCCAAGTAGGGACATTGAGCACTGCCTTTTGGCTTGGGATGTAAAGTTGGGGGTCATCCATTATTAGTGAAGGAAAGAAGCGCAGACTGGATCTAGAAAATCCAGTTAAGTAATGGGCCGGTAGATATCATGCTGGGAGTTGGGGTCAGTTTTTAAATTCTCAGAGGCCGGGGAGATAGCTCAGTAGGCACAAGGGCCTGAGTTCAATCCCTGGTCCCAGGGGGAAAAAAACTTTTTAAATTCTCTGAGTGAAATAGGGCACTAGGCCATCTGCTGGGAGGGTGGGTGAGAGAGGTCATGGAGATGTGGAGGAGGGGAGTCAGCTGGTACCTGTCAGTCAGTCAGTTGTCCCTAGCAGACAGAGTCAGCAACACATGCTGGGCTGAACCAGTACTGGGCGTTTTCCATCACAAGGGAGGGCAGCAAAGTGGTTCTGTAATGAGGGGTCATAATTTAATCTGGCCACAAAGGGAAATAAGCACCTTAAGGTGGGGAAGAAAGACTGAGTAGTAGTAGTAAAGCAGTGGTAGAGAAATTTTGGACTCAGGGTAAACTGGGAAGATAAGTGGTGCTTGAAATTGAAATATGGGGAGCCTGCTGTTATGGTAAGAACAGCACTAGAGACAAGACTAGAGTTAGAGCTGAAGGAGGGAGGAGGACAGACTCTCACCCAAGAAGAGGAGAAATGAGACATGTCCATGTGATTTTTTTTTTTCAAGAAAGAGAAAGGTTTATGACTATGTTGTTTGGTCAATTTTTCATGCTTATATTTTGTAACCTGAGCAACTACTTTGAAGATAACAATACGCAGTGTACTAACCAGTGTTATTTTCCTACTATTTTGTTTTGAAATTTTATACCATTGTTTTTATTGGTTTTTTTCCTCATCTTTACAGTTAAAAAAAAAAAAAAGGTGAACTTTTCCCCCATGCATCGTTATCAGAATTTAAAGAGAAGGAAGAGGATTGGGGTCAGGAAAGAGGGTCAGAGAAGAACATGTAATACTTGGTTGCATTTTTCTCTTATCTACCTTATTGTCTGCAAACCAGTGACCTAATCCATACATGTGGCGGTGCATACAGTGAGCATTCTTATAGCTGGTCTTCTCCTAATGCAGTAACTTCCTATATTCATGTGGCAGGAATGAATGCATTCTTGGATGATCCAGAGTTTGCTGAAATTATAGCAACAGCAGAGCAAGCAATAGAACTTGGAGTTTTTCCAGAGAGAATCTCTCAAGGGTCTAGTGGAAGTTACTTTGTAAAGGATCCTAAGAAGGTGAGAATTTCACAGACCTACTGTATATTGCTGAAATTTTGGAAAACACAAATTTAAATGTGAATCCATTGTGCTTCTTTTTTTTTTCTGTTAAATCTGATTGCTGCTTTTCTAAAATCAGGGCCATTTTTTTCTTTTGCTAAAGCATTCCACTATATTGAAATAGAACTAATCATTTCAAACTACAGCTCGCTGTTTTGATATATTTAGTTTTGAGCATTTACTAAATGCCTACACTCACCTGTAGATTTGTTGAGCATATATTTTAAGTCCTTACCTTGTAGAAGCTTGTACTACATTAGCCAATATAGTACACATGGCTCAGGTATGCAGCAGCGCATACCTGAGTACTTGGGAGATTGAGGCAGGAGGGTCTCTGAGAGTGGGAGGCCACCTGGACCATAAAGGGAGTTCAAGGTCCCCCTGAACTGCATAATGAAACCCTGTCTCAAAACAACACAACAACAACAAAACTATATTAGCGAACCACTGTGGAAGTTTATACTTTCAAAACCTGTTTGATGTCATTTCTAAGTATTTGACTTTTCTCCAAAATATTTTGCCCTAGGAGTATTTTCTCTGATGTCATATCAAGGGGAGGACACTGGAAAACCTGAAGTTTAAAAGGATTGGATTCTGGGCCTGCTGTGCCGGCCCTACCCCCATTGCTCGCTGATAAGGCAGTTGAGACTGGGCATGGTGGTGCATGCTTGTAATCCCAGCTCTTGGGAGCCTGTAAACAGGCAGATCCCTACAAGTCTGATCTAGTAGTGAGACCCTGAACACCCTCTAGACCCTTCCCTAAAATACAGAAAAAATAAATAAAACTATATTACAACGAAGTAAAATTTAATAAAATGTAATTGTAGAGTAGAAAACAAGTTGATATGATACTTTCTTCCACTTAGTCTAGAATCTTTCAGAGACACTTTTATCTTTTCTAAAATCTTTTTGAATGATGATCATAAATAAGCAATTTCCTCTTTTTTTTTTTTTTTTTTTAAGTATTCTAGGGAAGGGTCTACAGGGTGTTCAGGGTCTCACTACTAGATCAGACTCGTAGTGATCCACCTGTGTTCAGCCTCCCAAGAGCTGGGATTACAAGTGCGTGCCACCACACCCAGTCTCAATTGCTGCCTCAGTGCACCCCAAGGGCAGAGCAGGCCCAGGGATTGAACCCCAGCCCTTGAGCCTGCTTGCAGGCGTTTTAATCCGCTCTAATTTCTTTTTTTGAGAGGGAAGAAAGTATATAATAACTACACTCAATTTTTTCTTGAAAAGATTAAAGTTACATTTTAAAAGTGGTTTTTAAAACATTGTCTTTTTTCTTTAAAATGTAAATATATTAATAGGTATCTGGTTGCAGGGGTGCCTTAGGAGGCTGAGGCAGGAGGGGCCCAGGAGTTTATAACCACCAGCCTGAGCAACTTAGCAAGACCTTGTCTTTTAAAAAATAAAATAAATGGAATTATGACATCGATCTCTCCATCTTTATTCTAGACTTATCTTGCTTTTCTTTGTGTGTGTGTGCATGCTCATGTGTGTGTATTTGTTTTTGCTTTGTGCATGCTAGACAAATGCTTACCATTGAACTACATCCATCTCTAACCTTGATTTCTTATTCGTACTGATTTTTTCAGATTTTGTTGTTACAAAAAATTATGTATTTAAATTTATGTGGGTTTTATTTCTTGTCTAAGGATAATTCAGCCCCTAAGTGTAACATAAATAAGCAGGGCATGGTGGGGCACACCTGTAATCCCAGGACTCAGGAGGTTGAGGCAGGTGGATCCTTGCATGTTTAAGGCCAGCCTGGGCTACATACTGAGTTTTAGGCCAGCCTGATCTACATGTTGAGACACTGTCTAAAAAATTAAAAATAAAAAGTAAATTAATATGAATATATGTATCAGATCATTACTGAAGATTGTAGGGGCTTTTAGATATCCATTAGCACATTTAAAATTGACTTGTGAGAAATATAACTGGAGAAGTTTTAGTGTGGGATAATCTGACCACACAGATGTTCAGGATACCATATACCATCACATTTATGTTTTGGAGAACTTTTTATCATTGGATTTATTA
>NW_004524582.1:12260048-12269212 GCF_000260255.1 Octodon degus | reverse complement strand
AGAAAATTATTGGTGTGTTTAAGCCCAAATCCGAAGAGCCTTATGGTCAGCTGAATCCAAAGTGGACCAGGTATGTCCACAAGGTCTGCTGCCCTTGCTGCTTTGGCAGAGGCTGCCTGCTTCCTAACCAGGGATTCCTCTCTGAAGCCGGTGCCTACCTGGTAGATGAAAAGCTTCATCTGGGCATTGTACCAAAAACAAAGGTAAAGGAGAACTCATCATCAAGTATTGCTTCTAATTCACAGCCTGCTCATCTGAGTACTTCATTTCCGAATGATAGACGCTCAAGTTGGGTTGCTTTTTTTTAGAATCAGAAACCACTAGTAAATTGAGTCTGTTGTACAACCACAAAGTAGTGAAAGGAACAACTCTTACTCCTGTGGGGTCAGATGGTGTTAACAGAGGAGCCACCATGAACATCTGAATTAGATGAATTTGCTAATGTATGTGAATATAAATTATATAATGCAAATTCTAACCTTTTTGAAACTATGTTTCTAGGTGGTTTGGCTCGTCAGTGAGACATTTAACTACAGTGCAATTGACCGGGCAAAAGCAAAAGGCAAAAAGTATGCCTTAGAGAAAGTGCCAAAAGTAGGTAGAAAGTTTCATCGAATAGGACTCCCTCCCAAGGTAAGTCACCTGCTGAGCTTCCTGGGGGATGCAACTGGGCAGGGAGGGTCTGAGCACCTTCCTGGAGGCACTCTGCTGGGAGCTCTGGCTACGAAGTGAACAGAAACCCAAGAGCTTACAATAAGCAATTTCAGCACCATTGTAAAGCTGTTGATAGGGCGCAAGCAGGGAGCTCTAAGGGGACAGAAGGATGCCCAGGACTGGGATTAGAGCTTAGTGGCAGAGCACTAAGGGAAGAGCACTTGGGAAGCTCGGGTTTTAAGCAATAGTACTGTAAGACATAATACAAAGCAAGCCTACCTGAACTTGGAGGAGCCAGGAATGTATCCAAAAGTGGACACTGCGCTGAAGGTGTTGTGAGAGCGTGGTGAAAGTACAGGTCTAGAATAAGACCCAGAGGGCCAGCCTAATAGCTCAGCAGACTAAAGAGCCTGTTTAGGTGGAGCATGCTGTGCTGGCTCTGCCCCTGGGGTGCGCTGAGACGGTGATTAAGACTGGGCGTGCTGGTTCCCAGCGCTTGGGAGGCTGAAAACAGGTGGGTCCCTACAAGTCTGATCTACCTGATCACCATGAGTCCGATACCCTGTGTCCCCTGTACTAAGCCCTATGCCCTCTGTACTACATGCATTAAAAAAAAAAAAGACCCAGGCATGTGCTGTGCCAGCCTGGCAGATCCTCCTTATTCTGAACCCCAGTTCTTACAACAAGGGGATGACCTGAAGTACTCATTAGATGTGGAGAAGATTAGCTTAAGAAATCTGTGTCAAGTATGTGGTACATAGTAAAGGTTTAACAAACTCTAGTAGCTGTGTTAACCACTATATATAAGATTGATTGATTGATTGATTGATTGATTGATTGCTTCGGTGGTACTCGGAATTGAACCCAGGGCCTCAAACATGCTAGGTGCTTTACTACAGAGCTACATCCCCAGCCCATTTTCCTTTTTGAGACAGAGTCTCACTAAGTTTCCCAGGCTTCTTACCACTTTTAAATAAATCTGAGGGTTGGGTAATAGCAAGCTAAGCAAGGTTGGAGAGGGCTAGTGGGAAAGGCATTCTAGAAAAAGCTCTAGGACTTGCTTTTCAAAAATATATCTGACCTATGATTTTGTTGTTTTGTTTTTGTTATACATGTATCTAGATAAAAGAATTCAAGTAGAAATTATGGTTAATACAACTTTTTCAAAATTATAGTCCAAGTAGGCAAGAAGTATGGAAAGTTTTTGCAAAGTCTGTTCTTCCTTGTATATACTGAAATTCATGTTGACTATAGAAGAATAAAATACTTAATTATAAGTACTTAAAAACCTTCAGGAAATTGTTAAAAGTTTCATGCCAAGAAGAATATAAAGTTTTGGGAAAAATGGAGTTTCTTTGTGGTACTGTATATTCATGTGTCAGTACAGGTTGTCTGTTGTCTACTGTTAAAACTTAGATTTCCATCTTTAATGCACTGTTCATTATTAACTCATCAGTGGACATGTCTTGAAAGAAGGGACTTTTTTTTTTTCTTTATGTAATACAGGGTCTGTAGGATCTCACTACACAGATTGGACTTGTAGTGATCCTTCCTGTTTTTCAGCTTCCCAAGTGCTGGGATACTTGCTTACCAAGTGCTTGAGCCACCATGCTCAGTCGCAATTGCCCCAGGGGCAGAGCCAGCCCTGCCTGGCCCCTGCATCTGCCTAAGCAGGGGCTTTAATCAGCAGAGCCATCTGGCCAGCCCAGAAGGGACTTTTCTTAAAGACACAATAAAGATTATAATTAATTGATTAGTTCTTTGGAAGGTCTTTGGTCTGTATAGTCAAAGAATTCATTCTATTTTTAAGTTAAATTCTTCTGTATTTGATGTTGTAAAAAGAATCCTGAAATGTTTCTTCAGTAAGGTAAAATGTGCTATTATAAAATAACTAAGATAGATATACAATTTGGCCTGCATAATTAAATTCCTTTTAATGAGTATTTTTAGAAAGCAACATTCTTGTTATGAATGTCACCTTGAAGACATGCGTTTATTCTCTTTTGTAATTATCCTAAAATAGCTGTGATGTTCCTTGAAAGTCTGTGGTTGAGTATTTTTCATTTGCTATGTATTCTTCGTGTGATTATTTAAAATTAGTGTGTCAAAATAATCTTGATAAATGTGACTTATCTAAACTAGTGTTGACTTCTGTTTTTATTATTGTTTTTATGTAACATTTTGTGACAGTACTGTGAAATTTAAAAATTAATTCCTTTGTTCTTGTACTTTCTTTTCTAACTATAGTTCTTAAAATTATAGATTGGTTCCTTTCAGTTATTTGTTGAAGGTTACAAGGAAGCTGAATATTGGCTTAGGAAATTTGAAGCTGATCCTTTGCCTGAGAATATTAGAAAACAGTTTCAGTCACAATTTGAAAGATTAGTTATTTTGGATTACATCATCAGAAATACAGGTATTGAAATTCTCTACTTGTTCACTCTGATCGTGGCTTTCACACTAGATTCTTGCTATCCAGATTAAAGCCATAAATTTTTCATGCAGAAGTCCGAAGGCCACTTCCTCCATTTGTCTTAGCAAATGGCTGCAGATCTGACTCCTGGGCAGGGTCTTGACTCAGAGCAGACTCAGGCCTTTGAAATCAGTTCCTGCTCCCTCAGGGATAATCGCCTGTCCTAGGAGCAGGACTAAGCCAGATACTAGAAATGTTATCTTCAAAATATAAAAATTAAAACTTGGTTGTGTAAATTGTTTTGAATGCTTCCTTTACATATGTGACGGTTAGTGTAGTTTGTAAGTGATTTAATTTTTCATTCCCCCTGCATTGTGAGGGAGCAGTGACACACAGTCCAAAGCAGTGGGTTTGCATGGAAGCATCTTCCCAGATGCACACTGTGCTCACTGAGACAGAGCAGTAAGTGGGGACCAGGCCTGTGTCTTCCAAGTGCCTAGGGTGATCCTGATGCACTCTCCAGTATGAGAACCACTGGGTCAGAGGTTTTCTCATTTAGACTTCCTGAGAAGATATCCTGTAATTTTCCAGATTGGCCTTCTTAATTAATGTGTTCTCAGTTCATGTTTACATTACTATATAGTCTAAAATACTCTAGTGCCTACTTGGAAATTGGCCTAGCAGTAAGGATAGAGGCTGTTCCTTACTCTGGTGAAGTTCTGCTGGAGTTCGGAAGATTAAATGAATTAATATTTGTTAGGCACTGACAACAGTGTCTGGCAGAGACATGCTGTTCAAATATAATAAATGTTGTACATATTGTGTTTATGTATGTTAAATGTAATAAATGTTAGCTAACATTTATGGGATTTTTAGCTTATTTGTATTCATTTGAAACCTTTAATGTGGTAAACTTAGTACAGAAAAACAATGGAAGTCTCAAAAAATCAGAAAGTGACTAGATTTCTCTCTTTGATCTTAAGCTATCAGGTCGCTATAAATGAATTAATATGTTTTTAATTGTTTGTTTCTTTTGGAAGACAGAGGAAATGATAATTGGTTAGTCAAATATGAAAAAAAGAAATGTGAAAAGGAAATTGATCATGAGGTAAGGAAATTTAAAATAAGCAAGTTAAAAAATATGTATAAATTCAATTTATGAAAGAGATTTCTTAAAGCTATTCTTCACCATTTCCTCCTTTATTTAGAATGGATATCTACTTTTTAATCTACTTTATCTGCTTTTCTTATTCTTTTGCTTTCCATTCCTGTCCTTGCATTTCTGTCCTTCTCCTCCCCCTTGCTCTGTCCCTCCCCTCCCTGTCCTCCCCTTCCTTTTGCTTTTTCTTGTTTTACTTTGTTTTGTTTTGCTTTGGGGGCAGGGTTTTGGCCATGTAATTCAGGCTGACCTTGAACTGGCCCATCCTCTGCCTCAACCTCTTGAGTGCCAGGATTATGTGATACACCACCATGCCCAACTCATTGCATTTCTTGTTTCAATTTTTTATCATCTCTGGACAGCTGTTTTGTGTTGTATTTAAAATAACCTTTTGTTTTGTAATAAAATAGAATGTGCCAGCCCAAGCCAGTACTTCTTAAAACTTAGGAAATTTGTAGAATCTCACAGTTTACTTTGCTTTTGTTTTAGATAAAGCTTCTGATATATTTTGGTGACATTTTTGTATTTTACTAATTAATTAACCTTCAGAATTTCATGGTTGGGTATTACCTGATAAAATGTGTTTAACCTGTGAGTCTTGTCCACAAAACTTAAACTATATTTGTATTACTTATAAGCAGACTTTAACTTATATAACAGATTGAATAGATCCTCAACACTGTCAGAATTACAGATTTTAGAGTCATAGCATCAGCTTTGAGTACCCAAGTTCAAATTTTAGATATGCGCATAAGACATGTTTTTAGACTAGCTTGATCTGGGTTACTTTGAAAGTTTAAAATAATTTCTCTGGTACTTAATAATCTCTGTGTTCTGAGGTTATTTACTTAAAGCTATTGCATCATTTTAAGTGTTTGCACTTTTAAGTGTTTATCCAGGAAATTTAAAAGTATGTATTCACAATACCTAGCAATTAAAAAGGACAAATCATACACACAGTAATTTGAGCCTTAAACCCGTATCTGAAAAATATGCAGAACATACTATATGATCCCATTTGTGTGAAAATCTAGATAATGCACATTTACCCCTAGTGACAGAAAGCCATGGCAGGTTGGGCTGCAGAGGGACACAAGGAAATTTTGGCGAAAAGATTCCGTGTTTTTCAGAGTTATAAAGTTGATTTTGTATAACATATACCTCAGCAGAGTTGTATATAAAATTAAAACTCTTATTGGAATAAAATAAATGGCAGTTATATCAGAAAATAGTTTTAAAATACACAAAGATACATGTTTGTGATAGCTCTTAAGTTTATTTTATTGATGTATCTTCATCCAGTAGATTTCTTTTTTCTTATGCAGGGTCTCACTGTGCAGCTCAGACTTGTACTGATCCTCCTGTTTTCTACCTCCCTAGTGATGGGATTACAGGCGCGTGCCACCACTCCCGGACTCCATTGCCAGCTCAGCATTCCCTGGGAGCAGGGCTGGTGTGGCATGTAATGCCAGGGATAGAACCCTGGCTATCCAATAGATTTTGATGAAAACTTAATTCTTTTGCTTTGTTTTGCATATTTTCGTTGAGGTCAAATATTTGGTATAAACTGAGTGAAATAAATAAACCTGACAGGTATCACCATAGTCTTCGTGGTAGTACTTCTGACTTAAAAATTGCATTTTAAACTTTTTGCATTTGATCTGGACCACTTAGACTTTTTTTTTTTCTTTTTTCCTCTTTTTTTTTCTTTTTCTTTTTTTTTTTTTTTTCCAGTACTGGGAATTGAACTCAGGACCTTGTGCTTGCCAGGCAAGTGCTTATTCTACTGAGCTATCTCCCTAGCCCCCTTAGACTTTAAATAATAAGTATTCTTTGTCTTCCTCCTCTGTGGAATAGTGCAGAAGTTAGGATTTGCCTATATTCTGTAATCAAGAGTATCTTGAGGTTCCTTCTACTACTATATATATTTTCACTTAAAGTTTGGGGGAAGTTTGCTTTAGAAATACTTTATATTTTTGTTTGTTTTTGCTTCTAAGGTTTTTTTGTGCATGTGTGTGTGTGAAGCTAAGGTTGGAATCCAGGATCCCATGCCTGCTAGGCAAATGCTCCATCACTGACTTATATCCTCAGTTTTGTTTGTTTCATTTTGTTTTGTTTAATGTGATGCTAGGAATTGAACCCAGGGCCTTGTGCATGCAAGACGAGACCTCTACCACAGAGCCACATTCCCAGGCCTGTTTTGGTTTTTTTGAGATAGGGTCTCATTGTGTAGTTCAGGCTGGCCTTGAACTCACTGTATAGCCCAAGCTGGCCTCAAACTCAGCAATCATCCTGGCTCGGCTTCCTGAGTGCTGGGATTATAGACAAGTACCACCCCACCTGGCAACACTATATTTCTATGGGACTCCAAGAAAGACTAGATCTTTTTTTTTTTTTTTTTTTTGGTGGAACCAGGGATTGAACTCCTCAGGCACTTGCACTTGCCAGGAAAGCGCTTATTCCATTGAGCCATCTCCCCAGCCCAGACTAGATCTACTGAGGGTAATTTTAAGTTATCTTAAAACCTTGGTAATATTTTGCAAATGTCAAACACTTAAAGAATATGTCTAACAATGAATTAACATTTTTAAAGCTTTAATATTTTCAAACTATCTTCTAATAGGCCAAAAATTGAAAACATTTCTGGAAAAACATGTCAAATTTTTTCAAATAGTGCTTATGAAATTCATACTGATTTTTAATACAGTTTTTCTCTCCTGGGTAAATTTGTGTTTTTTCTAACAACATAATTTTTAGGGGCTTTAGAGAGAAACTGTGTCCTTAAGCCTCAATAATTACTATAATTTATTTATTGAGAATATTTGTATAGTTTATTGATAAATTAGATCCTTTTCTCCTCTTTAGGAATCAAACTGCATTGATGATAAAGAATTGCTTGTTAAAATAGCTGCAATCGATAACGGTCTAGCATTCCCCTTTAAACATCCTGACGAGTGGAGAGCATGTGAGTACGAGGGTTTTCTGCAGATTCTCTTATTGCTTCCAAAATAGGAAGGAGACAAAATTAACAGGCCCCCAAATAGCAGGGGAAACTGGATGGAGTGGAACCGTTCATTAGGGCTGAATTTTGGGCACCAGGAATTCAGAGATTCTATGTGTGTCTTAGTGTGTTTTTGCTTATTTGGGGATGACCAGTTTGGTTTTGATTTGTGGGCTTATGTTAGTCTTGGGAAATGGGTTTAGCAATTTGGTAAAGAGTTGAATTTTAATATTCTGGCAACTGTTCACCTACAGAGCAATTCAGGACTCCCCCCCACCCCCCTGCCCACACTTGCCACCCCTTTTAGTGAGTGCTATAGTTCTATAATTGCTTTGCTGGGCTCTTACATGGTTAGAGATCGGGTTCTATGTTCGAGCCAGTTTGGGAGTTTTTTTGTCTTTTTGAGACAGGTCTTGCTATGTAGTTCAGGCTGGCCTTGAACTTACTTTGTAGCCCAAGCTGGCTTCAAACTCCTAGGGATCCTCCTGCCCAAGCCTCTCAAGTGCTTGAGATTATAGCTATGTGCCACTGCACTTTTATTTTGCTTAAATTTTCTATGGACCATTTAATAAATTTAGTATTGTAAGTTTAATATTTATAGATGTAATGTTTTGTGTAGAATTATCTTGTAATTAAAAATTTCAAAAAGAAAATTCATGTCTGTGCCTAAGGTGAAATGAGATGATAGCTAGGCTTTGCCTTGAAATACTTGTATAGATAGAAACCAAGGAATGTAAATGAAGGAAAATTTTTCAAAAATTTGTTCATAATTGGGTTATTTGGTATGTGTGAGCTTGTTATACTGTCTTATATTTTTTCATAGTTTCAAATATATGTAATAAATGTTTTAAATTATCTCTGTGTCTAACCCACTGTTATCGAGATGTGCTGGTAGGCACCTATAATCCCAGCACTGTGGGAAGTTGGGGCAGAAAGATAGTTTGAGCCTAGTCCTAGCAACTGAATGACCCCAAATCATAGAGTTTTAGGTCTTTCATAGTGGTGTATATTTAATTCCTAATGATATAAAATTTTAAAACATCTATAAAAAGTGCCTCTATTGTGAATGACTTGCAGCCGTAGAGGGCCAGGAGACCGCCCCTGTCTGGGGCTGTGAGTGACTTTGGCTGTCCATCAATTTTTAAACACCTGAGCCAGATTGAGTTAGGTATTTTGAGATTAGGCTTTTGAAATAAATCCATTATCAAATTGTGACTCTCTTACTGTCTAAAACTCAGAAGTATAAGTACAGTAGGAAGTTACTGTTCTTTGTGTCTGACTTAGGATTTTAAATCTAAATAGTATGGATTGCAGAGGTGTGCTCTAGAAACTTCTCTTCCCAACATTTTTCTTGGGACAACCTAGGAATTATGGGAAAGAATCAGGATGGATAGAAGTCTGAATAAATCATTCCTGCCGCTAGTTAAAAGAGTATTTTTTTTTTTTCTATTAGATCCATTTCACTGGGCTTGGCTTCCTCAAGCAAAAGTTCCTTTTTCTGAAGAAATAAAAAACTTGATCCTGCCATGTATTTCTGACATGAACTTTGTGCAAGATTTGTGTGAAGATCTTTGTGAACTTTTTAAGGTAAATTATAATGGTGAAGTGTTTTGGTTTGGAAGAAGTTGCACATTGTTTTTATTTATGTCATGATGATGGTCAGTGAGAAGCTGGATATGTTACTCCATACCTGTAAACCCAGCGCTTGAAAGACTGAGACAGGAGGATTTTGCATTTGAGGCCAGCCTGGATTATTACACAGTGAGTTCAAAGCCAGGCTGGACAACATAGCGAGACCCTATCTCAAAAGCAAAGTTAAATGAGTGTTAAGAATATATGTAAGGGGGTCAGGGAGATGGCTCAGTAGAGTAAATGATTCCCTGGCAAGTGCAAGAGGCTGAGTTCAATCCCCGGTTCTGCAAAAAAAAAAAAAAAAA
>NW_004524582.1:12249224-12253337 GCF_000260255.1 Octodon degus | reverse complement strand
CTGGCCACACACACACACACATAAATAAAAAAAAAAAAAAAAAAAAAAAGACTATCTGGATATTAGTGGTATAGTTTAACTCTATAATTCCAAAAGATATATTAGACTAGAAGCCTTGTGATTAGAGACATTTTAATTTTACTTAATTTCATCCTGCCTTATCATTCCCAAAGTTTTGTCAGAAGTTACTGACTCAAATGTCACAGTTTTTTGTAGACTTGAAAATAATTTTATTCACAATTTTTTTTTTTTTTCTAGTGGTGCTGAGAATGGAGCCCAGGTCCCCACATGCCTGGTAGACTTTCCATAGCTGAGCGACATTCCCCTAGCCTTCTGTTCTTGTTAAATTTAAAGCATGCCAGGCAGGGTGGCACACACCTGTAAGCCCAGCACTCAGGACTGAGGCAGGAGGGTCGCTGTGAGTTCAAGGCCAGCCTGGGCTACATCGTCCACTTCTGAATGGACAGCAGGACAGCAGTCTGTATGATAGATATAATCACTTACTGAATTCAACAAACACAGTGGTCGCAGTTGTATACCATATCCCCCAAAAGAGTGATAGAAATAAAAATCAGTATAATGCAGTAGAACTCGTGGATTTATTCTTTCAAGACTGTTCAAATGTCTTTAATTGAGCTGTCTATTTTTTTCTTAATTGTTACAGAGGCATGTTTTCCATTTCAACATTTCTTTCATGGAAGATAAGGATTTCCTTTATCCTCCTACTGTTTAGGACTAGAAAGTAGTGTCTCCAAAACAGCCACCATCAGTTCCTTCCCCCTGTGGAAGCACGTTCCGTTCCAACCTTCTACCTCTCCTCCCTTCCATCTGGGAGCATGGTAAAAATAAAGCTATGCCAGCTTTGACGTTAGCCTTTGTGGAAGCCTGGCAGCCTCCACTTTCATCCTGGAAAGTCAGCTGCCAAGTAAGAAGCTCAAACACCCGAAGTCCGCCATGCTGTGAGAAGCCCAAGTTAGAGAGGTGGTAGTGAAAGGGATTTAGCGTTCCCACAACCATTTATTTCCTCATTGTGTGTTCTTGGCATCTTTGTCAAAATCCATTAACCATAAACATGTGGATTCGTTTCACGCTCAGTGGCCTTGGATTGAGCAGTGCAAGTAGACAGCAAAATAGCAGGGCTATTCTGTGCCTGCTTCTATGCCAGTATCACACTGTTTTGATTCCCATGGGTTTGTAAGAGAATTTTTATTTTCATCAAGCAGAATTTACTAATTCTGTTGCATTTTTTTTTTTTTTTTTTTTTTTGTGGTACCGGGGATTGAACTCAGGACCTCGCACTTGCCAGGCAAGCACTTATTCTACTGAGTCATCTCTCCAGCCCCTTGTTGCAATAATTGCTATATTTTCATGCTTTGAATATATATCAAAAGAATATTTTTATGAATGATGCTAACAGCATAAAATCTCAGAAGAACAAAATACATAATTCACAAGCAAAAGGTTTTGCCTACTCAGCTCACAAGCTCTCACTCACTGATGAGAGCTACGTTGCTTTTACACAGTGCTTCTCTTGCGGATCTCTTCACGCTCAGTGGCCTTGGATTGAGCAGTGCAAGTAGACAGCAAAGCTGCAGTATTTAGCAGGTACATTTAACATGCTTCAGAATCCTTCCCAGGAACCCTGACCAGGACATGAATCCTTGAAGATTTTCTTCTACCAAACAATGCTGATCAATTTAGTTATTACATTTTCAAAATATTAAGTATTTATTATCAACAAAAGGAAAGCATGTCGTAGAGCTGTTTTTTGAGTTGGGGTTTTGGAATAGGGTCCCCAGAAAACCTTGCCGACTCTTAAAACAGCCTTCTTCACACATAAAATACCTAACATGGAGACTTGTACTAAGAAGGAAATGGGGTATGCAGGGATGTTTTGTGCAAAATGTGGTACAAATGCCCTTCTGTCCATATTTCTCAGAGCAGCCATCTCTGTGTATTAACAGAACTTTTGGATTTGGGGTTTTAGATGAAGGACTGAGGCAGGCAGGCATCTGTACTTACGGGCTTGGATTAAGACATAAAAGGGATATGAACACACAGATTTCTAGGTTTGCTGTTATCTTTCTTGGAGCATGGCGACAGTTTTGGAACATAAGGCTACTTTAAAGGTTTCTCTTTTGTGTGGGCTCAGCCTGGGATTAGGAGAAAAAGGGACCCGTGGTCCCTGAGAAGCAGTTTGTCCACACCTGGCTCCCTGGGAAGCAAAGTGACTTCCAAAGGTGTTTGCTCAGGACCTTGGCACCTGGGGCCAGCCCATGAAATGCTAGTCTGGCCATTGGTGGCTGGTGTTTCAAGTCTCCTTGTGGGTTTTCTTAGATCTAAAAATGGAAAACATTTTGATTTCAAAAAGAAGTTCATCTCTGCAAGCAGAGAGATGTCTCTTTTTCTTGAACCCACGTGTTCCAGAAGACCTGGTTACACAGTTTGAACCCAACAGCCAAGGCTTATGGACCCAGTGGAGGCCCACAGGAGCTCAGGAAAACCAGGCAGCTTCTCCCAGCCCAGAGCAGAGAAAGTTGTGTAAACATCTAGGCTGACCAGGGCTGCCGGAACTGGTCAGACCAGGTGTTTGTGTCTGCCTTCCCTGTGGTGCACAACACTGCCTTTCTGCTCAGTGTGGTTTGGGGACCATTCCAGAAAGTCATTCTACCCTGCAAAGGTTGTTTTCAATTGCAGCACTTAAAGGTAATCAGGAACTGCAGTTCAACCAAAGCATTGGTTTCAGCCAGGATGGCAGCTGCCCTCGCTTAGCTTCTGAGCAATTGAACACCTAGTTAAACTCACTTTCTGAGAACAGGCATAACACCCTGAATCTAGCTACCAAGCTGTTCCTTTCCTGGGACAGCTTCCCCTTAACATGTCTTCAAAGCACATATTGCGACCTTTAAATTTCAAGAGCCAGTTGCATGCCTATAATCCCAGCACTGGGAAAACTGAGGCATGAGGCCAACCTGAACTACATGGTAGCTGTTCCCTGTTTCAAAAATAATTAATTGCCAGTCTGCAGCTCCAGATGAGTTGTCATGGATGCAGACATTTGGTGTAATTGCTGAAGGATAACCCCAGGAAAAACCTTTGGATCTGAATGCATTGGTCACCCAGACTAGCAGAGGCTGCTCCTGATTGGGGTAGCGTAGCTGAGCTGCCCAAGCATGCGCAGTGTGCATGAGTCGCAGATGTGCATGTACAGGTGGGCTGTTACTTAGCAGCGTTGCCCAGTGTGGAGGTCTCCTTTTTTCCGGAGCATGTTAAAGCATTCTCCAGCCTGCAGCTTTTCTGTCCAGTCCCACTCTCCACCCTTCCCACACTTTGTGCTCTCAGGAGCACCTCCATGGGCACTGGTCACCGCCACCCCTCACTTCCCATGGGGAGATCACTGGCACAGGAAGATCTGAGGCCCAAGGAGCAGTGAGCTTGGAGTGTTTATCCCCCAGCTTCTGTAGATCACTTTGGTAATATGGATATTTCAAGCATATAAATAATTATAACAACTGTTGATACAAATATGAACTCTAAGGCTGGATATCGTAGCTCATCCCTGTAAACCCAGCATTTAGGAAGCTGAAGCAAGAGGATCACTGAGTTTGAGCCAACCCTGGGTTACAAAGTGAGTTCAAGGCCAACCTGAATTGTATAGTGAAACCTTATCTCAAAAAGTCAACAAAACAAAGCAAAACCTCTGAGACCCAGAACGCAGGCCAGGAGAGTGAGTGAGACTGATCAGGGCTGCGGGATCCTGAATAGACCCATAGCCCAGGCCCGGGGAGTGAGTGAGACAGAGGGCCCGTGGATCCTGAATAGACCCAGAGCACAGGCCCAGCAAGTGAGTGTGAGACGACCCGGGGCCCACGGATCTTCATTTGACCCTGAGTGCAGGCCCAGCGAGGAATCCTTCAGAACTCCCTGCAAAGAGACTAGAAGCAAGACCCACCCAGCTGATTCAGGAGCAGAACATCTTGCCAGAGTGACACAAAGGGTTCAACTCTAACGGTTGCAGCAGAAAGAAGTGGAGCACAGCAGCCAGATCCAAACAACACCCACCTGGAGGAATCTGAACTTCGTAGATCCGGACCTGGTGCTAAGGTAATAACT
>NW_004524582.1:12240354-12249124 GCF_000260255.1 Octodon degus | reverse complement strand
ACATCCTTTCTGGTCCTGGAAAGAGGCTGTGGGGCCTCTTATCCATCCTCACACTGTACACAAGTGCTCCATCTTCGGGACCTCAGCTCTGTGGATGGAAACCTGCATGTCATGGGACTCTCGGGTGGTTTCCTGGAAGCTCAAGTATTCAGTCTGTAATCAGCACTGTGGTTGTGCTTTATCTTTAACTTAACACTTACGATAGCCCTACAGCACAGTTTTCATCGTTTTAGTTTTACTGTTGATGAAACTAGTGCTGAGAAAATTCAAGTTCATTGCCCACATTTAGGCAAACACATGTCTGCCTCACATCAACATTATTTGTATTTAATTCTGATTCCTCCATTTCCCCTATGCAATACTAGTGATTGAATCCAGGGCTTTCACACTGAACTGCATCCACAGCCTCATTCATTCATTCATGTATTCGCTCAGAGAGTGTCATGAAGTGCTGTCCTCTGGGATAGCGAAGGCCTGCACCACCATGCCTGGCCAAATGTATGTTTAGTTTTAATTATCGCAGATAATACGTCTCACAAAGAGATTTTTTTTTACTTTGCTGCTTGTGGAATGTAACAGGATTTACAGGTTTACTTTATAGGAGTGTAAATTTGTAGTTTAATTTGCCATGAGTGTTCGTTCAAGTGAGACTATATCAAAATTGAGAAATTGTTTTTGTTGTTATTGCTGTTGTCTTTGTAATAGTAGAGATTGAGGCTGGGAAGATAGCTTCGCGGCTTAAGCACCTGCCTGGCAAGCGCAAGGTCCTGAGTTCAATCCCTGTACCTAAATAAATAAGTAAATGGAATACTGGGAATTGAACCCAAGCGCTTTGCACTAAGCTATGTCCCAGCCCTTTTTATCTTTTGTCTTGAGATGGAATCTCACAGAAACCAAAAATGTAAGTAAGGACCAAAATGTGTAGTAGATATTGTAAAACAGGAAGAACATTTTCAAATGGGGAGAGGAACATGAGAGATGGGAGGGGAAAAGGAAAAGAAAAAGAAAAATATGAGAAGAGAAGGAAAGCCTGCACACAAAGCTTTTGTAAGTGGGGATAAGGGGAGGGGTAGTTGAAGAGTACATAGGAGAATGGCAAAAAAAAAAAAAGTTATGCCATGTACAGGTACAAATTCTCTAGATGAATGTAATTACTATGTGTATGTAACATGCCAATAAAATCTGCTTTTAAAAAAGAGAGAGGGTCTCACTGACTTACCCAGGCTGGTCTAGGTCCCCCTACCACAGCCTTTTAGAGTGCTGGGATTATAAATCTGTACCACCATGCCCAGCAGGAGTTGTTTTAAGTTCAACTTTTGCAGAACTACCCTGTAAATTATAATACACAATATGTTTGGTAATCTGCATTATTTCTTTTTTAAAAACTAAACTAGTGGGGCTAGGTGGTGTGCATTTGTAATCCAAGCACCATTGAAAGTGGAAGCAGGAGGACCTAGGTTAGAGCCCAGCCTGTGTGACTGAGTGAGACTCTGTTTCAAAAATTTTTAAAAATAAAAGAAGAGTTGGGAATGTAGCCCAGAGTAAAGGCTCTGGATTCAATCCTTGGTACACCAAAACTTAAAAAAAAAACCCAATACTGAGTTCATTGGTCACTGCCTGGAATACAAAGATACATCAGGTAAAAATACCTTTGTTATCAGTTATTGTTTGGTTTAAGGCTTTGGCAAACAATTTTAGAAATTTGGATTAAAAAGCTTTCTAATGGGCTTGTTACAAGGAAGAGTTACTTGTTTTCAAATTTTGTATTTGTTTCATGGATTTTTATTTTTGACATAAGTAATGTTTATTTCTTTTCTTTTCTGACATGAACTTTGTGCAAGATTTGTGTGAAGACCTTTATGAACTTTTTAAGACTGACAAAAGCTTTGATAAAGCTACTTTTGAAAGTCAGATGTCTGTCATGAGGGGCCAGGTAGGTCACTTTTAATGACTAAGTGAAACACTTTGCTGAGACAGTATACACATTCTGCTGAGCCAAAATCACTCAGTGGATTAGAAATGAAGTCAATTTAAATCATGTTTTTCCTTTGTTATGTTATGAATTGCTTGATGTCAGGGATCAGCCAGGGACTTGGTCATGCTAGGCAAGTAGTGCACCAAGCTGTGCCCAACCCCGCAGTAGGTCTCTTTGATCTTGTGTGTCACTGATGATGTGTTGTCCACCCCACCATACGCTCTGTGGCCCCATTTTGGTACCTGTATCCTGAATGTTACTGCCTTTCACTTCTCAGATCTACTTGCTGTGACAGTTCAGAACCAGGCTCTGATGCCAGTAGCTTATTCTTTTTGCAGGACGTGTTTGTCTTCGCTAGAGCAGTCCATAAATAACTGTGTCACCAGGACCAAACTCTAATTGGGCATGAGGGAACTCTAATTTTACCTTAGTCCTCTGGCCCTCCCCTCCTCGCCTCTCATGAGAGGCACAGGGTGTTCATCTGTTGTCATGGACGTGAAGTTGAGCTGGCTCACAGGCGACCTGTGTATCTTCTACTGCATTCCAAAAGCAAGACTTGAAAGGAAAATAAATTATACTGCTTAATACTGGCTTTTCCTGACTTCCCAATTAGCATTCTCTTCCTAAAACATGCATTTCACTTAAGTAGCTGCTTGCTACGGTACTTGCAGCAAAGACGATGAATGTAGCCTTTGCCCTGATGATTGTATTATATAACTTTAAGAAGTAAACAGAATTAAATCAGAGGTTCATTAATTCATCAAATATTTACTAGCAGAACTAGTACGGTAGAGCCAGCATGCACAGGACCAGAAGAACCAGAATATGGATTTCACCTAGGAAGGGCTACTACGGTTAGAAGCATTAAAGACGACCTTGTCCCTGCTTTCTTCTGTATACTCCTTGGAATTGTGTATAAAATTCTGTATTTGCCTTTTGGATGCTGGAGAGGTAGGATGTGTATCTCAGCAAAGAGATCCCTAATCCAGAGAGGTTACGAATGGCTGCAGGAGGCAAGGCCGGGGAGGAGGTGCAGATTTGCTTAGTGGAGAAGACAGGGCTGGGAAGCAAAGGGGCCAGGCGACCAGTGCCAACCGCGTTACCACCCCAGAGTGGATCTGAGCTACCATCTCGGGAAAGAGCATTGTACTCCACTTCGATCTTTTCTTGTGTGAAACAAGTTGACGTGACACAGCACCATGCTTCACTTCTGATTCTTGCTTCTGAAGGTAACCGGTGGCCACCCTTGTCCCCTGGGACCTGCCCTGAGACATGAGGGGGTGCCTGAGGCTGCAGATAGAACCACGTCTGTGTTCTGTGCTTTTGCCCTGCACACAACACACATCTATCATCATCATAGAGATGTTGTTTTAGATGAGTAAATGCTGTAAATACTTTGTAAGCTTTAGTTGTGGGTTAAAGTTAGCAAATGTAGAACTTAAATTGAAATGCAGTGGGGCCTCAGGTGGCCTGGGCACCTTCACCTCTGCACCCACTCACAGAGGCAGCCTGTTCAGTTGTTCATGTCCTGTGTCATCCACAGAGGAGTTCAGGGATTATAAAGATTCCTGTCATAAAATGACAGGCTCAAGATCTGGGAAGAAAAAGTGATGCTATCTTGGTTATGTATTTTACTTTTTTTTTTTTAATTTTAATTTGATTTTGAACTTTCTGGTAGGCAAAAAGAATAATATACCCTATACATGTTTATGTTTCTGCTTTTAGTTCTTTTGTTGCCGGGGGTGGTTTTTTTTGTTTTTTAAAATCAAGTCATACTCTGCATTCTAAAATAAGTCAGAGCCTGGGGATATAGCTCAGTGGTAGAACACTTGCCTAGGATGCACACAGCCTTGGATTCAGTCCCCAGTACCATAAAAAGTAAATAAATATATAAACAACTTAGCACTTAGAAAACAGGCACTTAATAACAAATTTAATAAAATAACATTGTCTCTGTATATTCCAAACAATAGAATCATTATTTCAGCCATTCCCTTAGGCCAAAATACTTGTATTATTTCTATAACTTATAAATGTCCTTTCAGTTGTGTCCCCTCCAGTTTTATGAACGTACTGATTTGTGCTGTGTATGGCCACGCCTGTTGTCCTAGTTTGTAGCAAGTCTCCAGTTTTATGCACTTATTCAGTGACTTGCTCTAATACTTACATAAAGATTCATTTTGGGTTAGTGTGATGGTATTTCTCAGAATTAGGACTGATTATATTTATGAAAGTTAAAGTACATTTTGCATTTTTAAGTATCAAAAGATCATAATCAAGTTCAGCAAAACTCATTTTATGTTATACCTATGCCTGCTTGGAATGTTAACTTTCAGATTGTATTTGCTTAATGGGAAATGTGAAGGATTTTCCACCTGATCTGAAAAAGGGTAGAAGTATTAAAATTTTTATGAAAACACAGTGAACTTGTACTTAGTAATTATAAACAAGAAGCTCATTTCCAGATTCAGTAATGATGTGAAAGAGGGGCCAGGGTTATGGCTCAGAATAAGCGCTTCCCTGGCAAGTGCAAGAGCCTGAGTTCAATCCCTGGTTCCACCAAAACAAAACAAAACAAAACAAAACAAAACAAAACAAAACAAAACAAAACACTATGATGTAAAAGAAAACCTAAGTAACCCTTTAGTACTTCCTGAGTACCTAACCATTTCTTCAATATTTTTATATTTTTATAATGTACCTTCATAAAAATTCTGTATACTTAGCAGTGAGGTGAGATTGACAGATGTATAACGTTGAGGGTTTCCTCTGCCTGGGACCCTTGCCCTCTCTTGGTTTAGCTGACATGTCCCAAGCACCACCCTTACCTCAAGACCCAGCTCCATCTAGCCAAGTCTGACAACAGCCTTTCTAACATGAGGGCTGTGTGACTGTCCTAATGTGCAGGCTCAGGGCCAGACTTTCCGCACAGCCAGCCAAGCCCCTCGCATGTGGCTCCAGCCCCTGACCGTGGTGGTCGTCTGCACCCTGCTGCTTCCCCTAGAGCAGTGTTGCACATTCTGCTCCCCCCCTGCTCCTAGTGGAGCCCTGATGCCAACAGATGCCCTCCCCTCTGCCCAGAGAGCATTTTACCTCCAAGCTCAGGCTCAGTCTCCTCCCCCTTCTGCCTCCCAGGGAGTTCTGGTTTTGCAGCACTCCCAAGGAACATACCTGTGGTGCATTTTACTCAGATGTTTTCAAATCATCACAGCGAATAGATTCTATTGAACAAAGAAGATAGCATTAGATGAGCCACACAGTAGAATATCCCTTATGTGGTTTTCTACATACAGGACAGCAGTTCTGCCCTCTGCAGTCTGAGGACTAGTGAGCTGATGCAAAGGAAAGCTGTTTATACAAAGAAGTCCACGTGTTGGTACCATGTGCCTCGGCCACACCTGAGATGTCCCCCATTGAGCTGTCCAGTGGCATCAGTGTCTCCTGCTGCCTTCAGTGTCTGCTAGTCCAATTTTAAAATAATCTTCTCTGGTTTAAACATGTCATAGGCAGAGTGAAGGAAGGGAGTAGTTCGTCAGGGAAGGATGGGACGGGATTTTCAAGTCCAGGCTCAGTTCCCCTGCAGGTACAGTGTGTGTCATACAGCTCTGGTCAGTTGTTCCTGTGGCAGTTTGCTTCTAGAACATGAGTTCTCTCAGGTCTCACACGGGTTGCACTCCTATTCAATCCTCTGGTCCCCCAACATGTTAGTGCTTCATAAATGTATCTTGTGACCTCCCAAAGGGACAGTAATAGGCTAGCGTAGGATTAAGTCTTCTGATAAATATTTGAATTGATAATCTTGTGTAGTGACTTTCATTTCTTTTCTGTCTTCCAAATTCTCTGTAACAATCATGTATTTAGTCTGAAAAATATTAGATGTTACTTAAAATTATATATTTAGACTAACATTTTTAGAATAGGATTTTTAAAATCCAGAGAAGAAACTAACTGAAACATTTAAATTCTTTAGCTATGCTAGATCACATTTTACCTTCAGGTTCAAACAGTTCTTAAAACTTAAATTTCCTCAGTTCTTTTTTCTTGTTATCCAAATATAGCCAACTCAGACTATTTTTTTTTAATTCAGACTATTTTAAGAGAATGTAGCAGGTGTGGTGGCGCATGCTTGTAATCCCAGCACTCAGGAGGCTGAGGCAGGAGGATCTTTGCGAGTTAGAGACCAGCGTGGGCTGCAAAGTGAGCTCAAGGCCAGCCTAAACTGCATACTGAGACCCTATCTTAAAAAGACAAACAAAAGAAAAGAGAGACAATGTAAAATGTCCTAGAATATAATCTGTTACTGCTATTGCTACTGAAGATTTATTTCTCTGATGTGTTAGATACTGCTAATCTTCTAGAATCTAACCTTTCTAGTTCAAATATTACAAAGCTTATTTATTAATATGGCTTTATGTTGAAATTTCACGCTTACCACTATTAATTTGTCTTTATTAGAACCAGTAAGATATATAGCATGTGTATCATAGTTATTTTTAAATAAGCTGAAGGTGATAGCTGTGTATCTGATGTATATAGTAAAGTTTTTCCAATATGTAAGGAAAAAATTACCAAAATTTTATATAAACAATAAGTAGGCTAGCTTTAGCCATGAGTTGTTTCAGAACCTAATTTGTATGCTCTAAAGTAGAAATTCTAAGAATTTCTTTGAACATATATGTTGGGAGCTGTTGAAGCTGGAAATTGGTCAAGTGTGTGGGAGCAAGACTAGGCCTCAGTGCCTAAAGCAGTCAGGCTACCTGAGTCCTGAGAAAAGCATCCTGCCTGGTTAATGTCAGCTATTAGTCACTAGGCAGCCTTGTGTCGCGTGATACTAACTTTGCAAAAGTATAAACACCCCTACTGTTGTTCTGGTGGTGTCTGCACATTAGGCAACAGGCTACCACCTGGCCCAGCTCTTGTCGTCTTATCTATTCCTCATTCTTTTTTTTTTTCTTTTTTGTGGTACCAGGGATTGAACTCAGGACCTTGTACTTGCCAGGCAAGCACTTATTCCACCGAGCTATCTCCCTGGCCCTTTTTCCTCATTCTTGCCACCATGTCTTCCTGGGGTACACCGACAGACCAATGGAAACCTACCATGTAATTCATAAATTTTGCTTTTTCTAGTTTTATTTTTTCTATTTAAGAATAAACTGTTCAATGAAACTATGTAAAATGGTTTTGGGGCTGGCACAATAGCTCAGCAGTCTAAAGTGCCTGCTTAGGCAAGCATGCAGGGACTGTAATTTGATCCCCAGCACCACATGTCGCACCTGCACCAGGGAGGGCTAAGCCAGCCACAAAAATAAATAAATACATTTATATATATAGATAGATAGATATAGATACATATATAATAAAATAATGGTTCACTACTCTCTTTTTCCCCATAGCACTTTCACCTTCCCATATATGCTGTTACTTATGTTTGTTGACCTTGTCCCTGGTAAAATGAAGGCAAGGGTTTGGATATATAAAAGTCACATCACTGGCACTTAGAACAGAGCCCAGCATGTCGTAGGTATGCAGAAGCTTCATTTGTTGAGTGTGTGGCTGGGCCTGGAGTGCTGTGTGCTTTGCAGGGGTCCTTTCCAGGCTCTTGTCCTCAACAGAGAAATTGACAGGAAACATGCAAAAAATAGGGTTTTACAGTCATTAACAGTATTAAAGCTGGGAAAAATACTGCGGTCTGGCGATGCTATCAAAAACCTGCTTGGTTTCATACCAGAAAAGTTGAAGGTAGCATTCTCTGCTTGATCCCAGGTGCGGGGCTTGCAGGCATGAGCGCTGCATGTCTGCAGTTGACAGGTCACACCCATGCACCAGGGGGCTGCCTCAAGTTGGTAAGACAGAATTTAAACCAGTGTTTGTTTCTCTGTTAGATGGAATGTGCAGAGCCTTCCATGTTAGCCTCTCATTTCATTGTTCCTGGATGTCGGGGCCTTCCAGAATATTTTTGAAGTTACTAACTGTTAAAAGTTATTTAACTCTAATGTCATGTATTTGTGTGCACATAAATATATCTACCCCCATATAATAAGTATAGCAGTTTCTCATTCAAGTCTCTGTTGTATTAGTGGTTGAAATAAAAATTAAAATGAAGAAATGGTTGAAATAGTGGTAGTCCAGTGAGGCTTTTATCTTTAAATTAATGGAACTCCCCTCTTTCTCCTGTAGATCTTAAACCTCACTCAGGCACTGAGAGATGGGAAGAGCCCAATGGAGCTGGTGCAGATGCCCTGCGTGAACGTGGAGTGCAGCCAAGGGCGCGGGCAGGGTCGCATCATCCACCTGACCAGCACGTTCACCCAGACAATCCACTGCAGGAAGCCCTTCTTCTCCTCCTGGTAGTAGGTGTGAGAGAGGCAGCTGTTGGGCATCACTGTGTTCTTAAAACAGCACATTTTATATCTGCTCCAGCTGCCAAAACTTCAAGCCATTTCAGTCTTTAAAAAAAGTTTTCTTTTGAATGTAATCACAAGTTTACAGATTTTTATCCAAATATTAAATTCCATTTCAGGGAATAAGTGATATATCTCATGTTATTTTTATAGAAAACTGTAATTTGTTGTTCAAAAGATAACCTCATGGTGTTACCCATGCTAGAACTGTCATTGCTCTAGAATTCCAAGAAGAAAAATAAGACATTTGTTGACTTTGAAGACAACAACATTTTATATATTTTTTTAAAAATTGGGGAGAATGTTCATTTTTCACTTCTTTTATATTGCATTACAAAAGGCCTTTGAAAGGGCTAGGTCTGAAATTACTGTCCTCTGATGTAAGAGTCAGTAG
>NW_004524582.1:12219003-12229214 GCF_000260255.1 Octodon degus | reverse complement strand
TTAGATTCTAGGCTCAAGTCATTACCAATGGGCTCAACATCTAAATAAAGGTCCAGGCTCTAAAAGTCCTACTGGGTGTCCTTCAGCACCCAGCAGACAGTGAAGTGTCTCTCCATTATTGTGACAGTCCAGACAGCTCCACCCATTTCCAAGCCGACTCCAGCAGGCAGCCTGGCCTTTCTGTACAGTGGCTGAGTGGACTCAGTGGTCTCTTTCAGCTCAGCTATTCTGATAATAGTCGTCATTTCAGCTCAGCTATTCTGATAATAGTCGTCATTTAATCAAACTAACATTAATCATCTGCTCTGTGCTAGTGTCATGCATATAAGAAAAAACTATCATCTTCAAAGTGCTCACGGTGCTTCTGACATAGGAGATTAGAGTGTGGCAAAGTTGGCTGGGGTAGTAGGCATGACCTGTTAAGTTCCGGAATCCGTACACATGCGCAGAACAGTTCCCAAAAAACACACCTTGCATGCGTTCTCGTGAGAACCTGAGCAGGTTTCCAATAGGATGACCAGGACGTGACATCAGCCAGAGGCAGGGGATCCCAGCAATGCCTCTCAGACCCGTATGTACAGGTTCTTGAGGGTTTGAGATGTGGGCACTGTTGGAGGGCAAGGGCGCTTAGAAAATCTGTTCCTCACCAAAGTGCATCCTGCTTTCTCCCGGGTGTTTTATCTTTTGCTTCGTACTTCACCCAAGTTCACTCTGTAGAGCCAGTTTCTCCCTCAGGCTTCACATTTCAGATTCTGCCACTGCCTTTTGTTTGTTTCATTCAGTTCTTTTTCAGAGACTGGAAGAGCCCGGGATTCAGCTCCAGGAGAGGCGAGCAATCCAGTAACGTTTATCTGGCAAAGCCACTTTTTGAAACAGGCAATGCCCAATAACATTTTGATGCAGTCAGCTAGGAAATTCCAAAAATAAAGGCACAGCCTTGGTCTTGCTTGTGAGTGACAAGACCCACCCCACTCTGACCAGGGTAAGGAGAAAGGGAGTTCAGGCGCAGCTGGACCCACGTGCTCACCTGGATCCCTGCAGAATCTCCTGGTTCTGTTTCCCTCCTAGAGGCTTCAGGCCCCTTGGTCACCCCAGCAAAGAGTGCTTCCATGTAGGCTGGCTCCCAGGCCCTACTGTCCCTCCCTGGTTCACACCCCAGGCCCTGTGACTTAGCAGTTCAGTCTAAGGTTGCATTCATTATGTAGCCCAGGCTGTCCTCAAACTCACAGTGACCCTCCTGTCTCAACCTCCTGAGTGCTGGGATTACAGGTGTGCACCACCACACCTGGATTTATTTTTGAAACCTTATCTTTCATATTGTAAAAGGGACAATGAAATTTATTTGTTTCATCCACTTTTGTTGTGTTTGTGTTTCATGCCAGGGTTTGAACTCAGGCCCTTGCAGGTGCTGGTCTAGAGCTCCACCATGGCCCTGCCTTCCTTTTGGTCTCCAGCAGGGCCATGCTGGTTCCCGACACTTAACAGAAGTGGCTGACAGAGTCAGCAACACTTAAAAGAAAAGGAAGCCTAGATTCCGGAACTCTTTCTGGTGGTATCATGGATTCAATGGCAATTTTTTTTTTTTTTTTTTTTTTTTTTGTATTTTAGGGAAGGGTGTACAGGGTGTTCAAGGCCTCACTATCCACCTATTTACAGCCTCCCAAGAGCTGGGATTACAAGTGCATGCCACCACCCCAGTCTCAATTGCCATCTCAGTGTGCTCCGGGGGCGGGGCTGGCACAGCAGGCCTGGGTATCGAATCCCCGGCCCCTGTGCCTGCTTGCAGGTGCTTTAATCTGTTGAGCTATTTGGCTGGCCCTCAATGGCAAATTTTATAAATGAGTTTCACAGAAGACCTATCAGCACATGGAAGCCAATTTTTAAGATATTTAAAAATAAATGGACAGTTAAGTCTTGATATCAAATTCTCCCAAATATCATATACATGGGTCCAGGGCACTCGCTAGCGCAACTGATGTAGGAGTGCATATAACGTTCTCTGCAAAGTCGAGCTGAACCAGGAGGGACTGTGCACATTTGGCCAAAGACACAGCTGTCACAGTGAGTGTGCGGGACGTGACTGCAACTGCTCCTGAGCGTGATTGGAAGAGACTGTAGCTCCCAGTTAGTATAGCGCAGTGTGGTGCTGGGTTACATTTGCATGGATTGCTGGGCACAGTGGCACTCGCCTGTGATCGCCTGCTCAGGAGGCTGAGGCAGGAAGATTGCTGTGAGTTTGCATTTGAGGCCAGCCTGGACTATGCAGTGAGTTCAAACTCACCCTGAACTACTGGGTGCTCACCTGGATCCCTGCAGAATCTTGTCTCAAAAAACCAAAAATAAATAAATTTGTATGTACATCATCAATTTTTAAGTATCGTGAAGAGAATTTGACCAGCTCGTCCACAGCTATAGCAGTGCATACAGAGGGGTGATTGAATGCCAAAGCTTGGCATGGTGACACATGCTTGTAATCCAGCACTCGGGAGGCTGAGGTTGGAGGATTTTTGGGAGTTCAAGACCAGTCTGGGCTACAAAGTGAGCTCAGGGCCAGCCCAAACTGCACAGTGAGACTATCTCAAAAAAACAGAACAAAAAAATTATTACAGCAAAAGACACATTGGCATTATGCCTTCACAATACCCCTTCCCTTCAAATACACTTATCCTGTCATTCTTGATAGTTCCTGAAGTGGTTCTGGAAGTCCTTTTCCACATTTAAGAGGTGTGATGAAAACTACAGAGAATCCTGCTGCCAAGTGCCATCCAGTGGCAGTCCTGGTGGCACAGCTCCCTTGATTACTATGGCTGTCAATCCTGAAACTGGATAGCTTTACCCTCCCACTTCATTATTCTTTTCCAAATTATTTTAACTATTCTCCTGCCTTCTCATGAAATGTTCAGAGTAATGTTGTCTATATTATAGCTGGCTTGTTTGATAGAAATTACACTAAATGAACATCTTCACTATGTTTTCTTCCACACAGTAATCATAGTATGTCCAGTAAATGTTTTGTTAGATTCATACCTATTCCATTTATTCAACCAACTGTAACTTTTGCACTTTATTGTCCATGTGATCATTGCTAGCCTGTAGAAACACAATTAATTTTGGTATGTTTATCCCCTATCCAGCAACTTTGCCAACCTCTGCTTAAACTGAAAGTTAGGATAACTGTGCATTCTTTGGTATTTTCCAAGTGCTGTAGACAATTATTTCAGTTGCACTGTCTCGGTTACTCTTCTCTCTTGCTGGGACAAATACCTGACACTCAGAATGAAGGAAAGAAAGGTTTATTCAGCTCACAGTTACTAGAGGTTTCAGTCCGTACTCAGCTGGTTACAAGGCAGAGTGTACATGACAGAAATCAACCTTTCACGGTGGTGTCAAAGAGCAAGAGCAAAAGGAGGGGCAGCAACCCAGGCAGCTAGCTAGCCTCTCAGCCCTCTTACATTGTTATGCAAATTATCTGCCCCAGGGCAGGTGCAGCATCCACACCCACAATAATCACCTGCCAGCCGGATGGATTAAAGTGCCTGCTTAGGCAGACACAGGGACTGGGTTGGATCCCTGGCCTGCCATAAGGGACCCTGCCCCCTGGGCATGCTGAGGGGGGGAGCAATTGAGACTGGGCATGTAAAGGAATCCGTTTTGTTCTCACTATGATTGGTTCTACCTGGGGAGAAACAGCAGCTGGAATGAGAAAGACAGACAAGAAGACAAAATTATACTTTTGCAAAGTTAGTAACACACGACACAAGGTTGCCTAGTGAATTACTGTTTTAAAAATCTGTTACATGTGCATTGTTTTATGTTACCCTGTTTCTGTCTTTATTTCTTTTGCTTCTGTTTTTGCTCTTAAAATAAAATGAAATTAAGTTAAAAAAGAAAAAAAAAAAAGGTTGCCTGGCTGACCTTAACCAAATAGGATGTTTATCTCAGGAGTGAGGTAGCTTGGTTGCTTTAGGCACTGAGGTCCAGTCCCACCTACACATATTTGATGAATTTTTTAGCTTCCTATGGCTCCCAAAAGGCGTGGTGGCGTAAACCTTTAATCTCAGTGCTTGGGAGGCTGAAAACAGGAGGATCGCTACAAGTCTGATCTGTGTAGTGAAACCCTGTAGACCCTGTACCAAATATATGGGAAAAAAATCGATCACGAACTCCAGAAGCCACCTCATGACTGCATAAGGCTTCGGGGAGGGGGGGGCAATTCCACACAAACCATAACAGGCACATAGTGACTTTCCTATTCTTTCTGATGTACAAATGTTAGAGGGTGTCTACTTATAATGTACAACTATAAATGTTCTCTGAGAGTTACCAGATGGCACTGTGACCCTGTAAAAACAGAGGGGTCTATCGTGTGCACCTGTCGTAGCTGTTTCCACTATTTTAGCGATTTCTGTTATTCAGGTATTTGGTTTTTGTCATCTGATCAAGCCTTTATTCCAAAGATTTATCTCATCTGCCGGCTATATCCTTTTGAAAAAAAAAAAAAAACACTTTGTGGGTATTGAAGCTTAGGAAGACATAGGGGACGGCTTGGTACAGGTCTAACAAAAGTCGTCCTGCGGGGCCTGCCCAGTAGCTCAGTTGTTTAAGTGCCTGCTTAAGCAAAGCCCTCAAGCTCAAGCTTCTTTGGTTCGAACCCAGACAGTTACTGAAAACCAGAAATGCCCTAAAAGCATTTGAGCCTCCAAAAAAAAACCCTTCTACCATTAGGGGCCGGGGAGATGGCTTAGTGGAATATGCGCTTCCCTGGCAAGCGCAAGGGCCTGAGTTCAATCCCCGGTTCTGCAAAAAAAAAAAAAAGTCGTCCTGCAAGAGCCCGCTTAAGGGCCAAGCCAGGGGACCAACCGCGACTGCGTTTGGGGCGCCGGCTCCTCCCAGCCGCGCGAGGGCGCTGTGCGTCCCTGCGGCTCGCGGCGGCGCTCTTCCTTCGCCTCCTTGGTTCGGACTGAGGCTTTCGGGACAGCGACGGAAAGATGGCGGCGCCCGGAGCCGAGCGCGAGTGTGCGGAAGCGGAGCTCTGCGCGGACAGCCAGGGGGGCTCGGGCGTGAAGGTGGTGCCCCCCTCGGAAGCTGCCGCCCCCGCCCCGCTTTGCCCTCACGGTGGGTCGGCGTCGGGATCCAGCCTGGCCGGCGCCGGGCCTGGGAGCGTCGGGAAGCGCGGGGGGCGTTAGCACTCCCGGGGAGGAGGTTGTCCTGGGCTTCCCTTCCCCACCGCGTATGATGCATAAAAAGGCACAGATTTTTCAGGGTGTTCGTTTTTCAGCTTACTTGAGAAACCTTCTGAGAAGTTTCTGCTCTTGAGGTTTTGTCTGCAGGGAGTTGTATCAGTTTTGTAGGAAGGGGTGAGGGTAGGGGAAGGAGATACGTCGTACTGAAAAATTCCAGGGGACAAGTAATTGGGGATTTCGTTTGTTGCTTTACTGCCTGTATTTTTATTTTTTTTAAAGTAGAGATAACGATAAAATTTTTGCTTGCAAACAGGACCGAGTTTTTCACTAACTTGTAGAGGATGTGGCCAACTTTAAAAGTTCAGGTTTTCACTGGAAGAATGAATAGCTGTGCTTGCGGTGCTGGGGATGGAGGTAGCAGAGCTTGCAATTCTCTGGGGTTCTGCAGTTTTATTTTCAGGTTTATTTATTGGCCTTTTTTTGAGGCCGAGTCTCACTGCACATCAGGCTGGCCTTGAGCTCACGTCGATCCTCTTGCCTCAGCCTCCTGAGTGCTGGGATCACAGGCCTGTGCCACCAAAATATTTTATTAGGGCTGTATATGTTTGCAGGACCTAAATGATTATATTCATCGTGAGGAGTAGTTGGTGGACCAAGACTTGCAATATTCTACGTGGACAACTATATTGCTGAGAGTGTTTTCTTTCTGGGGAGACCACTTTTCTTAAGTTATTTCTGATAAACTGGGCATGGCGGCATGGCGGTGCAATCCTGTAATCCCAGCACTTGAGATTGGGGATGGGCGTGGTGGGGCTGAAGCAGGTGGATCATTGCAAAGGTTCAAGACCAGCTAGGGCTACAAAGTGAGCTTGTTCCAGCCTGAACTGTACAGCAACACGCAGTCCCGAAGTATGTGTTTTCTGTGACTGAGGAAAAATTTTATTATTGAGCTGGGGATATAGCTTAGCAGCATAAGCTCCTACCTGGCAAGTTCAAGGTCCTGAGTTCAGTCCCAGGTACCAAAGAAGAAGAAAAAAAAAGACAAAAATTTTATTAGCAATAGTTGTGCATAAATGAACAAGTGACATTTAAGGTAATGGAAGCTAAGAACTTGATGTAGATTGCTGTTGTCATGCTTTCTCCTCTTCTGGTGCTAGGACCTACCCTTCTGTTCGTAAAGGTGAGCCAAGGGAAGGAAGAAACACGGAGGTTTTATGCCTGCTCAGCCTGTAGAGACAGAAAAGATTGCAATTTTTTTCAATGGGAAGATGAAAAGGTATGACAACTTCTTGGATACATTCTTAATGTAAATCAGCTTTATAAACGTTTGATAAAACCATGTAGTTTGAACGTTATATAAGATAAATTTCTTAAGAGAGATGGTAATACCATGGTTTTTAGTTTGGGAGACTCATGGATCTTTTACTATCTTCTTCAAACTGATGTGTTAATATCGGGTGGCTGTTCTTACTCAGGACTCAAGACCAGGCCAGAGATGGGGAGGAAAGGGTAAGAGAGTCAAAAGAAGGAACCCACCCACGCCAGGGCTCCTGCTCCTGGTGGTGAGAGTGCTACCCTCATGATCTCCGAGACCTAATCACTTCGCAAGAGCCCTACTGTACATTGAGGCCTAGGGTCCCACCTTGTGGAATATTTGCATGCACTTCACTGGTTGACTGCACCTAATCAAAATTCTGATATTCTGGATAAGGGCTGCTAATTACTATACCATCACGGAGGGTTAAACTTTAGCGAACATACCATGTGTGGATTGGCAGCCCTCCAATGCAAGTACCATATGGATTTCTCCCAGAAATGTCTGTCAGTGGTGGCAAACCCCTTAGCGCTTTCAGTAATGAGCAGCACACTGCAGCGCTCATTCCATAGGTTCACCACCACCAATCTGAGTGACGATCATTCCAGGGGATGCTAGGAAAACATCATTTTAGACACATCCTTTGTACAACTACCGGCTGACCAGTGAAGGCACAGACAAACATAGTTATGGGCTTCTGTCCTTTTGGACCAAGCTCTGGTTCAAGTCTGTGAGAGCCTTGACTACAGAATTTTCAGTGGGTTGGATTTATTGGAAAATGGACCCTTCCGCACTGGTCTCCAGCCCCATTAAAGTCACTATGTTGGAGTCGCTGTCTCTCAGTGCTTTGTGACGTGTGCTGCTTCCAGCAGCTCCAGAATCCTCCCGAGCCACCCCTGCCCCGTGAATTTGTTGCTCTTTGATACCAGATGCGATACCAATTTTTTGAGAGCTGTAACAAGCTTGATAGTTGGTTAGATGGGATTTGTGTCTTTCAGCTGTCAGGAGCCAGACTCGCTGCCCGGGAATGTCACAACCGAAGAGGTCGGCCTCCCCTCTCCCGGTTGCAATGTGTGGAAAGGTACCTATGTGCTGGTGTTGCTTTTTATTCTTTTGGTGCTAATGTTCCTTTCCTTTTTTCTGTTTCTTTATTCTTTTAGCTATGTTTGTATTTTTTCCTGTACTGCTTATTTGCATATCTTTATTGTGGGAAAATACACATATAACATAAAGCTTGCCATTTTATTCATTTTTAAATGTATAATTCAGTGGCATTAACTATATTCACAGCACTGGGCCACCATCACCACTATTTCCCAAAGTTTTTTGTCACTTCAAGCAGAAATTGCCCCCACTAAGCAATAACTCTTCATTTCATCTTTCTCCAGACCCTGGTAACCACTAAATGTACTTCTAATTGCTGTGAATTTGGCTATTCTAGGTACCTCATAGAAGAGGGATTGCACAGTGTTTGTACTTTTGTGTCTGCTTCTTTATTTTAGCATAGTTTCAAGGCTCATCCATGCTATAGTGTATGAGAGACTTTAATTCTTTTTATGGCTGGGTAATATAATATTCCATTGCCTCTGGAGTCTGCAGTTGGGATTTTTGGTTTATTTTTGAGACAGGGTCCCACTAATGTAGCCCATGCTGGCCTTGAGCCTGCAGCAGCCCTCCTGCCCAAATGCTGGGATTATAGTTGTGTGCAGTCATGCATATCTGGCTCTGCTTCGCAATTGTTTGTCTGTTCATCTGTTGGAAGGCTACAGAGGAGGTTAGCTTACAAATAGCTGCTGGAGTCTGTGTTTTTAGTTCTCATAGGTAGATGCTTCATTGCTTGGTCATATGGTGATTCTATATTTAAATTTTTGTTAGTATATATTGTGATAAGCAATAATTACATTCTATGTTTAGGGATTTCTGGTTTTTTTTTTTTTTTTTTTTTTTTTGCGGAACTGGGGATTGAACTCAGGCCCTTGCGCTTGCCAGGGAAGCACTAACTCCCCGGCCCCTGTTTTTGTTTTTTAGACAGGGTCTCACTGTATAGTTCAGGCTGGCCTAGAACTCACTGCGTAGCCACGGCTTGCCTCCTATTAGCAGCAGTCTTTCCGCCCCAGCCTCCCAAGTGCTGGGATTACAGACATGCACCATCCGGCCTGGCTGTTCTGTTTTTGAAGGAGCTGCCAAACTTTCTAACAGTGGCTGCACCATTTAATATCCCTACCATCACTGTGTAAGAGTTTCACCAGAGCCACACCAGCATTGACTATATATTGTTGTTTTTACCACTTCCTTCCTAGAAGGTGTGACGTGGCATGTTGTGGTTTGTTTGTTTGTCTTTGTTTTTGAGACAGATTCTTACCAATTTAGCCCAGGCTGGCATCAAACTGAGGTTTTGATTCTTTTGGTCCCAAATTATTAAGATGGTACTCATCTTTTCATGTGTGCTTTGGCCATCTGTGTGTCTTCTTTGGAGGGATATAGTTGAGCCATTTGTTTACTTGTTTGTTTGGTACCAAGAATTAAACTCAAGACCTTGCACTTGCCAGGCATGTGCTGAGCCATCGAGCTATATCCCTGGCCCCATTTGTTTGCTTTTGATTGGGTTGTATCATTTTTTGTTGAATCACAAAAGTCCTTTATTGATAATAGATTTTACATACTCGTCATATTTGTGATTTGCGTGTGTTTTCCCCAATTTTGTAGGTTTTCTTTTTACTTTCTGTCTTTGACACTTAAGAGACTTAATTTTAATGAAGTCTAATGATGTTTTCTTTAGTTGCTTGTACTTTTAGTATTGTAGCCTAGGACGCATGACCAAATCCAAAGTCATGAGTACTTTCTGTAGCATTTCCTTCTGGAAATAGTAAACCAAAAAAATATTTAAAGAAAAAAATTTATTTAATAAGAAAAAATTTTTAAAAATGTTTAAAGTTGTAAGCATCTGTTTTTTAAAATCTGCATTTTAGCTTTGTGTTTTTGAGGCAGGGTCTCACTGTAGTATAGGCTGGCCTTGCTCATGGTGACCTTCCTGCCTCAGCCTCCCAAGTGCAGAGGTGTCTTATTAAGTGACTTGGCGCCAAGTCAGAGACTTAACTCTTCAGCAAGCCTAGCAGCAGGCTTGGCACTCTGGTGTCGTGGGCGTGGCCCTCTGTGGCCTGAAGAGGCTCTCTGAGAAGTCCGCAGTCAGAGTTGCTGATGACAGTGGATTTTTTTCTTCTTCTTCTTTTTGGTGGTGGTTGTCCTTGAGCCCAGAGCTTCTGCACTGAGCCATGCCCATCATTACCAAGTAAGTCAGTCCTTGGGGCTGGGTGCAGAGTTCAGTCCTCTTGCCTCAGCATCCCAGCGTGTGGGTTGCAGCTGTATCATGTGCCCGGCCAACTAGATTTCAGTTCACTGGCAATTCCTTCTCTCACTTGGGTGGCTGTGTGGAGAATAGTGAGACCTCATTCTGGTGAAGAGCAGAGGGGTCCCCGGATGTCTCGGTTACTTTTCTCTCATTGCTAGGACAGAATATGTGACACTCGGAATTAAGGAAAGAAAGGTTTATTTAGCTCACAGTTTGTGGAGGTTTCAGTCCATACTCCGCTGGCTCCAAAGCAGAGTGGCACATGGCGGAGGGCAGCAGTTCACAGTCACGGCAGCAGGAAACAGCAAAAGCAACAAGAGCAAAAAGGGAGAAGCAGAGACAGAGCAAACTTCCTTCCCTCCCT
>NW_004524582.1:12191972-12218513 GCF_000260255.1 Octodon degus | reverse complement strand
ATACTGTTTAATCCCATCAAGGTGGTTTACTCAGATGCGAAAATTGAGGTTTGCAGAACTTTGGTAACTTAAGTTCATCCTGCGAGAGTGACAGAGCTATGACTCACACTTACACCTCTCTGCCTCTGAAGTGTCATTTTGAAACACGAAAGCAGCTAGTAATTAGCAAATGATATATAACAATTTAAAGTAGGAGCCCCGAGCAGCTCATGATGGGGTTGCTGTGAGAGGAAATAGAATGCTGAACCCACAGGCAATAGAAAATCCCTGCTTGTGGTCTCTCCCTTTTAACCCACCACATTTTGTAGTATTTCCTGTTTATTTTCCTCCATGCCAACATCCCCCCCACACACAAAGTTGTAGTTCATGATATGCAGACACTTTTATGCTTTATCCTCTTTTAAATCTGTTAAGCATTGTTTTTCTAGTTAGTATTTCATAAGGATGCATGACTCAATTGAAAATCCAGGTTACCTTCTTTTTTTACATAATAAAATTTCAGCCTGGAATTGAACCACTGTTTTTGTTCCTGAACTTAGAGAAGAGTTTTTGATAATAAAGGTTTTTTTCCATAATTTTATTGAGAAACAATTGATAATAAAGTTTTTTTTAAATTTGTTTTTGTGTATGTGTATTTTGTTTAATAGCACTGGGGGTCAAACAGGGCTTTGCATGTGCTAGGCAGGTGCTGTACACTGAATCACATCCCTACCTGTAATGATAAAAATTTTTTTGAAATTTTTATTTCATAGTAATTAAAACATTGGGTGGCAGGGCAGATGGCTCAGTGGAATAAGCACTTCCCTGGCAAGCGCAAGGGCCTGAGTTCAGTCCCCAGTTCCAGAAAAAAAGCCCCCCAAAAAACCAAAAACAAAACATTGGCTAAAATAGGAAGTAATATAGGATTTCTAAAAGGTTATTTCCTGGGCACCACAATTTCATCTGTCTCATGCTGGAGCTTGAGAAGAAGTCTTAATAGATTATTCCAATGTCTCAAGCCATTCTTCACCTGTAGCCTCAGGTTTCCTCATCAGAACTCTGCTTCTGACCACCCTTCCAGGCTGCGGTTCACTCAGCGGGTGTTTACTGAGAACTGAAAGGACCTCAAATGCGGGGGTGAGGTGAGGTGAGGTGTGGAGAGGTCCTGCAATGTGAGGTATGTGTTCATACCAGCAGGACTCTGAAAGACTGGTCCTGCGGCGTGAGGCGCCTTATGCTGACTGGGGCACTGGCTGTTGGCACAGTGTAAGATGTGGTACTCGGCCAGGTTTGGGAAGATGGGTAGGTAGAAGTTCACACTTTCTGAAATGCATCAGCGACATCACTACATCACTTTCTACAGATGCTCCTGTGCATGCATGGTCACTTGGTTTTATTTATTTATTCTGAAAACAGGGTTTCACTCTGCATTGCCAGCTGGCCTTGAGCTCTTTTTGTATCCCAGGCTGAGCTCAGACTTGCAGTGATCCTCCTGCCTCTGTCCCCAGTGCTGCCTGCTGTGCTTTCTTATATGCCTTGTATAAAGTAAAAGTTTTAAACCAGTCCTTTAATAAAAGTTTATACTACTGAAGGGCCAGCAAGCTATCTCAGTGGACTAAGTGCTCTGCTTAGGCAAGCTCAGGGGCCAGGGTTTGATCCCTGGTACCACATGCTGCCCCAGCACTGCCCCCGGCTGCACTGAACCAGCAATAGAGTCCAGGCATGGTGGCACACACCTATAATCGCATGTGTGGAAACAAGGCAGGCTGGAAACAAGAGGATCACTATCAGTCCAAGCTGCATGGTGAAACCCTGCACACACAAAAAAAAAAAAACTAAAAAAGTTTGTAGTACTGAGTGGGGTGTGGTGGTGCACACTTTTGATCTTAGAAGTTGGGAGGCTGAGGCAGGAGGATCATTGCAAATTTGAGGCCAGCCTGGGCTACGAAGTGAGCTCAAGTACAGCCTGAACTGCATAGTGACACTGTCTCAAAAAGACAAAAAAAATAAAGTGTCTATAGTATCTTAAGACAATATGTGCTGAAATGTTAGCATTTTAAAGCCACAGATTTAATAAATTACCTGTTCTTTTATTTTTTCATTTTGAGACTAAATTCTTCTTTGTAAAAAATCTGTCAAAGGCTACCGCACAAACCTGTAATCCAAGCATTTAGGAGGTTGAGGCTGGTCATTGTGAGTTCCAGGCCAGCCTGGGGTATAGTGAGTTGAAGGCCAGGCTGATGGACATAGCTAGAGCCAGTCTCAAACAATTAAGTAAATGAATAAATTGATCTAAGGATGATGTACTCTTAACTCAAGATTACAATTACTTTTTTTTTTTTTTTTGCGGAACTGGGGATTGAACTCAGGCCATTGCGCTTGCCAAGGAAGCACTTATTCCACTGAGCCATCTCCTCAACCCCTTGTAGTTGCTCCTTTAATTGTGGGTCAATTTATTAACCCAGCTGAATTAAACTAGTGTGATGCTGGGTGCAGGAGGCCCACCTGAGGGTTGTTGCCAGCAGCATGAAGGCAGAACCGGAGAAGCTGCTGGAATGCTGTTAGGGGTGGTGTTTGGAGAAGCTGTTGGATGCTGCTAGTTCTCTGGGGCTGTTCTGCTGGAGGACAGCGTCATGCAGGCTTTCCCAGTGAATTCTGGAGAAGATTGGGTCCTCAACTTGAGCATCGATTCCTGGCTCCGGAGGGGAGGATGGTGTGCTGCTCAGCCTCATGAAGCTTGTCGCATTGGCTTTCCTGATGGGAACTCGGGTTTCCTCATCGCTGGAGGAGCTCAGGACCTCACTGTTGCTGAGGGTGGCTGTGGTACCTTTGGGGGAGCTCAGATGCTTATCTTGAGTGTTACTTCCTAACTCCAGTTCGGATGCCTCAGCTTGCTAGCACAAATCCTTCATCCCACGGGCATAGGCTTCCTGCCTTCCACCACTGACCTTTGGACCTTTCCAGCACAATCCATGAAGGGGCCTGCATGAGACTGTGGCTCTAGGACTCCAGTTGGACCAGTGGGAAGCATTGTTATGATCTCTAGGCTCTTTAGTATGTGGATAGATTTCTGGCACTTGCAGGATGTGATTCTTGGGTGATTCATTATGAAATAGTATTATATGTCATTTACTGTATTGTTCACCTTGCAGGAACCCCAAACCATGATGGGGGCAGGCTTTTCATAGGTTGCTGAGTCTATATTTTGTGATTGATGCTGGATCAGTCCAACAATTGGGTTGGCATCGCTGTACTCCCAGTAGACTGGGTACCAATATAAAGGACAGAAAGGCTTGGTCAGCTCTCTTCCTTCCTCTTGTTGAGGTGTCTAATTCCGCTGCCCTGTTGCCCTCTGCCTTGTGCCACCCTGCCGTGGAGCCAGCCAATTATGGTCTGAAACCTCCACAAACTGAGCTAAATAAACCTTTCCCCCTTTAACTTTGGGTGCCAGGTATTTTGTCTCAGCAACAAAAAAAGTAAGAGTGGTATTAAAGTAATACTGATTTGAAAACATCAAATTGCATTTAAACTTCATACCTGCTTTGTAAAGCAAACCTCATCTAGTATAGTAGAGTAACTCTTGCTTTTCATTGACTAAGCTATTTCTAAAATTGCGAGAAAGGAACGATGGTAGCTAGCAAGATGAATTAACCTTTGTTCCCGGTCTTTATCATGGGACTGGCAGCACTGCACAGGTGCCCAGCTTACAGAATGGGCTTTGATACTTATTTTTCTAATCTCACTCTTTGAACCATGCGTTATGTTTCATAAGTGTTCAGTTGGCAGATTTACATCCTGTGCTTGGAATTTGCTTTTCCTTACAGTTTTTAGCTGCCTGTTATGCTCTGAAAGGTGTTAGTCTTCTATTATGTAGATGTTTTCACCCTTGTTGTGACCTATGGAGTCTCAAGGAAGATAAATTGGAATGTTAAAATCAGTGTTAATTTATGTACATCCAGATAATTTTGTTTAGCTGATATTTCATTTGGTTATGTTTTTTCAGAGCTCATTTAAACTTAGATTTTCAAGGTCTGCTATTAGAGAAATGCCATAAACATAATTTGTGTACTCCAAGAAAGGCAAATGAAACATCAAATGGAGATCAATAAAAATGACATTTCAAAACGCCAGCCTGCAATTTGTGAATCAAGCTGAGCCATGCAGCAGGATGAATCTCCTATTCCCCAGGGTCTGCGCAGTAAATACAAATAAGGACGGAGCAACGAGTGATCCTGGATGCTTTCCCCTGAAGTAAAAAAGCTTTGTGTCTGACTACTAAATTTAAAGCAGTATAGCTGAATAATTGTGATTTTGAAGTGAGAAATATGCATAAGATCTCCATCTCCGTCAAGAAAAGGTTAATAAACTAACAATAAAGCTTTCTGCAGGGCAGTTTTGAAATAGGTACTTGGAAGGAAGGAAAGCCCAGGGACACATCAGGTGTCTGGAGGCTCGTTTGGCAACGTTCTTTTCTCCTTTTCAAAACAGATTTTGGCGAGCCACCCGCCACAGGCCCTGGCTCTCAGCTCCAGCCCTTCTGCCTAGTAATACAGCGCCTTTATATTGTGGCACTCTGCGCGGTCCTTTTGATCATAGTGCAGTGTCAGTGGGCTCTGCCTTTTGGGTTTTTAAAGCCTGTGATTATTGCGCTCTTCCCTCCACAAAACTCTGTACTTCTGATATCAGATGTGTGACCCGCCTCGCAGGGCTATGCCTCCTGCCTGTATGCCAGTGTGTCAGTAGTGAGCGCTGGACGCTGGATGCTGGGCGATGGCAGAGAGTCGTCCACTGATCCTGGCAGAGGACCTCCAGATGATACAGGCGAAATAGATGTAACACCTAGTCTGGTAGCTGTCAGGAAGCCTGAGTTTGTCTTCCTAAAATGAAAGAGTGAACTCTAAGGCACGATGGAAGTTAAGAGTGGGCGATCTTATTGAGGGAAATGCAGTCCTAAGAGAGACAGGAGGGGTCTTGATTGCTGTGGACCCACTTTCTAGAGGAAGTTTTACAGAACAAAATCACAAGGTGGATGAAAAAATCATGAGGAAGGTACAGCATGGGACAAAAGTATGACCGACCAGTAAGATTTACATGTACAACTGCTGAGGTGATGTTGATCCAGTGGGAAGCTTATCATGTGGCAAGTGTACACAGAAAGAACAAGGACCTTTTTTTTAAAGAAATGAGTCAGGAGGTCCTGGTCCCCCTGAGTCACTTGGGTGCCTGATGTTTATCTTGTCTAGACTTCAATGGACTAGATGGTACCAGTTATAGTATACTGCTATCCCTCGGGGAGGCATGTAGGCCTGATCATCCCATCTTTATCTTGAGGCCTGGCCTTCGATGGATGCCCCTCCAGAGTAGCTGTAAGGTATTTTCATCCTTTGTACGGATTCCAGAGAGGACCCAGCCCTGCTTGACTAGCTGTATTTCTGCGTAAGTTAGCTGTGTGTAGTAGTCTCGGTGGGGCACAGGGCAGCATCCGGAGCTAGGACCAGGCGTGTACCTGTACTGACAGCTGAGCTGTGCCAGAACCCCTGGGTGACACAGTCAGCAGTCGTGCCTCTGCGTCCCGCACTTTCCTGCGTGCAGTCCTGGCTGTGAGCAAGCAAGGTGTCTGGGTGTCACACCCAGCTTGCTTTCAGTGGGTGTTTAGCAGACAGGCTTGGCCTTGGCTCTGCTGTATTATTTATTTTTATTTGTATTTTTTGTGTGTGTATTTTAGGAAAGGGTCCACAGGGTGTTGAGGGTCTCACTACTAGATCAGACTCCTAGTGATCCACCTGTTTACAGCCTCCCAAGAGCTGGGATTATAGGCACACACTAGCATGTCCAGTCTCAATTGCTGTCTCAGCATACCCTGGGGGTGGGGCCAGCATGGCTGGCCTAGGGATCGAACTCCTAGCCTTAATCTGCTGAGCTGTTTGGCCAGCCCAGCTATATTATTTTTGCTTTCCATTTTTGTAGCTTCATTTTCTTCTCTTTCACTATACATCTGTTATATTACCTTTTTCATGTGTGTTTGCTTTATTTTTGTTCTAGCATTGCCTTTGTAGATGTCTATACCATACTTAATCTTTTTTATCTAAAAATCAAAAAATGGGCCCGGGAGATGGCTCAGTGGAATAAGCACTTCCCTGGCAAGTGCAAGGGCCTGAGTTCAATCCCCGGATCCACAAAAAAAAAAAAAAAAAAAAAAAAAAAAAAAAGAGAGAGAGAGAGAGAGAAATGACAGATTTAGCCTTGCCTCCTGTTTTCCTTCTTTGTAATCACTGATTGTATTTTATTATTTCTTTTCAGGGTTAGAATATGTCCTTGATTATTGCTTATATCTTTTATTTGAACTTTCAGATTTAGACAGTTTGGGCCAGGGAGACACCTCAGTGGAATAAGGGCTTGCCTGGCAAGCGTGAGGTCCTGAGTTCAATCCCAGGGACCACACACACACACAATTAGACAGTTTTCTGACCATGTCTCTGAAACCAGAGAGAATCACTGTGCCTACCTTCTCTTACGCCTTTTCCTTGGATCTGTCTCACTTGCTTTGTGTAATGTAACTGTTGTTTTGTTTAAAGTCTGTGTCTAAATGGGTGCATTTGTTTCTTACTGGTAGCCCCTTGCCTGTAGTTTCTTCATCTATTTGGTAGAACTTCAAAGCAGTTTTTATTTCTTCTGCAGAAGTCTTATTAATCAAAAAATTTTAAGTCCAAGCCAGTGTTTGGCTACCAGGATTCTGCTGTGTCCCGGGTGACAGCATTCTCCCAGGTAGGCAGATTTCTGGAGATGGACAGTGGACTGGTGGTAGTCAGAGGTGGGTAGGAAGGTGGGAGACACCTGCGGTCAGGGGTGGGGCTTGCTTTTTGAGGTGATGAAAGGTTTGGGATTAGAATGTGACAGTGGGGTACAACTTTATGAATACACCAACATCCACTGAAGGTTTTAAATGGTGAGTTGTCAAGTAAGTGAATTGTATTTCAATTTTGAAAATCTATATATGAAAGTAGAAGCAAATAATTCTGTGAAGTTTTACAAAGCACAGCTAAGACCTGTTTCCACCCTGGCATTCTCCCGTCTCTACAAGCAGCCATAGCCAACTCGTGACTGATGCTTTAGAATTTACCTTCCCATCTTCACTTCTTTGTGGGTAACATCAAAAGGTAGATATCATCTAGTTGTTCCTGTGATGTGGAAATTAATCAGGGGTTTCTGTGTTAGCCGGCCTGCGCCATAGCGTTCCCTTATCAGACTTCAGCCTAGTGATTTAGCTGGAATGGGTGGTCATATCCTCAGGTGGTAAAGGGTCACAGGCTCCCATCTTTATTTTTATGTTTATGAGCAGTAATTCTTCTTGAAGGAAGAACTTTGTTCATTGGCTGCTGGCTTGCATTTACAGTTTATGGAAGAAGGACAGGATAGATATTTAATTTTCCCTTTTTGTCCTTTCATTAAAATTATTTTACTGTGTTGGAAACTGAACCCAAGGCCTCATGCATGCTAAGCATTCATTCTGTCACTGAGGGCCACCCACCCTGTTGTTTTTAGCCAGTTTTCAGAGTAATGATTTGCTGTTCTAGCAGCTGCCACCCTTGGTTTATTGGGGTTATTATTTATTTTGCTTTTGCTTTCCTATTTCTTGGGATTGAATCAGGGCCTTGTACTGAGATGCATCCCAGCCTTTTTATTTTTTTTTTTATCTTCACGGTCTCACTACTAGATCAGACTCCCAGTGATCCACCTGTTTACAGTCTCCCAAGAGCTGGGATTATAGCCTTAGCCTCTGAAGTGCAGGGATTCCAGGTGTGTGCTGCCATACCCAGCTCAGATTTTCTGTTTAGTACTGAATTTGAAAAACTTCATAGGTCTGGCCAAATAGCTCAGCGGATTAAAGTACCTGCAAGCAGGCGCAGGGGCCAGGGTTCAGTGCCCAGGCCTGCTTTGCTGGCCCCACCCCCTGGGGTGTGCTGAGAAGGTGATTGAGACAGGGTGTGGTGGCACGTGCCTGTAATCCCAGCTCTTGGGAGGCTGTAAACCGACAGAGCCCTACAAGTCTGATCTAGTAGTGAGACCCTGAATACCCTGTAGACCCTTCCCTAAAATACAAAGAAAAAGAAGAAACTTCATAATGTGTCTAGCTTCTCTGTACTTCCTGTGCTTGTGGTTCTGAACTTCTCGGATCTCTAGTTGTAATTTAGAAAAGTTTCGCCATTATGTTGCCAGAAGATTTTCTGTCTCCCCCATTTGGGGGACCACATTCACACATAGCAAGGCCTTGGTGCTTCCTTTGGGATAGCTTCAGGTTTACTGTGCCTTCAGACTTAGTTCATTTCTTTTGTATTCTCTAAACTGCTCTGAATCCTATCTGTGGTGATTTTCATCTCAGACAGTTAAAACTATAGCTTTAATGCAGGCCATCTTTTGCTTCCATATTTTCCCTCCTGCCCCTTCCCAGCCACTCCCTACTCTCCTTCCCCAGGATTGAACCTGAGGCCTCCTGTGAACACACAGTCTGTCAGTGGTCTCCACCCCAGCGCCCCGCGTCTTCATTTTCAGGCTAATGCTTCTCCTTCTTGCCATCCTCACCTTCATAGACCTCCTCTTCCTCCTCCTCCTTCTCCCCCTCTCTCCCTCTCCCCCTCCCCCTCTCCTCCTTCCCCCCTCCCCCCTTCCCCTTCCCCCCTTCCCCCTCCTATTGAACCCAACCTAGCTATATCCACAGCTCTTTTTTTTTATTTTGAGACAGGTCCTTAAGTTCTTCAGGGTAGGTTCAAACTTGCGATCCTCCTGCCTCTGCCTCTGGAGTGGCTGGGATTACAAATGTGTGCGACCCATGTGGTTCCTCTATCTTGAGCAGATGACTGTAGCTATAAGTGGCTTTAGTGTCCTTAATTATATCATCTTCCTCTGTCATTGCTAGTTGGTTTGGGCTATTTTTTTGTTACCATCATGGTTATGTTTTACAGTTTCTTTGCCTGACTAGTAATAAATATGTGATTGGATGCTGACTGTCTGAATTTTACTATGTTCTGTACTGGGTAGTGTTCCTTTGATTCTTTTGAGTTTGGTTCGGGACCCTGTTTGGATACTTGGCTGCCATTTTCATGTGGTTGCACAGACTAGCAAACCTCTTCCTGCAGGCCAGCTGTGGTCCTGTCTGTCCCTTTGCCCATGCTCTGTGGTTGCTTTTGACGTCCCAACAGTGTCAACATGATGGAGCCGGCCTGGCCCACCAGGCTGCTGACCCTGGAGTGGAGGTGTGTGGCCTGCTGCTCAGGGCTTGCGTTACCCTTCTGCAGGCAGGATGGAGCTGCCCTGGTTCAAGCGAGGGAATTGTTGCAGATCTTGGGGTGCACCCCTCTTCCTGTGTTCCTCTCCTCTGGTGTGCAGGTTTCTGCTCTCCGGGTATGCTGGGTGTGCTATAGGCCTCCACCCAGTGCTGCAGCTGAGGACCCTGGTGCACAGTCCTCAGTTTGCTGGGCCATGCCCCCACCCCCAGTGCTGTGGGCTCCTTCCCAGCTGGATAGGGCTTGGCCTGTTCATTTCCCTCAGGGGCCACTGTGTTGGTGCCCAGTTGGCCACTGTCTTCAAAGTGGTGTTCCATGTATTTTTTCTGTTTAAAAATTATTTCCAGGATCAGGAGGGTGAATCTGGCCTCTACTGCTCTGCCGAGTCTGATTATGGACATCTCCAGTACTTAACATTTAGTGCTAGCGGGAATAGTGGTAAATTCAGTGTTTCAGTTGCTGAAGTGTCTGTTGATTCTTCCCACTCTCATTTCATGCCTTAGGGGTCCTTTGCACTTTTGATAGTCTTACTTTGAATTACTAGGAGGTTCCTTCTAATATCCCTCTTCTCTTTCTTTCTAGCTATGGATAAAGTTGAAAAGATCATTCATTATAGAAATATTTAAATTACTGGCCCCATGGCTGATTTCTTGCTGTCGCCACTTAAAATGTCATGGCCATGGGTGCTTTATAATAAAAATGTTTAAACAGAAAAAGTATCAGTGTTCAACTTGATTCTTTGTTAAGTTTAAAGTTTTTATATTACATTTCACAATTTTGTTTTCATTGAAGTTTTTGGACTTTAGCCAAGCTATAAAAATCTTTAGTACATTACAGTGCATCCTTAGATTAAGTTGGGGATGGTGGTGCATGCTTGGAATCTCAGTTATTTAGGAGACTAAGGTGGGAAGATTGCAAATTTAAGGCCAGCCTGGGCAACTAGCAAGATTAAGTTCTCAAAAAGTGTTGGGGATGTAGCTCAGTAGTAGAAACCCCCTTTGGGATTTAGTAGATATTTTGATCCTCAGAGAGGTGGTTTGTTTTTTGTTTTTTTTTTTTTTCCTTTCTGTTCTGCTTGCTTGTTTTTTTTTCTTTTCTTTTTTTTTTTCTTTGTCTTACTCTGATTTTATAGCTAGTGTAACATATGCAAAATCAATAGTTTTTGTTTTTGTTTGTGACACTGGAGTTAACCTAGGCCATCCCCAAGCTACATCCCCATATAGTGAGACCTTGTGTCAAACAGACAAAAAATAAAACACAGCAAAAACTCTCTTATAGTAAAAAAAGAAAAAGAGAAATGGTGGCCGTGAAGTGAGATGTCAGGTGACTTAAAGAAACCAAGCGGGAGATCTGACACCGTGTCTCACGGCCATGTGTGTTTCCCGGGTTTTGGTGGTGAACTTCAGTCAGCCTCCATCAGTTTGGCTGAGAGCAAGGAGCTCTGGAGAAACAGCTTTCCTTTTAGTAGGTAATTTTTCTTGGTAAGTATGCCATAAGAACTTGAAGAATGATCTTAATTTCTCATTTTAAAATGACTGTCAACTGAGCCAGACTGTTTAACATTTCAGAGTTAGAACACATGGATTTGTCAATAAATTTAAATGTGATAGTAGTTGCCATTACTACTAAGTTGTTTGAGTAATATATTATATTCACATTTTAAACGGATATTGATCTTCAGTCAGTGACTAAATTGAAGCATCTCAATTCTTATGAAATTGCTGATTCTTTTCCACTTTGCAGTTATACAGCCAGACATAAATTCCAGCCAGCATTCTACAGAATTTTCTTAGCTTTGCTTTTCTATGCAGTACCCTTTAGGAAGTATGACTACTTTTTAGATACTAAAAATAGCAAAGACAACAAACAACAGAGTTAAAAGTCCTACTCTGTGTTTCATTGTGTCTCGAAGGTACTTGAGGTTCATCCAGTTGCCCTTGACTCAGAGAAAGTTCTGTGAAAGCTGTCAACAATTGCTGCTACCAGATGACTGGGGAGTGCACGGAGAGCATCAGGTAGTGGGTGACGTTTCTGTCACCCAGTTAAGAAGACCCAGCCAGCTCCTTTACCCTCTGGAGAACAAGAAGGCAAATGCCCAGTATCTATTTTCAGAAAGGACCTGTCAGTTCTTGGTTGGCCTCCTTTCCACCCTGGGCTTCAGAAGGGTACTCTGTGTTGGGACACCAAGGTATGTTCTGAGGATTTTAAAAAAATTCCTGTTAGTGCTGTTTAAACTGTGGGAAAACTTTGTCAAAGTCGTTTTGCTGTGTGTAGCAAGTGCACAGTGTGAAGCTGGAGAATTCACAGGAAGTGAGAAGGCTGCTCCCTCCTGCTCTTGGGATTTGCAGCCTGTATTCCATTGGAGAAATTTCTTTCTGGTGGAGGAGAGGAGATGCTTTCTGATTTGAGATATAAATTGTCTATGACATTAGATCTGTCTGTTTTAGATAAGTTTAGCCCTTTTAAAAATATTTGCAAAACTGAAATCTTGGTTATACCTGCCAAATTCTCCTTAGGGTTTCATTGAAAGATCAGAGGTCACAGAATAATATTGATCTGTTTGTTGTTTGTTTGTATATTGTCTATGACATTTATAATTTCTCATTAAATTTCCTTTACTAATTGCTTTAGGTTGCATGAACTGATCAGGTTGACAACTTCTGGTGGCAAGAAGTCTAACCTTAAAAGCCTTTTATTGGATATTGATTTTCGGTAGGTTTATAAAATATAATTATTCTCCATTATTTATTGTTTTTTTTTCTTTTCTGTCTATAAACTGCCATAAATTTTAATTAACATTTAGAAGTACAAATTGGTTATAAAGCACCTTTTCAGTCATATAAACAACAGGTAATCTTGTATTTCACATAGGGAGACAATTGATTTCTCTTCCTGGATTTCTCTCCAAGTACTGTATTTGGTCATCTGTGATTTACAACTTCAAGATGGATTAATTCCTACAAGTGAAGTTTTGAAGGCACACTGTACTGCCTTGTGCTTAGTTTTATTTCTAGGACTTTGTTTCATTGTCATATCTTTAAAATGTGAAAAAGCATTTTAAAATATATGTATTTTACTGGGCAGTGTGTATGCCATTTCACTGGATGTGGCCTGAAGTGAAGGGAGTGGCTGGCTAGGGGAAGCGGGTGCTAGGCTGAGGGCTCATGCAGGTGAAGCTGAGTGGAGAGTATAAGACTTGGCAGTGAGAGCTGCAGACCTTTATTTACTTATTTATTTTTATTTTATTTTATTTTTTTTGGTGGAAGCAGGAATCAAACTCAGGACCTTACTTGCCAGGCAGGTTTTTTTGTTTTTTTTTGTTTTTGTTTTTTTTTTTTTTTTTTTTTGGTGGAACTGGGGATCAAACTCAGGCGCTGCCAGGCAAGCGCATATTCTACTGAGCCATCTCCCCAGCTCCAAGATCTTGATTTACAGCACAGGGCACATCTTTCATCTGCTGTCTGCGTAATTCTATAGTATTGAAATATTCTTTCTAGTTTCTGTAATTGTTTGACTTCCAGAAGTTCATTGTGACTTTATAAGACACTGTGTTCTTAGTATCATTTACATGATTTTGAATGCCTTTAAGGAATTTGGCCTTGTGGTTTTTTGTATTTAGATCTAATAGCCTATTATTCAGAGGGGTACCAGGGTAGAAACTAATAACTGGGTTAGTATTTAGTATTTTTGAGAAAATCTGTGAAAAAAAAAATTTTTAAATCTGTGAAATTAAATATTTTCTTGACCTAAAAAGGCAAACAGATTTTTAAAGTGTAAAATATCATGTTAAATAACATAATTTTTGTCATTCTTCTGTGTGTTTCCAAATGGACTTTAGTTTACTTACTATAAGAAACCACATTTCTCAGGTTATCTGCACTTTCTTACTCCTTATTAACAGGCCTACCCTGTGAAGCACTCATCCCCCATTAGTGCTTGCATAGTGAACTGACATCTCCCGGCAGGGCTGATCCTTGGCATGACGACGGTAGAGATCTGTTGTTATAGAGAAGTCAGAGTCAGGCGTGCTAGCAGCACACGCCTGTCATCCCAGTACTTGGGAGGCAGGAGGATCAGCAAGAGTTCAAGGGCAACCTGAACTGTATAGTGAGACCATCTCTCAAAAAGACAAAAGAAGTCACAGAGTATGATGTCACACACGTGTACTCCCTGCTGTTCAGGAGGCTGAGGCAAGAGGACCACGGATTGAGAGGCAGCCTGAGTCACTGACACCCTGTCCAAAAGTGAACAAATAAGGAGGGATGTGTTCAGTACTGCCCAGGTTGTCTCTAGTACTACAGGGGGAAAAAAATCTGTTTCCTTTTTAAGTTGAGACATAGTTCATGTCACATTCATTATGTTGAAGAGTGTATTTCAGTGATTGTGTGTTCCCTGTGCTGTGCCACTGCTTGTCCCCAGAACATTTCCATCATGGTGAAGCTAAGCCCGCAGGCACTCCCCCAAAGCCATTTTCACCTGCCGTGTCTGCCTGTTCAGAACAGCTCACGTCAGTGGAGTCACTCAGCTCCGATGTGTGGTCTGGTTTCTTTTGGTTAGCTTAATGTTCTCCAGACTCCTATAAGATTCCATGCCTTTTATGGCTGGCTATGTAATCCACTGTGTGACTACATCAGTTTCTTTCTAAAAGCCTGTATTTCTTTCCCAAGGTGTATCGTTAATATGAATGCATTGGGGCTGGGGAGATGGCTCAGTGGAATAAGTGCTTCTCTGGTGAGCACAAGGGCCTGAGTTCAGTCCCCGGTTCCACCAAAAGAAAAAAAAATATGAATGCATTGTTAAAGAGTTTTAACTTGGGCTCCTGTCACCACAGTGCTTGTTGTATATCAAGCCCTGTTCTAACTCATTCTTTATAGTAACTCTGTAAGACAGATACAGTTATCATCCTCATTTTCTCATGAGAAAACTGAGATACAAAGAAGGGAAATAACTAAAGTCACAGTTTGTAAGTGACCAAGCTATGACTCAAACCTGGGCAGTCTGGATCCAAAAATTAACTTCAGGGTAACTTTGCTTTTAAACTTGCACATAAGATCATCTTATATGGTCCATTTCTCTTTTTATTCTTTGGTCTGTCTCTTCCTTCCTTTATCCTCTTGCCTCATGCCACAGAAGTTTTCTCATGCATCAATAACTGGTTTCCAGCTGGGAGTGGTGGCTCATGCTTGTACAAGGCCAGCCTGGGCAAGATAATGAGTTCAGAGCCAACCTAAACTATACTATGCGACCCTATCTCAAAAAAACAAAAAACAAAAAACAAGCAAAAAACCAAAAACAAAACCAGATACCTGGTTTCCAGGTTATTATTACATATTTAGGATAAGGAGTTCATTGCAGTCTCAGAAATCCTAGAAAGTGCTGGTTCCTGTTTCTCGAGTCCAGGGTACAACAAACTTTACTATAGTCACTATCCTGGCCTCCATAGTGCTGTGAGGGCTCTATCTTTCTCATTTGGTCCTTTCCTGTGAACTGGCTTTGTTGTTTTTTGTTTTTAATATTTTTTTTTTTTTGGCAGACCTGGGGATTGAACTCAGGACCTTGTGCTTGCCAGGCAAGTGCTTTTTCTACTGAGCCATGTCCCCAGCCCCTTTAATTTTTTAAAAAATCATTTATTTGGGGCTGGTGAGATGGCTCAGTGGTCTAAAGCACCTACTTAGAAGAAGCTTAGCAAAGCACAGGGACCACGGTTCAATCCCCCAGCACCACATGCCAGCCAGCCTGCCCCCTGGTGGGCTGAGCTGGCCACACACACACACACACACAAATTAATAAATTAATAAATAAATAAAAGTTAAAAAAATCATTTATTTATTTATTTGGTACAGGGTCTCACTATGCAGCTGGGACTTATAGTGATCCTCTTGTCTCAGCCTCCCAGGCTCTGGGATTACAGGCATGCGTGCCTGGTTTCAGCAGCCAGCACACCATGGGGTACCAGGACTCAAACCTGGGACCTTGCACATGGGGTGCTGGGGATCAAATCTGGTCCTTGCGCTTGCCAGGCAGGTGCTTAGATGGCTGAGCTATCTGCCCACCCACCAGCTTCTGAAGACTGTTTCCACCATACTGCCAGGGACTTTGAAAGTACAGCATTGATCTTACCTTTTCACAGCTGACCTGCCTGGTGGGGTGAGGTGGCCATTCTGAGAAGTCTGGTGGCAGAACTCCAGGGAGCATGGCTGGGTCGCATGCCCATTTCAGAGCTGTCACTGTGGCATGGCAGATATGGTGCTCTTGCCAGCCCCTGCTCACCTGTGTGGACCAGGTCTCCGGCTCAAAGAGGTGTCTCACTAAGGGCGGGGGCTGCGAGCACTGAGAGGAGAATCGAGGTCTGCAGCGGAGGAGTCGGTGCGCTGCATGTGGTTGTCGAGGACACTCAGATTCCTACCCTGGCATTTTTGCTTCAATGAAGTATTACAGTGTTACCTTTTTCAGTAGCTTAAGTTGTTTGAATTTATATTAAAAGTTGTATAATGATTTCAATTTCATTAAAAATGAGTTTTTCTCGATATAGTCATAGAGTGATTCATGCAAAAGAAATAATCATGTCACTTCAGAGAGCTTGTTCAAATTGCATAGCTCTTTGGTTTATTTTATCTTATTTTTTAAAGGAAGGTGATCTTTAATTCTGACACCCAAAACCTTGTAGATTTTTATTTTACATTGAGAAATTTTTAACATGTACAGAGGAGTGGTTTTCAGTATATTCATAAGGTTGTGGAACCATCCCCAGGGCCCTCCTCCAGAACATTTTTGCACCTTTGAAAGAAAGTCTCTCAGTCATTTCTTCTAGCCTTCCCTAATCTCAGCCTTTGGCAACTTCTAATCTGCTTTCTGTCCTACAGATCTGTCTATTCTAGATCTTCCTATGAGTGGAATCCTACAATCAGTGGCCTTCGTGTGTAGCTGCTTTTACTTTGCATGATGTTTTCAAGGTTCCCCCATGCTATAACAAATGTCATTCCTGTAATTTACATTTTTTTTTTTTGTAGTACTGGGGATTGAACCCACAGCTATAGGCCTGCACTGTCAGTAAGCTATGTCCCCAATCCTTTGTATTTTTTGAGACAGAGTCTTCCTCCGTTGCCTGCACTGGCCTTGAACTTGTGATTCTCTTGCCTCAGCCTTCTGACTAGCTGAGATTACAGGCATATACCAGCATGCCTAGTCTTCATTTCTTTGCACAGGGGTGCATAATGCACCGCATTTCCTTTACACCATGGTCTCAGGCACTGCTATGATTTGGACATTGAATGTCTCCCAGAGGCCCACGTGGCAAGGGCTCGGTCCATGGGCTGAGGTTCCTGGGAGGTGGTGGATCACTTAGGGCACGGGGCTTAGTGGGTATGCGCCCTGGGAGATGATTTTCACAGGAGGGTGGCTGTAAAAGCCCGAGTGTGCCCCCATCTTCTGCCCGTCTGCTTGTGGTTCAGGATGTGGTCGCTTGCACTTACCCTGCACACACAGCCACCTTTGCCATCTTGTGGGAGTCAGGAGGTGGCCACGGAGCCAACACTTCCATTTGGGCTCTTAGCCTCCTAAACTGAGCTGACTGCACCTTTTCTCTGTATGAGGTTGGCTGCCTCAGATTCGCCACAGTAGTCTTGGGCAGCTGACTAAAACATGCCTCTGTTGAGGCGATGGACATTTGGTTACTTGTGCTTTTTGGCTATTATGAACAGTGTTGCTGTGAGCATTTGTTTTATAATGTTTTTCTAAAATAGACATGTTTTCAGATTGCTTGGGTTGCTTGGGTATTGCGTTAGTTTCCTATGACTGCCACAACAGAATTCCAAGGCAATGTGGCTTGAACAGCAGTTGATTGTCTCACGTTTCTGGCTGCTGGAGGTGTAGGTGGACTGACAGAAGTTTGGTTTCTCTTCATCCCTCTCCCTCACTAGCTGTATCATTGTCTCCACCCGTGATCCTTTGTACACACACAGTGTTTGTAGTTGCATTGGAGTAAGGTTTAACACAGCCACATTTTACTTTAATCATCTCTCTAAAGCAAGTCTTGCTTGCAAAAGGTCACATTCTGAAGTGCTGGTGGTTAAGGCTTCAGTCTATGGATCTTGAGGGGATTCAATTCTGCCCACAACAGGATTAACTAGAAGTGGACGGGGAGGGGGGCATGTGGTGACTGTTGAGGAATTGCCCCACCATGTTTTCCAGGAGGGCCACACCACATGGTATTGCCCCAGGACTGCGTGAAGGTGCTAACTTTTTCCATGACCTTGCCATCACTTAATGTTGTCGGTCTTTTTGGAATGATAGATTGTTGTGGTTTTATTTTGGATTTGTGGAAGGGCTGATGATGTCAAGCATCTTTTTGTGTGCTTTTGGGCCATTTCTTTACCTTTTTAGAGAAATGTTTATTCAATACTTTGCTCATTTTTTAAATGACTGTTCTTTTATTGTTAAATTAAGAGAATTTGTAATATAATCTAGACTTTTATAAATGCTAGACTTTTATCAGGTATATAATTTGCAAATTTTTGTTCCATTCTGTGAATTGTCTTTTCACTTTTAATGAAGTCCAATTTTTCTTTTTTTCTTTTGGTTGTGTGTATTTTAGATGCCACATCTAAGATATCATTGCCTAATCCAAGTATATAAATACTTACATCTGCTTTTTCCTAAGAATTTTATAATTTTTGCTTTTATATTTAAGCCTTTGATTTATTTTGAACTTATTTTTTGGCAATGGAGATTAAATCCAAGGCCTTTGTGCTGAGCTGTGTCCACAGGCCTTTTTATTTTCTATTTTGAGATGAGGTCTCTAAGTTGCCCTGCAGAACCTGAACTTGCAGTCCTCACAAGGATGAGGACCCACTCAGCCTCCAGAGTGCTGGTGCTGTAGATGTGGGCTGCCATGCCATAATGGAGCTAGTTTCTATATGCTGTATGAGATCTAGGAGTCCAGCGTAATTCTTCTAAAAGTAGATACCTACTAGAGTAGATATTGCTCTAGTTTATTGAAAAGACTTTTTTCCCATTGAAAGTCAGGTGGCCATAAATGTAAGAGTTTATTTTTGGACCCTCAATTGTTTTATTCTCTGTTGTCTTTATGGTAGCCTTGACTACAATTTCATTAAAAATTGGAAATTGGGAAGTGTTGAGTCTTTCAACTTTGTTTTTCATTTTGTGGCTGTTGTGGGTTTCTTACACTTCCATATGAATTTTAGGATCAGCTTATCAATTTGTACTGAGAAAACCAGCTGAGATTCTTATAGGAGTTGCATTGAATTTCTACATTCGTTTGGGGACCTTTGCCATCCTTTTTTGGGGGGCTGGGGGTACACAGAATCAAATTCACGGTCTCATGCTTGCTGTGCAGGTACTGTGAGCTATATCCCTGGCCTGACTTTTGCTATCTTAATACTATCTTCCAATCCTTGAAGGTGAGCTGTTTTTTCATTTGTTTTTAGGGCTTCGAGAATGTATCCCCCGTAGACAGTAGGTGACTACTGTGTATCGAGACTTATTTTCTTTCCTTAACTGTGAAATTTTTCCTTTGTTATAGACAAAAGTAGATGGTGTTCTCTTGAGAACATTGTATCTTAGTTTCTTTGCTAACATAGTCTTACCAGGTCAGGATTAAAGAAGTTTAGCATAAGAACAGCTTATGGAAACACATCAGCAGGCAGAGTAGGAGTGGGCTGTTGCCTGTAATTACAGTATAATGGTTGGTTTGGTTGGTTCAGATTTCTCATAGGACCACAGTTAACTCAGGGAAACACTTCTTGTGTGGCATAGTGTGGCAGCGAGCAGTTACTTTTGGTACATGGCAGTTGGTTTCTCCTTGCCAAATCAAAGGACTCTTCGAGGTGGCAGAACTGCCTCAGCTTTAGTGCTCTTTGCAGATGTGCTATAAATACCCATTTCGAGGGTATGCGATGCAAAGTTCACAGTGCATTTCTATAGGCTCTAATTTTAGCATGAAAGATGTGAAACTCTATTTGGCAAACTATTATCCAAATAAAGTTATATCGAAAAATGAATTTCTTAGGTTCATTTTATGAACTAATTTTATTCAGCTCTTGATTACATTTCCTGTGGATAGAGCAAGTTTCACACTTGGTAACTGACTCTCATTTAAAGAGAATGAATGGCCAAATTAAATGAATGTCCTTTTGAGCAGTTTTCAAGTGCATGTTTTTCTGATTGGTTGTGTTTGCTTTATTGAATGGAGAGAATGATTCTTTGTAGCCAATTTTGTTTTAAGAGGGCAATGTTGAGTGTTTTTCATAACTTAAAATATGAATAATTACGCTTCCTTGTTGGTATTTGATGGGAACTTAGAACTGAAATCTTGGCTTTTTTCTCTCTCTAGTCCTGCACACTGCTGCCTAGTGGTTTTTTTTGTTTTTGTTTTTTTCTTTGAGACAGGGTCTCACTGTGCAGTTCGGGCGAGCCTGTGCTCACTTTTGTAGCTACCAGGCAGGTCTCACACTTGCAGAGATCCTCCTGGTTCAACCTCCAGGGATTATAGGTGTATGCCACCATGCCTGGTTCCGGGGCCACATAGTGGGCCAGGATGGCACACCAGGGGCATCTGGGCCCAAGACACACAGCATGTGGGGCTGGGGATCAAACTTGGGTCCTTGTGCTTGCCAGGTGAGTTATTATGTCTCTTGGCTAACTCTCCAGCCCCTGCCCAGTGTTTTGGATGGGCATAATGTGCTGAATTTTATGTAGATGAAATTTTCAAAAATGACTTTTGAGTCTTTGCAAAACTGTAAAAAAAAAAATTGGAGGTTAAACTAATGGGACAGGGCACCTATAATATTTGGATAGCAATGGAATACCCATCTCTGACAAAATTGAACAAAAAAAGGTGATATAAATGAAGGACAATTTTGTATCTGTATATACAAAATAGTTAGGATAGATATATAGCTACTTTCTCTTCAGTAAGAAGAAAGATCTGTACTAATAGTGTTTGGACAGGATATCATGTCTGCATCTTGTGCTATGAATGACTACTATAAAGACAACAATATGCAGTGTATTAATTGTTGTAACTCTTTTATCAACCTGTTTTGAAGGTGTCACATTGCAATTTTTTTCTCAATAAAATTAATTTTAAAATAATGGGACAGAGAGGGTGGTGCATGCCTATAATCCCAGAACTAAGGAGGCCGAGGCAGGATTACCACAAGTTCAAGACTAGCCTGGACTACATGGTCCTGTCTCAAAAAAAAGTTAAGGACTGGTTACGCTCAGTGGCATAGCACCTGCCTGGCAAGTACAAGGTCCTGAGTTGAATTCCTGGAAGCAAAAGGTAAATAATGAATAATTTAAAAAAAAAAATTGAACGAGATTTCATTTTCCTTTGCTCATCCTTATGAATCGATGCAACAGAGAAAAACACCCTGAAATGATAGTTGATCCACAACTGCACGGATAGTGATATAGACTTTTTTTCTGTCTTTTTAAGGCCGGGTGTCTCTGCAGTTCAGGATGCCCTTGAGCTCACTTTGTAGCCCAGGCTGGTTTCATACTCACAACACTCCTCCAGCCATCTGAGCATGGGCCACCATGCCTGTCTGAGAATACTTTTTAAAAAGTAGTTATTTGAAATTTAGTTAAATAGGAAGATACATTTGTTTACTAATGGTAATTTATCATTGTTCCATGGATTTTGGAGTGTTCATTAGGTTACAATATATGGTTTAAATATATTCAGTTATTCAAGACTTTTGCTTATTTCTTCAATACAAATTAATATTTTGGGGCTGGTGAGATGGCTCAGTGGTCTAAAGCACCTACTTAGAACAAGCTTAACAAAAGCAAAGGGACCGCGGGTTCAATCTCCCAGCACCACATGCCAGCCAGCCCTGCCCCCTGGTGGGCTGAGCTGGCCACACACACACACACACACACACACAAATAAATAAATAAAATTAAAAAAAAAAACAAAAAACAAATTAATATTTTGTAAGATCAGAAGATGTGCTGACAGTATCTTAAATGATATTAAAAGGTACTGTAGTTAGAATGGTAAATAGCTGGTCTTCCAGCTCCACAGAACAAGAAGAAATAGATTTAGATTGGGTTTTAGTGAACATAACAGTTCTCTAATATTGGTAACACTGACACAAATTCTCTTTTTTATCTTTAGGGAAGGGTCTACAGAGTATTCAGGGTCTCACTACTAGATCGGACTCATAGTGATCCACCTTTTTACAGTCTCCCAAAGAGCTAGGATTAGAGGTGTGCACCACTACACCCCATCTCAATGGCCATCTCAGCATGCCCCAGGGGCTGGGCCAGGACACTGACACAAATTTTCATGACTAACATTTATTAAAATAATGATACTTAACATTTTAGTATGTGCTTTATCACTGGCCTTGTAAAAGCACTTTACATGCATCATTATATTTATTTTATGAATTTTGCAAGTGAAGAAACTGAGGTTTAAATGGTTAAGTAGTCTATTAAGGCCAGGTAGTACCTAAGTGAGGGGCCCAGAGTTGAAGCATGTGCAAGGTAAGAGAATGAAGAGAGCCAGGGTTCTTCATATATTAATAGGAACAAAAGACTTAGCCCAGTGGCCCCAACCCTTACTTTTCTACTGTAAATTTGTACTTTAGCATAATAGTAGCCAGCTGTGCATCTCAGGAAGTGATCTATGTGTTTACCCAGTTGTTATGAGTGGCAAGGTATATGCACACATGCAAAAGTGGCAAAACAAGATTTTTCCCATTTCATGCTCTGTGTAACTGGCTTTACATATGTTTGTCCAAGCATCACAGTGGGTCCAGTAAACCCATACTACTTCAGGATTTTGTTTGAAAAAAAGTTTTGATATTTCTGGTAGAATTAGACCAAATCAGTACAGTGGCATGTGAAAAACCAGATATGCAAGTTTTAGAGGCGGTCAGAAATGAAGAATTAGGGGCTAGCAATGTAGTTCAGTGGTACAGCACCTGCCTAGCAAGCACAAAGTAGGGAGTTCAGTTCTTGGTACCAAAAGAAAAAAAAAAGTGAATAATTATATTACTTATGCGTGGATGATGAAAATGATCCGTTATGGTAAAATACATGCTCTCATAACAGAAGGGTAGTATGGGTGGAGTAGTAGGAGGAAGCTGATCATCATGACTTTGACATCGGCCATGGGAGCCAAAGTTTCTTTGACAGTGAAATGGGGAAAGAACCAACAGATACAGAAACGGGTATTGCAAGCCTTGACTCAGATGACAAAACAGCAATCTAAGTATGTATTTGCATAGTTAAAATGTTTCTAAATGGCCACACAACCAAATGAAATGATCCAATTTAGAACTAGATCCTAAAATATAGTGAAGGTCTTGGCAGAGGTGAAACATATTAGACAGAATGCCAGCACTACCATTCAGTGTTGACAATTGTAACAGATGAAATGTAACAAGATGCTGTGAAATACATAAAGGTTAAACTGAGTTATGTACCATAGCCATATTCTAAAATTTATTATGACACCTCACTGGTTGAACTGGGAGCATTCATAGTTCTGCTGTATTTAGCAGGGATTTCTCATGGTGATTGTAAGCATGCAAAAGACTTACGGAAAAGCTATGGATCAAACTATGGCTGTTCTGTTTTGAAATTGTGACACTTCATTTGTTATTTTTGTTGTTATCATTGAGGTTTTTTAAGCAAGTGCACAGCTCATGTGAAAATGTTGATGTCTATTGCAAGCACTCATGACTTTTTTTTTTTTTGTGGAACCAGGTATTGAACTCAGGCCCTTGCGCTTGCCAGGGAAGTGCTTATTCCACTGAGCCATCTCCCCGGCCTACTCATGACATTTTTGATATTTTATTGATATGTTAGTTGCTAAATGCATCTTGTGTAGTAGGAAGCTCCTGACAGAATAGGAAGGGACTGCCACATAGGAAAGGAAAGCCAAACATATGTGCTGTCAGTATGAGCAAGACATGTACATGGAACATGCAGTTGTCATGTGTGAAGACTGCCATGAGTGTGACAGTTAAAGCTTATTTCTGTGGTAGAGTTCTTTTGTTATTTTCTTTCTTTCTTTCTTTCTTTCTTTTTTTTTTTTTGTAAAACTGGGCCATTTTAATGTTTTTACAGTTTAATAGTTTTCTTGATGAATGTAGTCATGAGAGTTGTTCGGCAGGATTCAAGTTATGGTTTTCCTGATTGGTTTGTAATCTTCAATAAGTGTAAGACGTTATTGTATGAAACATCTGTCAAACTAGTAAGACTGCATTGATGCATCCATCTTTTCAGGATTGTTAGTTACCTGGGCATATTTAACCCAAATAACCTTACCTTGTTGTGTCATAAGGTTCAACTCACTCATGTTCACCTCAATCACTGTTCCTTTGGTAATAACACCCAAAATTGTATACAGTGGTGATAAAGGATTTTTCACACCAAGTACTGGCAGGCAAAAGGTGGCTTTTAGTTCAGGATGTGTTACTTGGGTCTTCATAAAATGTAAGCCCACTGGCTTAATGAATCTTTCATATTTAGGTGGTTTTCTTTTAAAGCCATCTCCAACAAAGTAGACGTTAGTAACCATCCTCTTCTATGTCTTTTTTTTCCCTCTTTCCAGTTTGAATAACTTAATATTTCCATTTTTCTTTGAGCATGAGCTTTGGGCAGAGGAACTTCCCATTTTTCCTCCTTTTCGTTTTTGTTTAATTACGTTGGAAAGTACTTTTGCACGAGACTGTCCCTCTCTCTAGCCAGTAGGTAGGTCCTGCTCCTTGAGTCTTTCTATCATTCTGTTTGGTGTTTCTCTTTTCATGCATCTTGATAGTCTTCTTCATTTGGATTTTTCTCTGCATGGCGCTGTTTTTGGTAGAGCTCAGCTTTCAGGCCAATCATTTTTTTGCCTTCTTTGAACATCCATGAGCCTCTCGACTTTTCTTCTTTCTCTTGTTGTCATGGTTATCCAAGTACTACCAATAGCATTTATGGTGTAATTCAATATATTCATTCCATGGCATGATGACAGCTGCAGAGCTGCGGGGGTAGCCTCATGTGTGCCAAGAAAAGTCCTAACTTTGGGGGTGTCCCAGACGTACCTTTTTTGGTATTTTTATTGTAGTTCATATAGGAATTTATTTCTGATGTTATCTTTTAGGTTTTGTAAGCAGCTACACAGCTGTTATGTGTTGATGTCTGTTCTAAATGCACAATACATATTAAGAATTTGATACTTTATTTTATTGACATTTTATGTTCCTGTTAACTACACACTGTAAAATATAATTATTTCCTGACAAAAAAGCAAGACACTGTACTGTCAAGTCCTATAAAAGGTCAGGAAAGCACAACACGTCCTGCTAGTATAGGCTGTGTGTGTGGAATGTGCTGATGCCGCCTGTGCAGACTGCCTTAGGTGTTTTAACTGAAGTAAAAATTATTTTTTTGGTTAAAAAAAATACCAAAATGCCATTTTTTGGTGTTCTTTTTAACTTTTATAAGAATTTGTGTTTTTTTTTAACCAAAAAAGCATTTGTTAAAATTTTTCTTTTTTATAAGCTCAAATATTAAAAATTTAATACTTTATTTTTTCTTATTACTCATTGTTTAATAAAACTCATAAAATTAATAATTCATCAAAGGAAATGTTCCAAAGCATAAGTGTGGATCTGACAGACTCGTGTTTCTGCACCTTGATGACAAAGTTCGTCTCATGCGTAACCAGCATCAGGTGGCAGCCAGTGAGAGAGTGGAGTGCAGCACCAGCGTGGCAGTGTATGCAGGAAAGGGCACCAGCCTGGTCGGGGTCAAGAGGCCGTGTCGGGAAGGATGTGTCCCTGATTTTCAGCTCTTCTACTGGTTATAAATTCCAAGAACAGTGGTGTAGTTCATATACGAATTATTTGTAATACCATAGCCAAAGTTTGCAACTATGTGGATATAGTAAAGGTTTCTGTGTTGTGTGGAAAACTCAGAAGTCAGTAAGAATGACATTCAAACTGGGCTAGTGGCCGGATGTTGTGACGCACACCCGTAATCCCAGCACTCTGGAGGCTGAGGCAAGAGGATCATTATGGATTCGAGACCAGCCTGGGCAACAGAGTGAGCTCAAGGCCAGCCTGAACTGCATAGTGAGACCCTGTCTCAAAAAGACAGTAAACAAACAAACCCTGCTAGGTGAATAGGGAAAACAGGCAAATAGTACTGCTGTAACCAAGGAATATAGAAAACCCAGCCTTGTAAATAGTCAAATATATACATTTGTAAACTATAATGTGGTATGAATTTTGCTTAGTAAATTAGCAAAAATTTATAAAATGTTAATATCCAACACTTGTGCTCTCATTCATTACTGACAGCATTTTAAAGTAGTATGTTAGAAGAATAAAATAGTTCATTTAGTAAATAACCCTCATTCAATAATTTAGTAAAACTTTTAATGCCCATACTTATTTTTCTCTGATATTGAGAAGCATATTTTATTAGACTAATCTGCATTAAACAAGAAAAACTGCATTAGGTACTTTATTAAAATTAACTGCAAGGCCAGGGATATAGTTCAGCAGCACAGCGCCTGCCTGGCAAATATGAGGTCATGAGTTCCATTCCCAGTATGCACCCGCCAAAAAAATTAGCCACAGAAGAGAATAATTAGCAGCTCTTGAGCAGAAATGTTGATTTGAGGTTTTCCTTAAAATTATTAACCACAAGAGGCATATTTAAATTGCCGACCCACTGCATAATTGCCAACCCACTGTTATATTGTATAATAATCTGTCAGCAGCTCACTTACATGGCCTTGTGGTCAGTAGAAACGTGTCTGTTTTACACCTCAGTATTCGATAGTTTTGCCTCCGATTACTAAACTTGGGAAAATCACTTAAGCTCGTTGTTCCCTGTCACAGATTCCTTGAAAATTTTGCAAAGTATTTATTAAAAAACTGTAGAATATTGAAATGTATTAGAGTGTGATTGTGCAATTCTTTGGTTTTTTTTTTTTTTGATGGTACCAGGGATTGAACACAGGACCTTGCACTTGCCGGGCAAGCACTTATTCCACTGAGCTATCTCCCCACCCTGTATACAATTTAAAATACAGTTTTGTGTACATTTGTTTGCTTTCTATGGCTGTGATGCACAAGTAACTCCATGCTAAATTATTTTTTAGGTATTCACAGTTTTATATGGAGGATAGCTTTTGCCACTATAACATGTTTAACCACCATTTTTTTGATGGAAAGGTAAGAATCATGACTATTATCTTTCTTTTTTTTTTTTTTAATTTTTTTTTATTTATTTGAGAGAGAGAGAGAGA
>NW_004524582.1:12165408-12191872 GCF_000260255.1 Octodon degus | reverse complement strand
GAGAGAGAGAGAGAGAGAGAGAGAGAGAGAGAGAGAGAGAGAGGGGTGTGTGTGCGGCCAGCTCAGCCCACCAGGGGGCGGGCTGGCTGGCATGTGGTGCTGGGGGATCGAACCGCAGTCCCTGATGCTTTGCCAAGTAGGTGCTTTAGACCACTGAGCCATCTCTCCAGCCCTATTATCTTTCTTCTCATAAAATAAATTCAGGAGTACCTCCTTTATTATTTACCATTTTAACTATAATTTCTATAATTCAATTTTTCCCTGTTATTAGTAGTACTTATTCATTTTACCAGATACTAATTTCAGTGTACATAAAGTATTTTTACTTAATTTTATTGAGAAAGAAATAGTAATGAGTTTCAAAACAGGTTAGCAGGACAGTTTCAATAATACATTGCATATTGTTGTCTTCATAGTAGTTAGTCATAGTATAAGATGCATACATGATACCTTGTCTAAACACTATTAGTGCAAATCTTTCTTCTCATTCAACTAAGAGAAAGTAGCTATGTATCTATCCTAAGTATTTTGTATATACAGATACATGTATATATATTTTTTTCACTACAAAATGGTCCTTCAATTATATCCCCCTTTTTTGTTTAGTTTTGTCAGAGATGGGTATTCCGTTGCCATTCAAATACTGTAGGTGCGTGAATTCAGCAAAATAATCCAGTATAGTCCAATAGTCCATATTAGTAGTGGAACTGACAATGTTAGAAGTTTTTATGTATTTTGATCATCTGTTCTCCTACCACTGTCCTTTACATACTTATTTCTTTCATTTTCTTCCTCTTGCCTAATAGTTTCTTTTCTACTTTTATGTCATCTTTTTTAGATTCTATACAATAGTAAGGATGTGTAATATTTCTCTTTGTGTTTATATACTATATTTTATTCATTATTCTGTTGATGGGCACTTAGGCCAGTAATGGTGAACCTTTCAGAGACCAAGTACCCAAACTACAACCCAAAGGCCACTTGTTACAGAATGCCAGTGTGGCAGTGGGACCTGAACGCTGAGGTTTTAGTTTAGAAAAACCAACTCATACATTAATGTCTTTGTCTTCTAAGAAAAACAGATAACACATACCATAAGTTCACCACCATTATTTTTATTTTCAGATCTGTGTTAGCCCCTATTACAAAATAAAATCCATACTAAGCAGGTAGTCACATCTAATAAGATGTTGGCCAAAAGTGCTTAGAAATTATGAAGAACACAGCTTGATCCATACTCATGGATATATTCATACAAATCAATTTTTTAAAATTTGTGAATCAGGCTTAGGTATATATTATGCTTGAGATATTAGCTAATGATAAAATGAAACCCAAGCAAGCCTAAAAGTATCAGAGAATGTAATACTGAATCAGTAGTTAGGATTGAAAATGAGTCTTCTGAATTAGTAGCTATCACACTCCTTCCATTAGAACTGATTTAGCATTGGGATAGATACTTCCTAGTGGTGTTAGCTACTAAAACCAAGAATTAAAACAATCAGCAGTTAGACTTAGATGTAGTAGAGTTTTCCAAAGGGATTACATGGTCAGTAATCACTGGGATTTGAGAAGTGACTCATTGTGTGTTGAGGAAAGTAGGGAGCTGAAGATCACTTGAGGGTGGACAGTGGCCATAGGACAGAGAGGAAAGAAGCAGGTTGTCTGGGCCTTGCCCAGTGGACAAGGCTGGAGGCAGAGCAGATACTGGTAATTGTACTGGGAGAGAAGCCCTTGCTGACTTGGGCGTGGCCTGGGCTTATGCTTTATCCTTCAGGACACAGGGCAGGGCATTTGGAGTAAGGCTTGGGAACACCTTCGTGGACATTGATGCTAATGTGGGGCTTCATGACTATTGTGGTCTGGGGTATAGTAAGGGAGCACTGGGAGCACTGGGCTTGCTGCAGTGAGCAGGTTAAGACATGGTGGCTTTTTTTTTTAACTACCGTACCATGATTTTACTTGCATTTTGAATAATAAAGACAAAATAAGGGCAAAATACTTAAATTCCTATTGGCTAGCAATTTCATTGTTTTTTTAGAAAGTAATAATTAGCAATTCCTATAAATTCTGTATAACTTACTATTGAACGTCTATAGAATTGCTTTGTAAGTTTCTAAAATAATGATTGGAATAAGCTAAGACTGAGCCCCACTTTGTCTTTGCCCAAAGAAAATAGTGGTCTAGCCAGACTTTCCGTTGCTGTATTTTAGCAGGAACCTCTGAGTAGCTCTGCAGCATGAAGATTGATCTGCTGAAAATATTGTAATGATTTTACTTTACTATCCATTTGCCCTTTTTCTCCCTACTCCGAGTTAAGTTTTCCAGTGGAGATTTACCACCTCCTGATTGGTCTCAGAGCATCTGCTGTCTGCCTGGTGCCTGCGAGGCTGTGTGAGGTGCTTTGAGACTTAACCTCTGCACCTCACCCAGCTTCAGGCCATTGAAGTACAACAGGAGCTCCCTTCACGGGCTTCTCCTCAGCACTCAGGCTAAGTAAAACCAGCTGTCCTGTGCTTAGTAAGGAGGATGCGAGCCTCTCAGGGACAACTGTATTGTTGCCCACATAGGTTGCGTAAGAAAACCACTGTTTCCCATGGTGGCCACCTCCAGCAGGCTTGGCAGCTCAGGACAGCCATCACACCGTTGCTTCTTACCTGGAAACGTCTTTAATGCTTTCTAAATTAATTGAGGAGCTTAGGCATTGCCTACCGGTCTGTTTTATTTTCCTGCTTTTAACTCAAAGGAACTTGAAAGGTTTTAAAGTCCTCACTGGTGCCTTGAGTCCTCATTCAGGTGAACAAAGACAGGAAGTACGAGGAAGCCCCTGAAAGCTGGTTCCCCCTCAGGCAGCATCCTCTGGCCTGGTGGGGACCGTCAGGAAGCTAAGAGCTCTCTGTGGAGAAAAGGGACCATGAGGTCATAGTTTTTCCTTTCATCAGTTGGGTCTTCTAAAGTGATTTAGTGGAGTATGTATTTTATTATAAAGTACATACAGGCCTATTAAAGTTTAAAATGTCATTAGATGTTAAAGTCTTATGCTTTTTTTTTGGAGACAAGGTCTTGCTATGTAGTGCAGGCTGACCTTATGCTCATGCCTCAGCCTCCGAGTGCTGGGTTTGCAGGTATGCTCCACTGTGCTCAGCTTGTGCCTTTTATACAGTGTAAGTTGATTTACTTCTGCAGATGATACTTGGAAACTACTTCTAAGTGGTGGCCTGGACATGGTAGTGTATGTTGTGTTACTTTCACCCAGAGCGAAAGATGATAAATGCCCTAGTTAGTGTTAACTAACAGCATGCACTTCAGCCTGTTGGGAAAAATGAGTTCCTAGCACAGTTTCATGGACAGTACAAGCACTGTCATTTGTGAGTTTTTATTATTTACTTACTGTGCATGTTCAAATGTATCTGTCACATACTTGATGCGCCAAAACATGCGCATGTTTAAATGGTAATTTATGGCTATTATTAAGCTGGTAGTGGACAAGCCAGATAGGAAAAATTGTCTTACTCTCCTTTGTGTCTCCAGAGCTCAGCGCTGTCCCTGCTCCTATTTGTTGAACTGAATTGAACATTTTAGATAGTTTTCATGGGTAATGAGTTTCTTTTAGGTTACTAAATTTAGTTTTTTAATTTAACCATTTGAAATGTGTAGTTGTCTGATAGTGATGGTGTTTGAATTTGTAATTTAAAAACCTACCTATCAAGGAACCCAAAGATAAAATCTGACTGGGGTGACGCAGAGCTGGCTAAAGAGTCTGGGGTCACTGAGGGACGGGATGCTGGAGGCAGGATAACATCAGAAGCTGCCGGTGCCAAGTGGTGCACTCCAAGCAGGCTGAAGAGCTCTCCAGTGCTGATGTCAAAACCGAGTTTGTGTCTGTTCCAGCCTGCCCTTGAAGTATGCAGAGCATTTTTACAGGAAGATAAAGGGGACGGAGTCATTATGGTGACAGACCCTCCTTTTGGTGGCTTGGTTGAACCTCTGGCCATTACATTCAAGAAGTTAATTGGTATGTGGAAAGAAGGTCAAAGCCAAGGTGTGTAACTTTTTATTTAAGGACAAACAAGTATCTATGCATGTGTTTCCTGTCACTTTAGCCAGCGTCAGTGGATCAGGACACTGGTAGGATACACATGTCTTAGAAAAAAATCAGCTTATTTGATGAGGGGCAAACTTCATCATCATGATACATTCTGTATTATCCTGATATGTTTTTTAAAAGGCCGAATGTTTTTGGCAGTGGGGTGCTATAAACAATGGTGGCAAACTCATTTGTTCTAGGAATGTTTGCTGAGTGGCTACACGTGCTGCCTACCATTCAGGTGCTCAGAAAAAATGAGGGAACTAAGCGCACATATTTCTCTGCCCCACGGGTCCTACATCCCCTGTTCCTAAAGACTTGCACAGAGGGGCTGGGGAGATAGTTTAGTAGAATAAATGCTTGCCTGGCAAGTTCAAGGTCATGAGTTCAATCCCCAGTACTGCCAAAAAAAGAAAAGACTTGCACAGAACTCTGAGGGCACCCAACTCAGGCCCAGGGATCCATACTCTGCCAAGATCTGTGCCGAGGTTTGGACATCCACTAGGCCAGTAGTGGCTACAGCTGACTTACAGGTCACGATCCTTGGAGTGGCCTAATGGCTATGGGTAATTATTCAGCTTAAAGTGGCTTAGGACTTTAGAGTGTTATCTAGTTACCTAATTAGTAAGTATGCTCATTTTTTAGATACAGCTTCTAGGTTGTGAGTTGATAAATTCTAAGAGAGTGTCAGGAGTTGTGTGATCAAGCTTCTCCTTTAATTTTGCTGTGTAAGTAATATGCCTTGGGAACAGAATGCAAGTGAAATCTAAATGAAACCTAAATCTAAAACTTGACGTTTCTCATTAAGTCTTTCACTTGTTTGCCATTCTTTTTTTTTTTTTTTTTTTTTTTTTTGTCTTTTTGAGACAGGGCCTCATGGTGCAGTTTAGGCTGGCCTTGAGCTCCCTTTGTAGCCCTGGCTGCTCTCAGACTTGCAACAATCTCAGACTACTAAACATAGTAGACAAATACAGTGTTTTGTTTTAAATATAAAAGCATTTCCTGCTGGGCGTGGTGGGGGGCGTGCTTGTGATCCCTGCACTTGGGAGGCTAAGGCAGGAGGATCCCTTGGGAGCTCACGCCCAGCCTGAACTATTCAGCAAGACCCTGTCTCAGAAAATCAAAGCAGCATTTCCATTGGCCTTTGGAAAGGTCAAGTTGAGGGATAAATGTATTGCATGACTGAAATTCCTACCAATACCACAAGTTTTTCAATTAAAGCTTTTATTTTTTCTTAAGTATCTGCTTCTTATTTTCTTTTTGTTTTTTCTTATGATCCATTAGATGACAGTCAGCAAGAAATGCCCATTTTCTGGATTTTTCCCTATTTTTTGGAAGCTAGAATTTGTCAGTTTTTTCCGAGTTTCTGCATGCTGGATTATCAGGTATGTAACTATTCTATTTTCTGTATGTTTGACAAATAGCAGTTCTGCTTCAGTAAATATTTGGGTAATACTCTCCATTGACTTTAGTGAATTAAAATCCCTTGAGCTGTATTAAATGCTAAAGTTATACCACATATAACTTAGTCCTGTGGTCACTAAATGTCTATGATCCCTCAGGGGGCTCCTTAAAAATATAGAGGTTTTTTTTGTTTGTTTTTAATGTATTTGGTACAGGGTCTACAGGGTCTCACTGTGTAGATCAGACTCTCGTAGTGATTCTCCTGTTTCCAGTCTCCCAAGTGCTGGGATTACAGGCGCGTGCCACTACACTCAGTCTCAATCACTCTCTCAGAGCGCCCCTCAGGCGGGGCCTGCACAGCAGGCCGGGGATCAAACCCTGGTCCCTGCTCTCTGCCTATACAGGCACTTTAGTCCACTGAACTATCTGGCTAGTCCTCCCAAAAATGTACATTTTTGAGCACCTTCAGAAGAAATGTACTGAATCAAAATCAGAGGATAAAACCTGAAGAAAAAAATATTTTCCCAGGCTCCCCACGTGGTTCTAAAGTGCAGCTGGGTTTTAGACAACTGATCTCATCTTTCAGCGGCAGATTCTGTAGCCCTTATGGGGAAGCACTCTGCTATCGCAGGTGGGTGGGAAGCCATGTTTACCTCACTGTGCCACTCAGTGGATGCCCGGGACTCTAAAGAGGGGTGTCCTGGTTTATGAGGTGACAGGTGCAGGTGGAGCCGTGGTGTGTGAGTGCTGACCCCATGGGGGTTCCTGGAGTGAGTGGTTCCCTCCTTGCAGTGCAGTCTGTCGGAGTTCCCAGGCCTTCAGTGAGAACAGAAGCCAGGTCCATGCTAGCACCACCTGTCAATCAGGTTACTTGGGCTCTAGTTTTCTTGTTGCTGGCTAGGTGGGGCTGCTTCCTCTTTGTGTAGTGACCTTTTTAATTTGTATTTTCTGTATAATTAGCTGACCCAGACTATGGCCTTTCAGCCCCAGCACTGCAAATGTCTTTACTAATTGTTCCAAACTGGTGCTTTGGTTCTAATTTGCTGCTTTTTTTGTTTGTTTGTTTAATGTTCTGGGGATTGAACCAAAGGCCTTCACGTTGAGTTGCATTCACAGCCTTTTAAAATTCTTTTTAAATTTTGGGACAGGATCTTACAAGTTGGCCAAGCAAGGCTTTAATTTGGGATCCTCCACCCTAGAGAGCTTGGCCTTAATCTTTGTAATCTTATAAAGGGCATGCCATGATCAAAATTATTTCCAAGTTCTGAAGGAAACAGTATTGTTAAAAATGAAAGAAGACTTACCTGCAATTCCTAAACAACAAATACAGTTTTTTTTTCTTTTTTTAAATTCTTTTGATACAGGATGTCACTATGTAGCTTGGACTAATAACAGTCCTTCTGTCTCAGCCTCCCTACCCCTGGGATTACAAGGGTGAGCTACCATGCCCAGTTTTGGGGCCAGCATGACACATCTGGGAACCCGACCAGTACAGCATATGGTACAGGGGATCGGAACTCAGGATCTTGTGCTTGCTAGGCAGGCACTTAGACCACTGAGCTGTATCTCCAGCCCTATAATTTTCAATTACAGTATTCACGTCTATTCAGTTTTAAAAAGCACTTTTTGCATATTTATAATCATGTAAGACTGGTAGGGGAGATAGCTTGGTGATCTAAGCGCCTGCCTGGCAAGCACAAGAACCAAGGTTCAATCCCCAGTACCACATGCTGTGCCAACTTGGAACCTGGGGCATACCAAGCCATCCACCAAAACCAGACATAGTGGCACAGGCCTGTAATAGCAGTGCTGGAGAGGCTGAGACAGGAAGATCACTAGAAGTTGGAGCTATGTAGTGAGACTGTGACTGTACCAAATAAATAAATAAATAAATAAATAAATAAATAATTTTTTAAAAAATAGACAGTTTTGAATTGTTTCTTCTTTTTGAAAGTGTGCATTTATTAATTGAGACATGGTCTTGCTCTATAGTCCATGATGGCCTGGAATTCCCCATATAGCCTAAAGTGGCCTTAAACTCAGGATCTCTTGGCTCAGGCTCCTGAGTGCTGAGAGTATAGTTGGGTGCCACTGTACCCAGCTTTTTAAAGGTACCCATATAATCCTTATGCTTTTTTTATGTGTTGTTATTGTTTTTGTGGAACCAGGGATTGAACTCAGGTCCTTGCACTTGCCAGGGAAGCACTTATTCCACTTAGCCATCTCCCTGACCCCTCCTTATGCTTTTAGTAACTTTAAATTATTTCCCTATGGGGCTGTTTCACTGTTCCCTTTTGGGACTATAGTTTGCTTCTGCCTTTTGGGTACTATGAATGGTGCTGCCATAAACATGTCTTTGGCATGTAATTTTCTCATAGTTTATGTAGTTTAAAATAGATTTCCAAAACTGAGTTACTGTCTCAAATTTAAAGATTTTTATAGGTTTTGAGCCATATTAACAGGTTTCATCTAAAATGTCCAGCATAAGCCATTTTACTTTGACCTGAGTGCTGCTTCAGGCATGATCGTCAATGAAGAGCCTCTCAAAGCAGCCTGTGCTCCTTTTTAGGCATCCAGTTTCCTGAGTTATCTGAGAGATGCTTCTAGAATTGATGTCTGTGATGCAGCTATAGCTGACCTCTTCTAAAGACATTAACTAAGTGGAAGGTTCCAACGTCTGGCAGCGTAGTGTGTTGCACTTAGTAGGTGCTCTGTGTATCAAGTACACAATTAAATGGGGAAAAACATGAACTCCAGAGTGTAAAGGATCTGTGTTTTAACCCTGTTAAATTGCTTACTTAACCTCTGTCAAGCTCCTCTTACCTGCGAGATGAGTATAATAATGACACCTGTCTTACAAGATGACACAGGAAAAGGCTTACCCAAGTGTGTGACCTCAGCAGGTGCATAGTAACCTGTGTGCTATCATTCAGAGAGTCCCAAAGCAGGGACAAAACCTTCCCAGGCCCCTTCTTGGTACAGTATCTGAGACATTAAGTCAGACGCTCCAAGGTCCCTCAGAAGACAGCTGCGTCCACATTTAGGGAAGCATTTTTGCTGTGTGCTAGTGTGCATGGGTTAAGGGGGGCAAAGAAGGCAGATCATCGGTGCAGCTGACAAGAGAGGTGAGGCCAGGTAGCCACCGCCGGTCAACTGCTGGGGCAGCCTGTAGAGCTAGCAGGGAGCTTTTGAAGACACTGGAGGAGGATTTGAGAGAGCTAACTGCAGGGCCCTGCCTGGCCTATTGGAAATAATCAGTTCAGTGTAGTAGTGAAAAATGCTCTGGTTGGATTGTGTGTACCTAGTGATGAAAACCAGCCTTTGAAAAGAAAAATGAGAATAGGATGTGAAACAAGGCAAGCCTCATTTTCCACGAGTGCTCTTAAGGTGGGAACAGTTCTGCCTGCTAACTGCTCGCCCATCTCACTGCGTGTTCTGAATACTCCCCATATTTGCTGTCCTGCCCCTTGTCAAGTTTAACCTTGCTTTTTTTTTTTTTTTTAAATGGCTTTGGACCTGTTATTTTATTCCTTCCTCATCTTTGCTTTCTTCCTTTTCCTTCTTTTGTTACTTAAACTTCATTTCCTAAATTTTTCTTTGATATTAGCCTTCATCAAATGAAAATTTGGAAGTCCCCCTTCTCCTTCACAGATCTTTTCTCATAGTCTGTGATTAGGTTTTTTTCCTGACATCAAACTCTGCATCTACAGTGCAAAGTCATGAAATCTTTTTTTGAAAATACTTTTCAGGCAAAAAGTAGGTAGAAAGGCTGCAGTTCTTTATAGAATATAAATTATGTAGACTCTTCAATGATAAAGCACTCGATTATACGGAAGAAAGTAGTTATTAGAGGCCTAGGAAACCAGGAGTTTTATTAAGAACAGATTAGAAAGGAAAGGTGTGGTAATGAAAAGAAATTCTGACTTAAGAGTCAGAATTGTCTAAATCCTACCACTGCCCTTTAGCAGCTGTTTAATCTTGGGGAGTCACTTGGTCTGTCCAGTCTCTATTTCCTTCCCTACAAAACCAAATGATTGAACCGAGCAGGGGATGGTGCTGGCAGACAAGTGTGCCTCTTAGTACTAAGTCAGAGAAATTGGTCGTGATCTCAGAGAATCTGCTGAGAATACCAGCAGCAAATGGCAGAGCGTGTGACTGAGTAGTGGTGTTGGCCTCGTGGGCAGGGAGGTGGCTTTGGAGCCCCATAGACACCACATCTGAATGCCATGTTCTCACTTCTCTGCTCTTACACACACTGTCCTCTTGTTTTCTTTTTTTTTTTTTTTTCTGCTGAACTGGGGATTGAACTCAGGCCCTTGTGCTTGCCAGGCAAGTGCTTATTCTACTGAGCCATTTCCCCAGCCTCTGTCCTCTTGCTTAACATGGGCTGCTTGTGTAGAATATTGAAAGTAGAGGTCATGTTTAAAAATCAGCCTATGTTGGAAACTTTTTTAAGGTTAGTTCCATGGTCAGGAAAGAAAATATTTGACAGGAATTTATGGGAAATTATTGTACATTAATGATGGCAACCAAAATTCTTGACACTTAATCTGTAGTAAATGTTTAGAGGGTTTTGAGTGAAAAGGGAGATAAAAGATATATGGAAATTTTAAATAAATAGATGGGAATTATAAATAAAAGGTTACCTAGGATATGTGTGTAAGCTGGTTGGTGACACATGTGGGCTCTTTGTGGGTACTGAGATCCAACAGGATGCAATCTGTAGGGAGCTGCGGGGGATCGAGTCCTTGGTCTTGTTTAGTCTTTGTGCCCTGATCAGATGCCTGGAACATAGTAGGTACAAAAAGCTTTCTGGTGTGGATGTCTTGGTTTGCCCAATACCTAGTTTCAGTCTTGTGCTTCAGAAGACATTTGTGTACAGATCAAATTAAAAGTTGGGAATTACAGAGATCTTGTGCTTTCCCTCATTTCTATACAGTACTTCATCACATTAATCAGTCCGTGGGAGAAATTTCCTATCTGAAAATGCCTCTCATCATCATTGTGAGTGAAATGTCAGGGATAATGATGGGGAAATGGTGTATCAGCTCTACCACCAGTGATATGCAATTTGCAAAATTGTGTTTGCTTTACAGCACTTCCACAGGAGGTTTATTTGTGTGGATGAAGCTATGAAATATGGATGTATGTTAGAGGTACATTAATTTACTCGAGCAGCATGCATTTTACATACCATATGTTTATAGTTAATTAGCACAACAAACCCACATTTAAAAATAATAATAATCTCAATTAGGTTATGCAAAATCAAGCAATCAACCACCTTCCTGACATATAACATTCTTTGACTCCTTGGGTAACCATAAAGCAATTGTTCTCCTCCCCTCTTCCATCTGCTATCTATTATATTGCATAGAATATTCCATGTATTAGAAATCTTTCTACAATATTATTTTCCAGCATATGAAAATCTTTGTAAGAATCTCATGGGAAAATTGTTTTCCTTATGATACTCATAAATTTGTGTTCAGAATCTTCGTTGAATTTAATAAGGGTCCATGTAGTTATTTGAGTACACAAAGGAGTGCATTAGCAAAAAATTAGAAATTTAAATCATTTTAAAAGAAAACTACTTCAGGTACTATTTTAAGATGATTTTGAAGTAAAATCTATTTTTGTCTATTAGTCTTTAATAGGTAACATATATTCATAGAATTCTGAAAGTTAGGAAGGAACAGAGGTAACCTGGGCTGACTTCCCAGGGTAATAACCCTCTCCGATAAATTCATGACAAGCCGTCATCTTGCTTTACTTGAATGCCTTCAGTGAGCAGAGTCCTACAGCCTTACAAGGCAACTCAATTTATTTAATAGCTCTAATCGTTAGAAAATTTTCTCATATTGAGATAAAATATGCTCCCCATTAACTTCTACCCACTGGTCCTAGTTCTGTTCTTTGAAGCAATAAAGGATAAGTCTAAGTTCTATTCCATTTGACACCCCTTCAGTTATAAAATAGCTGTCAGCTCCTCCCAGTCTTCTCTTTTCTGAATAAACACCCCCAATTTGTTCAACTGGAAATCCCATTCGTTCCCATTATTTCTGGTAGAGATGAGCTGGTTTTATCAGTGTCTCTCTTAAATTGTGACTGAACTCAGGGTGCAGATATGGTCTGGCAGGAGCTCTCCTGGCTGAGACACTTGGATAGAGGCTGCCTGGGAGCTTGCAGCTTCTACACTGGAGCTGGGCTATGCACTTATTGTGCAGCCCTTCAGAATCCCCTGGGACTCAGCACACTGTCCCCTCTGGCAGTGAGCGCTTGTGGGGCTTGGAGAGACCAAGTCCTCTCTTTCTTAGTCGCCAGACCCTTACATTTTTTTTGTGATTCACTTATTAGATAGCCAGCTTGCAGGCTTGTGGTGTTTTAAGCTCCTAGGTGAATTCTTGCTCAGAATCAAGCTGTGTCATCCCACCTTATGAAAAAGTTGAGATTTCCCTGTATTGAGTCCACACATGGCTCCTGCTATTCTTGTGGATGCTCTAAAGTATTGGTTCTCAAGTGTTAGTGCCAGGAGGCCTTGTTAACACACTGCTGGGCCTGCTCCCAGGGTTTCTGGTTGTTTAGGCCCTCTGCCAGTGGTGGAGAATTTGCATTTCTTACAGATCCCAGGTGAGATGGTGTTGCCAGCCCATCTGGGGAATTATTGATCTAAGGACAGAGTTAGTGACCAGGTGGGCTCCTATCAAAGCCAAAGCCAAACCGAGATGTGTGTGGGCAGCGGGGGAGGAGGAGAGCAACATGCTGATAGAGACCTGGCTGTGAGCTTCAGTGTACTTTGAAGATACTCTGCTGAAATGATGAAGAAGGGATCTTGAGGAGATGAGTTGGAGTAGTCATGACAGAGCAGCTGCAGTGTGCGTGCTCTGCATCTCATCTTTCCACCAGATCCCAGGCTCTGGATTCAGTGATTTACATGCATAATTCTTGTTAGCCTTCCCAGCAGCTAAGCTGGGAGTCCACGTCAGCAGACTCTTCTTACAGGAGGGAAACATGCAAACTTGCATAAGGGCCCATAACAAGTAAGAGGCAGGACCACAGTCTGGCCTCAAACCTGTGTTCCAGCTGTATGAGAGAGAAGATAGTGGACAGCCAGCCTGAGCTATGCTTAGGCTCAGTGAGCTGAAGGCTGGCACTCAGCACACTTCACACACATACACACACACACACACACACACACACACACACACAGTGTCTTTGGGTTTTTTTTTTTTTTTTTTAAGACAGGGTCTTACTCTGTAGTTCAGTAAGCCTTGAACTCACTATATAGCTCAGGCTTGCCTCAAATTCATGGCAGTTATCCTGCCTCAGCATCTTGCATGTTGGGATTGTGTGTGTGTGTTCCACATCCAGGTTTTTAATGCTGATAACACCTAAATTCTTTTTTATTTTTTTATAGTGATGGAAATGGTACTGGGGATTGAACCCAAGGGCACTCTCCCACTGAGCTATATTCCTTTTTTAAAATAAACTTATTGGTACAATTTAGATACATCTATTGATCACATTCATCATAGAAAATTTGTATCTGTGCGTGATATTTCCTTGTGCCTCTTTTTTTCCCATTCATCTCCCTTCCTTTTTTCTTTCCTTATTTATAAAGCTTTGTTTCCATTTTATCTTTCCTCATTTTTTTCTTTTCCCTTCCTTCCTTTCCTCCACCTCTATCCCTAGAGTTCCTCTTTTCCTTTTGAATAGTTTCTTCCTATCTCACATTTTCTGTTATACATTTTGCCCTTATTTACAGTTTCAGTTTCTTATGCAAGAGAGATGATGTGATATGTACACATGCTTGTCTGATTTATTTCCCTTAAAGAGTATGGTCTCTAGGTTCATCCACTCAGCTACAAATGACCCTACTGTATCCTTCATGGCTGAGTAGTACTCCACTGTGTGTGTGTGTGTGTGTGTGTGTGTGTGTGTGTGTGTGTGTTTATCTACGCATCAGTTTCTTATCCACTCATCGGTTGATGGACATTGGATTGTTTCCAAGGTTTAGCTACTACAAACTACTGCTATAAACATGGGGATGCATGTATCACTGTGGTATGATACGTTTAATTCTTTAGGGGAAATCACTAGAAGGGGAATAGCTGGGTCAAATGGAATCTCTGGTCCTAGTTTTCTGAAGAATCTCCAGACTGATTTCCACAGTGATTGCACCAGTCTACACTCCCACCAGTAGTGGAGAAGGATTCCTTGTTCCCTTAAACAGCTCCTTCAGCATTTGTTACTGATTTATTTCTTGGTAATATTCATTCTTTCTGGAATAAGGTGGAATCTCAGTGTCATTTGAATTTGTGTCTCTCAAAGGACCAGTGATGTTGAACTTTTTTCATGTATTGGCCTTTGTATTTCTTCATCTGAGAAGTGTGTATTCATCTCAGATGCCCATGGGTCTTTAAATTTTGGAGTGGTCAAATTAAAAAAAATTTTTTTTATATTCTAGATAATTCTTTAAATGGGAAACAGCTGGCTAAGATTATTTCCTACACTGTTCTCTCTCCAATTTGGGCAGTTTCTTTTGCTTTCCAAAACCTTTTAATACGTTGAAGTCCCAGTTGTTGATTCTTCGAGCTAGTTCTGTGTAATTGGGGTTTTGTTCATGAAGTCTTTGCCTACACCAGTGTCTTTAGAATTCTACCTATTTTCCAGTAGACTTAGTGCTTCCACTTTAATATTTAGGTCTTTAGTCCATTTTGACTTTTGTGCCTGGGTCTAGTCTTTGGCATACAGAAAGTCAGTATTTCTAGCACCATTTATCAGAGAGGCTGCCTTCTTTCCAGGGAATGTGTTGGGCTCCTTTGTCAAAGATCAGGTGGCTAGGTGTGTTTGGAGTTGTTTCTGCATCTTCTAATCTGTGCCATTGATCCTAGGGTCTTTTTTTTTTTTTGCCAGTACCATGCTGTTTCTATCACACTATAAGGTACATTCTTACCCTTTTTATTTTATAGTGAGAGATATCATTAAATCACTTAGGCTGACTTCGAACAGGCCAGTCTCAGCCTCCTGAGTAGCTAGGATTACTGGCATCCACCATCGTGCCTGGCCTAATATCTAACTTCTTACCTATATAATAGAGTACCTCATAAAGTCAGCTGTATTAGATGGAAGATTAGAGTTATTCCCTCAATAGCAGATATCCCAAATTTATCATAGCTTGTATTTTTCTTATAATGACATTTCATTGCCATAGAAGCCTCTCTGAGGCTGTTTGTAAGAAAACTCTTGATTTTAAGATTTTATTATTAAATCCTTTGATTTAACCTATATCTTGGCATCAGCTTGTTTATTGTATCAGTCACTTTTCGTTGCTAGGACAGAATTCCTGACATGGACAACTTAAAGGAGAAGAGAGGGCTGGGAATATAAGCTCAGTGGTAGAGTGCTTGCCTAACATGCACAAGGCCCTGAGTTTAGTCCCAGTAACACACAGACACACACACCCCAAACAAAACAAAAAAGAGGGGCTGCGGAGATAGCTCAGAATAAGTGCTTGCCTGGCAAGTGCAGGGTCCTGAGTTTAGTTCCCTGTACTGGAAAAAAAGAGAAAGATTTATTTATTTGTTTATTTATTTATTTATTTATTTATTTATTTGCGGTACTGGGGATTGAATTCAGGACCCTACACTTGTCAGGCAAGTACTTATTCTACTGAGCTATCTCCTCAGGCGGGAAAGATTTATTTTGGCTCACAGTTAAGTTCAGTCCGTGGTCACCTGGCAGAAACATCTTGGATGAGTGCAACAGAGGAAAGCTGCTAACCTGAAGGTGGCCAGGGAGTGGGTAAGCTAGGAAAAGCCAGAGAGGACAGGGACCAGATACCGTCCCTGCAGTCGCCCCTGGGTAGTGACTCAGACACATCCAGAAATGTGCTTCACGAGTGTCCGAGGCAGCTCTCGAGCTTCTCAGCAGGAGCCATTGCATTCATTTATTGGTTAAAGGTATGTAGTGAATGGCTTGAGTAAATTTTACTTTTGTTTTTAAATTTCTAGGTAGATTATGATAACCATGCACTTTATAAACATGGAAGGACAGGTCGTAAACAGTCTCCTGTGCGTATATTTACCAACATTCCACCCAACAAAATAACCCTTCCTACTGAAGAAGGATACAGGTGAGATTGTACTAGGACTTGAAATTCATAAGTGACCCAGTCATACAGTTCCATCACCTAACTATAACGTGCTTTCTATAGTGAACCATGTAGTTCTTTTAGTGTTTTTCTGTAATTTCGTATTGAATTGAATTCCAGTTACATCTACCTTTTGGAGCAACTGTCTTGTAAACTTATCTGCACTTCTAGACTCAATAAATACTGTATATGCTGCTGATCTTGCTGTCTTTCCTCTAGATTTTGCCCTCTGTGTCAACGATATGTTTCTCTTGAAAATCAACACTGTGAGCACTGTAATTCTTGCACATCCAAGGTAGAGCTTTCTTGCCTACTGTTTTTTTTATTTAAGTATATTAGTTATAATTTAGTCTTCTAGTCTTACTCTTTTAAAATTTTCTTACTATTACAGTTTGTGTTAATATGTATCACCATCATTAATTATGCCTTAATATAATAGTACTTTATTTCTAATTATAGAGTGCAGCAGGCTGTTAAAGCACTTCCTTCATCATCATCAACAGTTCCTTGAATTTGTTTTCATGTGGTGCTCTGTGACTGCTAAAATTAGGAGTGTTTCAAATAAGGCACTAAATGAGTGCTAAATTTATACCCCTATTGAGGGCAAAATTATGGCGTTTTAAATAAGGCATTGAACTATTAGATATCATCACTGTTCTAGTGAAATAAAAATTAATAACATGTGCCATGTGTTTTTTGGGTGCCAGGCCCTTTCCTGAGAGTTGTACGTGGACTAGCTCCTCACGCTAGCCCTGCGAGGCAGGTGCAGCTACTCCCTTCCGTTTCACGTGAGGAGAAGGACTCTTATGGGACAGAGCAATTCCCTTACTTAGCTGTATTGTTGTAAAATTATTTTTAAAAACAGTTCTAGGGGGCTGGTGAGATGGCTCAGTGGTCTAAAGCACCTACTTAGAAGAAGCTTAGCAAAGCACAGGGACCGCGGTTCAATCCCCCAGCACCACATGCCAGCCAGCCCTGTCCCCTGGTGGGCTGAGCTGGCCACACACACACACACACAAATAAATAAATAAAAACAGTTCTAGGGGCTGGGGATATAGCTCAGTGGCACAGCACCTGCCTGGCAAATGCAAGGTCCTCATTTTCATTCTTAATACCACAAAAATAAAAACGGTTTTAGCTGGGTGCAGTGGCACACGCCTCTAATCCCAGCACTCAGGAAACTGAGGTAGGAAAATGGCACAAATTGACGGCCAGCCTGAGCTACATAAGTGAGACCCTTAATTAAAAAAAAAAAAAAAAAGAAAAAAAACTTTTGGGTTCACAGCAAAGTTGAGGGGTAGGTACAGAGCTTCCCACCTCCCCCTGCCTAGTCGCCATGCGTGAGCACTGCGCTAGACGCTGCAGTCATTCTGGTTGACTCCACAGGCGCGTTGCCGAGTCCCTGGCTCGCATTCAGGCCCACTCTGGGTGATGCACATTTGTGAGCCTGGGGTGACTGCGAGCGCCTTTATCCACTGTTATAGGCAGTACCCTTTGTAGTGTCTCAAAATCTGCCCTGCCTCTTCCTTCCTGCCTCCTGCCCTCTAGCAAATACTGAGCTTTTTCTTGTCTCTGTAGCGTTTGCATTTTTCAGAGCATCATGTGGTTGGTGTACCCATTGTAATTAGGACGTTCACTGCTTAGCCATTCACCTAGTGCATTGTGTCTTTTTTTTTTTTTTTTTTTTTGGCAGAACGGAGGATTGAACTCGGGCCTTTGCTCTTGCCAGGGAAGCGCTTATTCTACTGAGCCATCTCCTCAGCCCCCTAGTGCAGGGTTTATCTTGTTGGTTCCGAGTTTGAGCAGTTACAAATAAGGCTCTTACTCAGTTTTCAGGAAGGCAGGATGACCCTTATGGGGCTTTGTTTATTTTGACAAAATCCAGTAAGAGATCATATGTGGAGTTTAGTTTTGCTTTTACACATAATTTATTCTCCAGAGAAAAGGCCACATTTATGTAAATATTAGAAAGTACATTTTTCATGATTATATAGTTTTACTGTTTGTGTTTGTTTTTAACTCTGGTAACACTTCCAATTATATGCTTTCATTTAGTTTGGAGTTAATCTGTATTATGCCCAGAATGTGTTATATATAAAATTGAAGAAAACAAAACTTTATTATTTGGAGATATATAAATAAGCAGGGAAAGTCTGATGCAGAAACCCGAATAGGTGTCAGGCAGTACAAAGGGATGCCGGGAAGGGGACTTTCCAGGGCTGGTGGTTTGTCTGTTTTCTTCTGGTGACTTCCTCAGTGTGTCTTTGAAACGCCCAGTCCTATGGCCTGTGTTCTTCGTGCTCCTCTAGATGTTTATTTGAGTTTTGAAATGACTCAAGTAGTAACCATAATCTATCTTTCTAAATTACATGAAGCTCTCAAAACTCAAATTTCATGAAGGATTGTGTAGTATAGACATAAAATTCTGAATCATTAACTCCCTTGAAATTTTCATTTGAGTCTTTTGTGTGTATTGGATTGCTTGAACTGGAGTGGATTTTCAAGATCATTTAGATAAGTCTCCTCATTTCACAGTTACAGCAATTGAGGCCCATCAAGGAGGCATTTGAGTTGAGTGGAGAAAGGCATAAATTAAAATCAAAGTATTTAATTGTGAAGCCAGGAAAGGGAGAAATAAGAATGAATAATTTACACAGATTTTAATAAGACATTTTAATTTTTAATTGTGGAACTTGATTTTTAATAACAAATTAAACATAATTTAAAATTATTTTTGTAGGATGGCAGGAAGTGGAAGCACTGCTTTCTCTGCAAAAAGTGTGTAAAGCCTTGTAAGTATGGAGAGTTAAGATCCCATGGAAACATGTTTGATGTTTTTCCTTCATCTGAGTAGGATTTTTTTTTACTTACTTACTTTTATAAAGGAAAAATAATTAATGTGTAGCCTTGATAACTGTCTGCTTCCTAGTTTTCGTATTTACCTGCATGGTCCTTCCGACTTTCATAAAGAGAATGCCTGCTGACCTGTGTCAGTGTGACTTCTTCCTTGACTATCTTAACAGGACATTGTGCCGCCCTGCCAGCCTCCATTGTGACAGTGACTGTCAACTTGTGATTTTGTGGGGAAGAGAGGGCTGAATTTGTTGCCTTGTAACTGAATGAAGTTAGTTGGTTTACATGGGATTCCAACTTCTTGATTTTTTTTGGTGGGGAAACACTCAGGTTGCCTTCAGGGCAGGTCTGGTTTGGCTGGAGGATGAAGGGATCAAACCACAGCATCCTAAGCCTGACTGGTTTGTTTCAGCAGGCACTTAAACACCAGAACTAATGGGCTGGCCCCCTGATTTCTGTCTTTGTAGCAAAATTAAAACTAGCTATGTAAGCCAGCCACAGTGTTTTTGGTTTTGGAGTTTTGTTTTTGGGGGGTTGGGTTTTGTTTTGTTTTGTTTTGTTTTGTTTTGTTTTGTTTTGTTTTGTTTTGTTGAGACAGGGTCTCCTGTGCAGTCCAGGCTGGCCTCAAACTCTCAGTGATCCTCCTGCCTTAGCCTCTTGAGTGCTGGGACTATAGGCATGCCCCACCGCACCTGGCAAACAGTGTTTAGAGTGAACATGATTCTGGCGATCTACCTTAAAAGTTAGTAAAAGGAAAAATGGTATTAAATGAACTAATAAACCCTAATTTTTGTTTTACAGCCTGGATCCACTGTAGCTTTTGCAATCACTGTGCTGTCGCATATCATTCATGTGAGGGCCCTAAAGACGGCTGCTTTATTTGTGGTGAACTGGATCACAAACGCCGTTCTTGCCCTAACATCAGCACCTCGAAGAAAGCCAACAAGTTAGTCACATTCTTTCATTTGCTCTAAAACGACCTTTTTTTGTATGCTTTGTATGGCTTGATCTAAAAAGTATGTGGCACTCAGAGAACTGAGACTTGCTAAGGGAATGGTTGCTTTCCCTGTACTTATCATTCATGTAGGTGGGGAAGGGATTATTTGCAGATTACCAGACAGCCAGATTTACTATTCCATGGAAATTGAGATTAGGATAAAAGTATTGAGCCATCATGTGATTTGTAATTTTAAAAATTAGGTTAAGATTAAAGTCTGTGATGTGTTAGTAACTTTTTAAAAATTTATTTTTATTTTTTATTTTATTTTATTTTATTTTTTTTGTATTTTAGTACAAGGTCTACAGGGTCTCACTACTAGATGAGACTCGTAGTGATCCTCCTATTTTCAGCCTTCCAACAGCTAGGATTACAGGTGTGCACCACCACACCCAGTCTCAATCATTTATCTCAGCACCCCTGGGGGGCGGGGCCAGCTCCAGGGATGGAACCCAGCCACTGCGTCTGCCTAAGCAGGCACTTTAGTCTGCTGAGCTATTTGGCTGGCCCTACTTTTTATAATTACTTTCATTTATTTTTATTTTTTTGGACAGTGGAAAATATTTTTTCATTAAAGTCCAACCACTTGCATTGCACCTTCTACTAAACTGTTCCTTAAGTAAATTGTTTACACTAAGTAATCCAGGGTAAAGTTGAATTGTGAACAAATGAAAAAGCTTGTGCTGGCCGGCCTGAGCTCAGTGGCTGAATCTGGATGTGATGGCATGTGCCCCGCTAATCCCAGCCCTGGGGAGGCTGAAAACAGGAGGATCACTATTTGTTCTAGCTGTGTAGTGAGACTCTGCACAAAAAAAAGAAATGAAAAAAGAAAGAAAAAGCTCATGAATACTCCTTAGAGGCTTTCAAAAATAGAATACTACCTAACAGATTTACTGGTCTAGGATTGTTGTCATTTACAGTGTCATTTTGAGTGGAAACAGGTTAGTAACTGAATGCTCAGCCTTCAGTTCTGTGGATCTTTTGTATTTTAGGGAAGGGTTTACTGGGTGTTGAGGATCTCACTACTAGATCGACTAGTAGTGATCCTCCTGTTTACAGCCTCCCCAGGGCTGGGATTATAGGCACGTGCTACCACGCCCAGTCTCAATTGCTGTCTCAGTGCCTGTGCCTGCCCCTCACCTGCTTGCAGGCGCTTTAATCCGCTGAGGTATTTGGCCTGCCCTTAAGTTAAAAAGGATTTTTTTTTTTTTTTAAAAGCTGGCTCAGGCTGCCTTAAGGGCAGGTCTGGTAAGGCAGGTAGAGCTTGGGATCGAACTGGGGTCCCCTGTGCCTGACGGGGTTTGCCAGAGCAGGCGCTTAAACAGCTGAGCTAACCTCCAAGCCCCTTACTGCTTTTTAAGTAGCTAGTATGTTTGAAGGTGCCATATTGTTTTCTTTAGAGGAAATGTCTTTCAGTATTAGATTTGATCAGGTTTTTTTCTTGCTTTTTGAGATAGGGTCTGGCTATATACTGCAGGATGGTTTCAAATTATAGATCTTCCTCAGCCTCAGAAATACTGGGATTATAGGCATGTGTTGTCACACCTGGCTCAGGTTCTACCAATTTTAATTCTAGTAGACAATTAATAAAATGTGGTTGTTTCAGTTACTCTTCTCTCATTGCTGGGACAAATACCTGATACCCAACATGAAGAAAGGAAAGGTTTATGTAGCTCAGAGTTACTGGAGGTTTCAGTCCATACTCAGCTGGCTGTAAGGCAGTGACACATGGCAGAGGGCAGCAAAACAGCAAGAGCAAAAGGGAAGAGTGGCAGCAACAATGGCGAGAGCAAGTCTGTTTCTCTGTCTCCTTTATATTACATTCAGGTTATCCACCCTAAACTGGATGTAGCACTCACACCCATAATCCCAGTAGTACTCAGGCCCATAATCCCAGTGGATCATGAGTTAGTCACACTTTAGAAGTAAGTCTGCCCCATGACTTATGTGAAGTTTTGGGAGGACAAGCAGACACAAATGATAACAGCATATACTTAATAATGTAAGTAGTATTACTCTTTCCTCTCCAGAGAATCCTAAATTCTTCTTTTTTTTTTTTTTTGGCAGAACCGGGGATTGAACTTAGGCCCTTACGCTTGTCAGGGAAGCGCTTATTTCACTGAGCCATGTCCCTGGCCCCAAGAATCCCAAATTCTTAACAGTGCTTTGAAAAACATATAATGAAATTGATTGATAAAGCAAATTTTTTTTTCTTAAAATCTTGCTATTTGTTTTTTATCTTTGGGAAAGATTTTTTGCTGTGCAGTTCAGGCCAGCCTAGAACTCACTTTGTAGCATAGGCTGGCCTCAATTTTGTGATAATCTTCCTGCCTCAGCCTCCTAAACGCTGGGATTATAGGAGTATCCCACCATGCCTATCCATTTTTCTTATAATAGTAAAAAATAATTTTAATAGCCTTTTGTCATATGTAATAGGAAAGATGGTTCCGTTTCCTGCTTTTTATAGCTGTCTTGTATTTTGGGTTTTGTTTACTGTAATTTTCCTTTAGCTGTGAACTAGAATGGTGTTGGCTCCCTCTTGTGGTGAAAGCTCGTTTTACTAGTTACATAAATCCTCCCTCTAGAGGACAAACACTAGGTCAATTTAATTGTAAGGCAAAATAAAACAGTTAATGACTCGTACTCAATCAGTTCATCAGAGTTTGAAGAATTTATGTCTGGAAAATTTTTTCTTTCTGTTTTTTTGTTGACTGTATCCCCTAGTGAAATCTCTCTCATTCTTAGTCCTGCTTATAAGTGGACGAACTGAAACAAAATTTAAATTTTGTATACAGGGATACATGGCTTCATTGACTTTCCTATTAGAGATTATACTTTACTTCATTAAATTTGCTAAGTCATTATTTATCATGGAAATTATCCTACTTTAGTAAAACAGTTGGGGAAGGAAGCGATTTACATAGAAAGCACAACACAATATAAAGAGAATAGTTTTATTTTACAAGGTGTCTCAGTCCACAATGTAAGTCTTCTAAGAAGAGAAAAATGTAAAGTTGTCAAAGTTCTTCACAATGATTACATGAAACTACTAGTAATAGCCAGTATTTATTGAATGACTACTGTATAGTTGGCATTTTGCATACCTGAAGAGCTTACACTCTAGTACATATAGCATCAGGGTAACTAAAAGTGTAGGTCCTGGAATCAGGCTGGCCTGGCCACTTTCTTCCTGGGTACTACACGAGCCTCACTTTCTTAACCAAGGGTAGTTGGTAGGGAGCATGTTGCTCAGAGATGCACCTCCTTGACGTCCCAAGGCGTCACACATGGTGTCAAGTGAACCGGAAGTGAGGCCTGTGTCTGGCCGGAGAGGATCACATGCTGTTAGGAAGCTCTGCTCCCAGCTTCTGTCCTGGAAAGAACAGGAAGGCAGAGCTTGTTGCTCATGCAGGGTGACCCTGGGGGACCAGAGAGGTGCCCGCGTGTGCTGGCCCACTCTTTGGTTCTTGTTAGGATCAGTGACAGGCCCGCCTGGCTGGGGCCCCTGAATGAGCAGAGCAGTATCTTTCCCAGGATAGGCAGTCTGGAACTTAGTGCAGTGGACACCGGAAAAGGGAATCTGAGAGGGTGTGGTGATTTTAGGGGGCTAGGAGTTTCAGCCTGTTCGTTCTGAACCAGCGACCACAAGAAACTGAGGACCACAAAAGATGGACATCCTGTGTGACACCTGCCAGGACTTTCTGATCCATAGGAGAAAAGGAAAATTAACTGGAAGGCTTACAAAACTGGGTCCTTTCAAATGTGGTTGCCTTTTTCTGTTCTGCTATTGCATTTTGCAACCTTTGCTGTCAAATGTATTATTTTTGCCCTAAAAGATGTGATTTTTGGTTTGGAGATGGATGTACCTAACTAAGCAATATAGAATCCTCCCTCCACGTCACCCCCCCAAAAATGCATCCCAAAACAAACCCACTGGTGTGGCTGCTTACCTCTGTGGTGTGTTTGTCCTGAATACTTTGTTCTAAACCCATAGCAACCATCTTTCATAGAAATGTCCTTTCTCAAGCATTTTGCTTAGTCAGGCCTCTGTTTCCTTGTTGTTATGGTTAGGATACTGAGGATTTATGCTTACGGTACAGTAAATTCTTTCCCTTCTATTTTCTTATTTGGCTAGCTAGTTAATTAAACTTCAGCATAATTACATAATTCACTGTGCTCATTCTAGAAAATAATTTAGCACCTTGTTTTTCAGAGCTGTCAGAAAGCAGAAGCAAAGAAAAAGTAATAAGATGAAAATGGTGACCACTAAAGGACAATCCATGAATCATACATTCGGTACAAGGAAAAGGAAGAGGAGGGACAGAGTGCATCAATATCTCTGCTCCTAAAAGTCCAGTGACTTGAAAATAAGGAAGATTTATGCTCCATCCTTTGATGCCACTTTCTGTAAGTGCCACACTGGACTTAAATTCAGTGGCTTTCAGAGGTGGTGCCCCTTCCTCAGCTCAGTAATAGGCAGGTGGCATTTGCTGGTTTGTAGACCCCTCCTCTGCCTCTGAGACTGGGAGTTGTTCCTCCTAGGCTGTTACCAGCTCTCACTGCAGGCTTTTTCATCCTCAAATCTTTCTCAGTCTTACTACTTTGGCCTCTCTTGTCTGAAAAATGGGCATAGCGCTGCTGTTTGCAGTGTCAGAAGAAAATGCAAATACAAATCTATGAAGTTTGTTCACATTGAACACAAAAATGTTACTAAATAATAAACAATGTTTTAAGCCCCTCTTGCAAAGACTGTATAATCTATAATTCTTTGTTTGAATCTGAAGGTGATGGAAAGAATTTTTACAAAGGCACTATAAAGATATATAGATTAAATTACAGTTATAATAGTATTAAAAATTTATTTTTGCAGTATTTGTTGCCATTGCCCTCTGATTGAGTAGAACCCCAAAATGTCAGGTGGAGGACACATTGGGAGTTAGGACTCACTCCATCTTCTAACTCATGCTGCAATTTGTAAACGCAGACAGGGTGGGATGGTGCCTGAGCTCCTCATCCGTTTCCTGACCAAGGAGGCCTGGCTGATGGGCTTGGCCAGGTCACTTGCTGTCTAGAAGCCCCTGCTGCTCCACTGTTTTGATGAGGGAGCCTGATGGCTACGCCTCAGCAGTCTGTGACGGGTGCAGGCTCTCAGCTCTGCTGTGTCACAGGGGAGGCCTGCTGGCAGGGGAAGACTGCTGCCCCGGCTTCGGTGGGGGACACCGCCCTGACGGGAGTGGTTTGAAGTCCCAGAGCAAGCACTTTATCTCCTTTGGACCTTTTTTTTCTTCTTCTATTTGCTTTTTTGGTACCAGGAATTGAACTCCGGCCTTGCACTTGCTGTTCAGGCAGGCCCTGCACTGCTAGCTACATCCGTGCCCCAAGACTGACTAGTTCTGAATGTCTTAAATTTGCATAATGAATTTCTCTTGTTCCCAAGCAACTGCGTAGGGAGGTGCTTTTGGCTTGGGCTTGGCTGGAGCTCTGCAAATGATGTGCCCACCTAGTATTTAACTTTCAGGTGAACCAGGACCATTTGATGACTGATAGGGAACAGGGGAGTATTGCACATTAGGCAGCATCAAAGATGAATTAAGCTCTGGGGCTTACTAAAAATTAGAAAATGATGCAGAACACTCAAGGGATAGTCCGAATACTCCAGATCAGGAGGGTGGTGGCGTCTGTCTGGTGGCATCAAAGACAAGCAAACTGGGACTTGAGCATCAGGAAAGTGTTCTTTTACCACTGTTTGGTTTTGTTTCCTTTTTGTGGTGCTTGGGATGAGCCCAGGCCCACGCACATGGGAGGCAAGGACTCTGCCCCACCTCGTCCCCTTTGTCCCATGGTTTGCTCTGACCATAGGAAGAGAGCTTTGTAAGGTCCCCTGGAAAGGACATCGCCTGACTTGTGGTGTTCACTGTATCAAAGTGAAACCTATTGAGTTCTTTAAAACTCAGATAGCTGATGGACTGTGACTACCAAAGAATTGGATCTTCACAGCCACTTTTTTTGCCTTGCACAGGACTAGGGCCTTGGCACTGAGCTACATTCGTTAGCCCTTTAATGTTTGTTTGTTTATTTATTCAATTTTGTGAGAGGTTCTTGGATTTACAAGTTGCCCAGGCTGAACTCAAACTCGTGACCCTCCCTCCTCAGCCTCCCACAGTACTGAGGTTACAGGCATGGAGCACCTCGCCCAGCTCCAATGATTATCTCATCTCCACATTCTTTGACTTTAAAATAACATTAGTTGTAAAGTGTACCATAGAAGCTGGACCTGGCAGTCCGTCCCTGCAGTCCCAGATACTTTGGAGGTAGAGACAGGATGATCCTTTTGTGGGGAAAGGGTGTCAGTGGGTAGGGAAAGAATAAGAGCCTCTTTTAAAACTTTATTAAAGAAATTCATAGAAAATCTTACTAGAGATGGGAAAAGAAAAAGATGAGAAAGGAAGGAAAAGCGCGGAAACATTTATAAATGGGAAGGAGAAGAGTTGAAGGGATGGTAGGGGAATTGGGAAATAAAAGAATCCGGCGCAGGTACAAATTCTCTGTGATGATGTGATCACTATGTGTATCTAAAATGTACCAATAGAGTTTGATCCCTGGTACACAAAAAAAATACATAAAATGTACCAATAAAATCTGATTTAGAAAGATCATACTGAAAGTAGCTTTTGCCTGTGTAGTCAAACTCCAGTGATTAGAAGACAAAGTTACATAAGAATGTATCAGAAAGATTTTGTGGTGGCAGGCGCAGGGGAGGCTAAAAACAGGAGGATCACTATGAGTCAGATCTACCTAGTGAGACCCTGTAGATCCTGTACTAAAATACAAAAAAAAAAAAAAAAAATTGGAAAGTTTCAACAGCAGGATGAACCAGCCCCCCTAACATCTCTAGTAAACCTTGAAGGAGACAAGGTGCAGTCACCTAAAAGCCCTCACTTGGTGTACAGAGGCACGCCTGTGCATTTAC
>NW_004524582.1:12094290-12164018 GCF_000260255.1 Octodon degus | reverse complement strand
TTTTTTTTTTTTTTTTTTTTTTTTTTTTTTTCTTGACTACGAGGGATAGAACTCCAGACCTTGTGCTTGCCAAGCAGGCATTTATGCTGCTGAGCCACCTACCTGGCCCATCCCAGAGGCTTTTGGCTCTGCCCCATTCTTTCCATCCTGTACTGCACCTCCTCTTACCATGTTTTGAAACCTTGTGGGAGTCTTCAGGCTGTGGCGTGGGTCCCATTGCTTTCTGAGAAACATTCCCTGAGTCTAGATACTGCCCCACTATGTTCCACAGCACATCTGAGGCACTTAAGTTCATCTAGTATTTTATGATTATATTTATGGACTGTGATTATATTTATGGATTGAAGATTTTCTGTATCAGTACCATTTGTCCACCTCTGGTGCCTTGTAGGTACTGCATAAAAATCTGATGGAGGAAGCAGGTGATGGGTATGCCTGAGACATGGTGTGCACTCGCTCGAGTCTGCACCCTCTGATGACTAAAGGAAGGAAAAGGGTCAGTACTGGGAGGGACTTGGGTGAAGTCCCAGGAGGCCTGTCCTGCATGGAAGCTCTAAGTGGGCATTTGCCTGGAGAAGATGGGGAGCCTCATCTGCAAGTCTCAAGTTTACAAAATTCAGCTTGTGAAGTAACTTCAAGAAAAAAAATCTAAGCTGGGCACAGTGAGACATACCAATGACGCCAGTACTCTGGGAGGCTGAGGCAGGAGGATCCAAGCTCAAGCCCAGCCCGGGCAACGTAGTAACTTAACCAAGATCCTGCATTAAAATTTAAAAATTGAAAAGAAGGGCCAAGAATGTCCCAGAGTAAGGGCCCTGGGTTCAGTGCCCAGTAGAAGGAAAAAGAAAAAGAAAAACCTTTGCGGTGATATCTGGCCCCTTCAAGGTAAACTGTAAAATACTTGGCATCTGGGAGAAATCTGACTAATTTTGAAATACCACAAGCCTGGTTTGTGGCCATCTCCGAGTGTCCACATTGTCCCTGTTGTTTCCGAGGGAGACTTCTGGCTGGCAAGATAATGGGTGTGTGTGGTTTCATTTCTATTTCTTGTAAGGAACTTAAACCTTCTGGGTATTGTATTAGAAGGGCGTCATGAATTTGCTCAGCCCTGGGTGGATTAGAAGCCTTTGTTGGCTGTGGTGGGTGCCATCATTGGTTCTCTCATTGTGGCTCCTGGAACTGTGCTGACCACATGGTGACTTCAGAGAATGCCCCCTACACCGCCTGACCTTGGCCAACAAGAAGCAGGTGGCCAAGATACGGGGTTTTCCCAGCAGTGGGTGCTCATGAATACCAAACCCGTGAGTGCGAAGGCCATGTAATAGACTGCTTTGTGCCTTGAAAGCTTAATGTGCTACCAGAAGCTACCGCATTTAAGAGAAGGCCGGCCAAATAGCTTAGCGGATTAAAGTGCCTTTTTTCAAGCCAGCGCAGGGACCAGGGGGTTGGATCCCCGGGCCTGCTGTGTTGTGTGCTGGTGCATGCCTGTAATCCCAGCTCTTGGGAGGCTGTACACAGGCAGATTACTAAGAGTCCAATCTAGTAGTGAGACCTTGAACACCCTGTAGATCCTTCCCTAAAAATACAACAACAACAAAAAGAACTATTTAGGTAAGGAATGCTTTCCAAAATGCAAAGGAAAATCCAATTTTGATTATTTAATGTGCTTCTAAATTGGAACATTCAGAGGTGGGTTAAGTTACTTGAGGGTCAATTAAGAAGGTCATTGCAATCTAGTGAAGATCAGATCTCTACTGTTCCATCTCAGCGAGTTTAGGATAAATGTTAACTCAGCAAGATGGAGGAAAATAGTACCAGAAGTGAGCCGGAAGATCTCAGGGCTGTGAGAGGTGATTTCTGTCATCAGCTGGACAGTCCAAAGAGCCTCCAAAATTTGAGTTGCTTGACATGCTACAGACCAGTAGAGCGAGAACATCGGGTGAACCCTGAGGAAGAAGCCCCAGTGAATGGGCTGCTTTCCTGTTGGCAACGGGCCGGAATATGGGGAAGCAAAAGGAAGTTGGCCCAGACCCTTTACTTGCTTAACAGCCACAGAAGGAACCTAGCTTGCTGCCTGTGAACTTCCTGGTTAATATGTGAGCCAAATAAATCAAAGGAATTAAAAGTATCTAATCCTTATTCTTCTGAAGATGATTTCTTATATAAATAGGTGTGCAAGTTTGTGCTAAAATTTCCCCCACAAAAATGGAATTTGAAATATGGGTTTGGGATCCACACTTTACAAATGCGCTATAAACATCAACTTACAGCAATCTTTTCTGATTTTCTTAGGATAAATACACATTTACTTCATACTAATAAATTAACATGTAATTATGCTTAAGTATGTTTAAAACATTACTATATGTACTTTCCAAAGCGTGTGAATACTGGTACTGTAGCTCTTATTGAAACTTCTTCAAACATGAGTCATTCATTCATTCATTCATTCATTCATTCATTCAGTTACTTAGTGGAAGTTGAATCCAGGGCCTTGCTCTTGCTAGACAAGCGCTCTACCACTGACCTACACTTCCTACCTTGTTTTATATATTTTATTTGAGACCAGGTCTTACCAACTTGCTGGAGCTGGCCTTGAATTTACAATCCTGCTGCCTCACCCTCCTTAGTAGCTGAGATTACAGGAGTGTGCCACTGTACCCAATTCTGTCTGTTGTGTGAAGGATTAGGCCCAGGGCCTGATGTACTCTAAGCAAGTGCTTTACCACTGAGCCACACGCCTAGTGCCTGGTCTCTGAATTTCTTTCCTAGAACAGCAGTGGAAGTGTTTCTGGCAGTGTGGTAGTCAGGGCTTACAAGGGAAGAAGATTTAATAGAGGACACATAATTTATAGGATTATTTTATAATATTCACCCAAAGAGTCAAATGCAAAAGTGTGTGAGATCTGTCCATGCACTAGAGACCCAAAGAATCCAGCTGAGGGCTAGCTCTCAGCAATGTCCTGCATGAGTCCAGCTGAAGTCCTAGAGCCCATAACAGAATCTCATGCAAGTCTGTATCAAGGATCTACAGTGGGAAAACCCAGAAGTGGTGGAAGCCCAAAGTCTGTACCAGCTCAGCGAAGGATCTGTGCTAGCAGGCTGAAGGATCTGCAGTGAGCCAGGAAACAACACTCAAGGTAAAGACCAGAGCTCCCTCAAAGAGAAACAGCTATCCTCAGTGCCAGCAAGGATCCGAGTTCCTCCAACGATGAGAGCTTCCAAGTTCATATCAGGAAAGTCAGCATGACAAACTTCTCCAGGAGCATCAACAACACACCATCTTCCCCTCCAGTTCTGCTTTTATGGTAACAATCCTGAGGCCAACCTTCCCCATCCAGAACCATGCTCAATTAGTTCAGCAGGGTGTTACAAATTGACCATTAGTTGTTAATCCACCACACGAAAAAAGACAAGAATACCTTAAATCCATATAATTTAGTCTTATGCCAAGATGAAACATTTCCCATCTTATAAAACAGGTTCCCACTTAAAGCTATCGCCTTAAGTCTGGGGGTTAATATATTGGATATTGTGATTGTTTCAGCAACATCCTTCAACATTAGCCTGTCATGAGCCTTGGGAGAGGAGTAAGGGGGTGATCATGCTCTAGCCCTGGGGGAGGAGTTCTGTATCAGCCTAAACCAATCTGTAAATCTGCCCATTTGACAAGCTTGTGACAGGTAGGTTGAATTACAATGAAGCTTGCAAGATTTTTGTCTTCTAGTTTTTTTTTAAATTAATTAATTAATTTATTTGTGTGTGTGTATGTGTGTGTGGCCAGCTCAGCCCACCAGGAGGCAGGGCTGGCTGGCATGTGGTGCTGGGGGATTGAACCGTGGTCCCTCTGCTTTGTTAAGCTTGTTCTAAGTAGGTGCTTTAGACCACTGAGCCATCTCACCAGCCCTGTCTTCTAGTTTTGTTTCATTCTCTTGCTGAATAAGCCAGCACATAGTTCCAGTTGCTGTTTATAGTCTTCCAGTGGCCACATGAGCAGCCAGCCTTAGGATATGATGATGCTGGGTCCAGCCTATCCTGAAGTCCTTCCTAGTGGTGCACTTGTTTGCACATAAGCTAATACCTATCTGTACATTATAGTTACTATGTGTGCCAGTTGTTTTAGTTTTTCACTGTTCGTGATGGAATGTCTGGGCTCACCAATGCTGGACTCAACAATGCTGGGCTCACTAATGCTGGGCTCACTAGTGCTGCCACTGATTTATACCCCCAGTCCTCCTACTTGTGGCAGATTGAGTCAAGTTTTTTTGTTTGCACCCAATAAATGTAATTATGGTAGAGCAGATGTCCTAACATCAGTTACCACATTTTTGTTTACTAATTTGCATGTTTCATATGCTCATTCTGTACCTTCAGGATGACAGCCTTTTGATGGCCTGGGTTAATCACTGTTTAAATCTAGTGTGCCCCAAGAGTCTTGTTTTCAGAGCTGGGCCCTGATTTAAGGGTGAGGTTGGGCCGGCCAGACAGCTCAGGGGATTAAAGCGCCTGCTTAGGCAGATGCAGGGATAGGGAATCCCCAGTGTGCATGCCAGCCCTGTTCCCGGGGTGCTCTGAGATGGCAACTAAGACTGGGCGTTGTGGCGCGGGCCTGTAATCCCAGTACTTGGGAGCCTGAATACAGGAGAACCACTACGAGTCTGATCTGTGTAGTGAGACTCTGTACACCCTGTATTAAATACATAAAAAGGGAGAGGGTGTGGTTCACTGGGAATGTGACCCAGAAGGGTGTATTCTTGTCCCTAGCTTTCCCTTCTCCATGTCTTGGCTGCTATGGATTGTGCAGCTGTCTTCTACCAAGCCATTTCTGCCTTGGAACCAATAACCATGGACTGAATCCACCAAAACCATGAGCCAAAATGAACATCTTCAAGTTGTGTCAGGTATTTTGTCCTACTGACAGGAAGGTGACTAACAGAAAATGGATACCAGAGAATTGGAGTGATTGTGGTGACTCCATGACCATGTAGCTTAGAAGGCTTAGTAAGTGATTTTTAGGAAGAGTTTGGAAAGATTCAGAGATGCTATCTAGAGAAGCTCTAGAATTCAGTAAGCCAAACTTGATAGGTGATTCTCGTGGCGCTTAAAAGAACAGAATGCTAATAGAAATATGAACAGTAAAGACCAGGATAAGAATATTTGGAGTATGAATGAAGATTATGTTGGAAACTTGACTAGAGCCCATGTGTATTTTATGCTGGCAAAGAATTTGTCTACTTTTTGTCCATGTATTAAGATTTTGTGTGAGGCAGAATTTAAAGGTGGTGAAGCACCTGCCTGGCAAGTGCAAGGAGTTCTATCCTTGGCACCACAGAAAAAATAAATAAAATGAATTTAAAGGTGGTGGACTAATTTATCTGGTAGAGGAAATTTCAAGGTTGCCCAGTATTCAGGCTGTGGTATGGGTACTGCTGGCTGTTTTTGGCTTGGTTTGCAGTTGGAGTCAGAAGCAAAAAGCAGCAGAGTGATTTGAAAAAACTTACAGCTTGGCCAGAAAAGGAAGGACCTATAAAGCTGGGGCTACGGAAAGTGTGTTTGCTGAAAAGATTAACATTCAAAAGAAGCCTAGCACTTTGCATCAAGACAGCAGGAGATTCCATGAGGGAATATCAGGAAATGACTGGGACCAGTGGTACATGCAGTTACCATGCAGTACTTATAGAAGAAATGGCCAGACCCTACCTACAACAGGGTTTCCTGCTCATTCAAGGCCACCTAGGTATGTGTGTCCCTGAGTTCAGCCATCTAAACTCTCAGAGGCAGCTGCACGCATGGCCCCAGGGGACCCCGCTATTGCTTGAACTGGAAGCATACCTTGCCATCGTCTGCATGGTGCTCTTTTGTCAGGTGTGCCGAAGACAAGAGTTGTGGGGCCATGGGGCCTTCCACCCAGATTGCCACTGCCTGAGAGAACACAGTGCATTCAGCTGTGGAGTGAAGCCAGGGGTTCACCACAGACTCCAGGAAGTTGGAGGTCCCAGGAATATGGAACATCAGGAAAAACTGCAGGTGGTGAGCTGAGGCAACCCCAGAGAGAGGCTGTGTGGGCTGGAACCAGCAAAGCAATAGGGATTGGACTCCCCAAGCCCCTTGGAACTCGCATCTCAACAAAACCTGCCCCAGGTGCTGGACAGGAAGCTACAGGATTTAGGGTTTGCCCTGCTGGGTTTTGGTCTTGATTTGATCTGATTCCATTGTGTCTTCTTTTTAGAATAGGAATATTTATCCTGTGGCACTCTCTGAAAGGTTTTTTTTTTTGGTTTTTTTTGTTTTTTGTTTTTTGTTTTTTTTTTGATGGCTCAGGATGCCTTCAGGGCATTTCTAGTATGGCTTGAGGATCTGGGGATCGAACCACAGCAACCTGAGCCTGACTGCTCTGTTTAAGCAGTCACTTAAACAACTGTGCTAATGGGCAGTTAGTTTTTTGGCTGGCTCAGGATGCCTTCAGGACAGGTCTGGTAAGGCTTGATGATGGGTAGGGGGGTATCAAACCACAACATTCCTGGGGTGGGGGTGGGGGTGGAAGTGGGTGGATTCATCCCCAGGCTTGCTGAGCTGGCCCTGCCCCCAGGGTGTGCTGAGACAGCAATTGAGACTGGGCATGGTGGCTTGCACCTGTAATCCCAGCGCTTGGGAGGCTGTAAACAGGTGGATCACTAGGAGTCTGGTCTAGTAGTGAGACCCTGAACACGCTGTAGACCCTTCCCTAAAATACAAAAACAACCAAACAAACACAAATGAATTAGTTTGACAACACAGTATTTTTCTCAGGATGGGGAAGGCAAAGAAACAGTGATTAAAGCCAAAATCTCCTTTATAGGGCAGAGGGGGGAAAACTGTGACATTGTGTTAGTAGCTCTTTTCTGTGGCAAATTTGGGTCATTTCCAGTAGTAGTTTTCACTGCCCGCCGGTAGGCAGGGGACACACCGATGTACCTGCCACACAGGGAAGGAACCCAGAAAGAAGTCTCTGAAAAGGAGCAGGATCAGCACCAAGTTCAGAGTTAAGAACAGTGCCCAAAACTAAGCAGCTACTTGAATATTTATTACTGAGCCAGTGGGTTGATCTCAGTCACTTACTTCTCAGAAGCCAGATGCAGAGAGGGCAGGAGGATGCGGTCGCTTAGAGGTGGAAGTCTTACGGCCTTTCCCCCCTCTGAACAGCAAGTGAAAGGGAGGCTTCAACCCAGATGGCGGTCCAGAACCCGGGGATGATGGCTTCTCTCCACAGGATGATAGCCTGGGAACTGCTGAACATCGCTGGCACTCCTCGCATCCTCCATAGACGGATGGCGGGTGATTTACACTCCACCCGCCTGGCGGGGCCGGGTCCATGGTGCACATTTATGTAGCCCTCGTCCTCACACGGGAAATCCGTTCAGCCCGCTATCGGGTAAACCCAGCCAGCGTCCCCGTCTGCACTTGCTGCATGGGGGCTGCTACTCCTAGGGAGTTGTGAGGCGCACATTTAAATGGGATTTGGGATTAAGGCCATATTTGCCTGTCAGGGAAGTTTTAAGTTTTAGCACCCCCTAACTTGGGCGCAAACTGGAATCATGTAAAGAGTTTAAATAAACACTGGGGGTCCAATTCAATCTTAACTGGTTTAGGATGTTTCCTGGACAGGGTACTTTAAAAAAAATAAAATTTTTAAAAAATTCTGCTGAGCCACCTCCAGGGCTGATAAACTGCTAAGGGGTTTACAGCATCTCGGGGCCTCATCCTTAAGCCTCTGAACCTCTCTTCCCCACCGCAGCGAATTTCCAGGGGAACAAGTAAGACTGCAAGGTTGGGCAAGCAGGGGCACGTACACCTGACTGGAGGACTGGCCGGTGGTCCACGGACCCAGGTTCCCGCGTTCGCCCCGCCCACCCAGCGCTCGCCCCGCCCACCCGCGCTTGCCCACGTCTCTCCTCACTTTCACCCCGACCCACCCGCGCGCCAGCCGGGACCCGGATCGCCCCGCCCACCGCGCCGGCCAGGCCCCGCCCCGCGCGCGCCTCCCCGCGACCTTCTTCCTCTCGCGAGGACTCCCGGCACCGGAAGTTTCCGTAGCGCAAGGCCGGCCTGAGGGACCGGAGGGACGGAAAAAGCGCAGGGCCTATTTGGTCGCTCCGGGGTCTCTCTGGCGTCGCCCGGTCAGTGCTCTCATAGGCACCACGTGGTCGGGGACGCCGCCGGGCTCTCACGAGGCGTCGTCGCAGGGCCGCGCCCATGTTGCGTTTTCCGACCTGCTTCCCATCCTTCCGGGTGGTGGGAGAGAAGCAGTTGCCGCAGGAGATCATTTTCCTGGTGTGGTCGCCCAAGCGGGACCTCATTGCTTTGGCCAACACCGCGGGCGAGGTAAGTGACCCGTTTCCGCTCCTGCAGGCTCTGCGGACCCGCCCGCCTCGCTCCTGCTTCCAGGTCGGCTGCAGACTTCAAGTGAAAATACAAAGCTCTGTCAGCCTAAATGACTGCTACACCCACTTGTGGTATTACACGTCGAAAAGAATCATTTTCACACAGTTCGATAAAAGTCACACAGTCCCGCACCTGTGAGTCGCTTTCATTCATTGGTTTGTATCTCTTTTCATTGATTTGTGTCTCAGAAGCTCATAATTGTCACTGCGCATGAGCTGCACGTAGTAGTAGATCGCGAGTCCTAAGTGCTCTCAGTTTAGTAGCAGAATCATGATGAGCGAATGTCCGGTCTTTCTGCGAGTGTGCATGCGTGAAGCTGCACAAGATGAGGTTTAATATCTGGGACTGTTGGCCACCTTCTGTTGAAAGAACTTTAAATATTCCAGCTCACACTGTGTTAGCTTCATCAAGGGTCACCTGACTGTTCCCACCTTTCTGATGCCAGGTATGATTCCTGGATGGCAGTATTGGAAGGAAGCCGTCACCTGTGCCTCTTCCTCTGCCGGCCTCTTGGCCTTTCTCTGCATAGTGACCTGTAAAAGGTGTGCTGTGTGCGGCCAAGTTCGGAAACCGCAGTAGGTGGTGAGGAAATGTTAGCAGCCAGGGAAACCGCAGCCTGCAAAACCGCCCCACGATGTTGTCTGCCCTGATGCAGTCACTGGGGTCTCAGTGCCTAGTTTTTCAGGACCCTGAATGGGTCTTCTAGTGTCTGCCCTCTTTGCTGGGGTGCTCTGGAACTGTCATGGTTCTGCAGGGCAGTGCACATAGTGTGGCCAGCATGGTGGAGGGAAGTTAGGGACGAGGGGCTTCTGAACAGGTAGGTGTGATGCAGCACCGTTGCTCCCACTTTCGCCAAGCAACAGCACAAGCCCCTGAAAGTAAATATGGAGAAGAGAAGGAAGAGATATCAGAGGCTGACAAAGGTCCCTGGGGGCCCAGGAAAGCCTCAGAGTACTGCCAGTCAGTGTTACGAGGTGCGTGAGCTTAGTGGTCTAGTGATCTGAAATCTCACCTTGTTTGCAGTGGTTGTGTGGAAGCCAGAGGAACGGAGGTCTTGGTTTCAGTGCGCAAGGAGCCCATGGGCATCACCGTGACCTTCGAAGGTGGCATTTACTGGAGTGGGAATAGAAACCTAGAGTTAATAAGTGCCTTATCTAAGATCCAGGGCTAGAAAGGAACACAGCTGAAATTACGTCCAGGTTGTCTGAACCCAACTTTATTTGTGTCTATCACAGCTATGTTTTTAGTGTTGTTTGTGTTACTTCCTTTGTATTGCCTGTTTCTAGGACAGCTTCATATCCCTTTCTGAAAGGTAAGTCTCCTGTGGATGTAAAAGACAAGAAAATATATAGGGTGCAAGGTTAAGTGAGATCTGATTTTACTCATTTCTTGTAAAATATTCTACATTCATTCAGGTACTTGAATTCCTCTGAAAGGTATTTTACTTAAGAAAGAGATACAAGGTTTTTTGGTTTTTTTTGAAATGGAATTTTGAATTTTCTCCCATCGTGTTTGTTTTAGGTTCTACTTCATCGACTTGCAAGTTTTCATCGAGTTTGGAGTTTTCCACCAAATGAAAATACAGGAAAGGAAGTAACCTGTCTGGCTTGGAGACCAGATGGCAAACGTAAAGTACTTTTCATTTTCCTAAAGAATATTCTGCAAAACTGGTTGTGGTGGTGCATGCCTGTCACTTAGCAGTCCAACAATCCCGGAGGCTGAGGCAGGAGGATGGTAAGATGAACCCAGCATGCACAACGTAGCAAGTTCTTGGGCCCTGTCTTAAAATCCGGAACTTACAACAGTGATTGGGAACCTAGCTCCGTGGGAAAGCCCTGAGTTCCTTTCCTAGTACTGTCGTACAAATAGGAAGGTGGGTAAATAGGTAGATACCCAATACTGCCAAATAAATAGCATACGAGCCGACAGTAATCTGTGAAGAAAGCCTATTTACCCAAAGAATTAGTTGTTCTTAGTGTACATTAGAATTGTGAGTTCTAGTTTTGGAATTCTTTTTTAGAATGCTTTAGCTTTTTCATAAGAACTCTGGTGAATTCTATCATCTTGTCTCTTGGTAAAGAACACTTGAGATCTGATTACTTGGCAGAGAAAACTCAAATCTTATGGCATACAGAAAATACTTTGTCTTTTTCTTTGTTTTTTTTTTTTTTCTTTTCTTTCTTTTTTTTTTTTTTTTGCTCTTTTTGTTCTATACCATTTGACGGGCACCACCTGTCACTCACCAGTGCCATCATAGTCTTTCTCTAAAAATGTCTTTGAGCCTGGTGTGGCACAGGCCTGTAATCTCACCGCTAGGCAGGCGGGGCAGGAGGGTTGCTGTGAGTTAAAGGTCAGCCTGAACTACATAGTGAGATCCTTCTCAGCCCCCACAAACAATCCAAAACAACAACCAAACCAAAACAAAATGTGGCACTAAACCTGACACTCGTAAATATTTCATGTATGTGTGTTTGCCCCACTTGCACTGTTGCTGCTTCCCTTTCCCTCTGGCCTTTTTCCCCCTGCTCCCTTTTGTGTTGTAGCTTCATGCGGCTCTGATCTAACATGTACACTACGTGCTTTTCAATGCTTAATATTTTTTAAGGTAAATACAAATAAGTACTTAATTTTCTCAAAGCCTATCACTTGGCAGTAACAGCCATTTCAATTTTTGTGAATAACTTTTTTTTTTTAAGTTTTATTTATAAAGATTTAAGTTCACCTGGAGAGGTACAGGCCTGTAATCCCAGCACTCAGAAGGATTTTTTTTTTTTTTTTTTTTTTGGTGGCTCCAGATTGCCTCCAGCGCTGGTCTGGATATCCTTGAGTATGCAGGAGTCAAACCACCGATCCCAGAGAATGACTGCTTTGTTTAAGCAGGCACTTAAACAACTGAGCTAGTGGGCAGGCCCTCAATCCCGTGAATAACTTTTATAACATTTCCTAATAAATATATATAGGGATCTGTATATACTGCTTTATCAAAAGAATGCAGTGGTTGGGCCAAACTTTTTGATTCTCCTGTCTCAGCCTTCCAAAGAGCTGAGATTAGAGGCATGTGCCACCGGGCTGAGCTTCTTTCTGTTGGTTAAACATGCTTATGGAACTAGTGTGCTATGATAATAAATTAGTTATCTGTTGACACCTGTTCTGCTGCACATAGGATTTCAGTCTAGAGACTTTGGTGTTTAAGACATTAAGTACAGCAGGTCAGAAAATACACTGCTGGTGCAATTTGAAAATAAGCTTAGATAACAACATAACTATGTAGTGATCTACTTAAAGTATTAAAGGGGAAATGTATATGTCATTTCTGTGATTAAGATATGTTTAATATAGTAGAATCTATTTTCTCAAATGTTATGCTAATTAGTTCTGTTCTCTACTCTTTTTCTAGTTTTGGCCTTTGCCCTTGCTGACACCAAGAAGATTATTTTGTGCGATGTAGAAAAGCCTGAGAGCTTGCACTCCTTCTCTGTGGAGGCTCCCGTCTCCTGCATGCACTGGATGGAGGTCACTGCCGAGAGCAGGTACAGAGAACCACACAGGCCTTGCTGGGCGCACAGCGAGTGCTCAGCATTGCCTGACTCTCAGTGTTGAGCGGCAGCATGTTGCATTTCAGTTTTGGTTTTGAATGTGTCAAGATGAAATCTGTGTGTGTGTGTGTGTGTGTGTGTGTGTGTGTCTTTTTGAGACAGGGTTTCGCTATGCAACTCAGGCTGGCCTTGGGCTCACTTTGTAGCCCAGACTGGTCTCGAACTTGCAGTTATCTTCCTGCCTCAGCCTCCTGAGAAGTGGGATTACAGGTATGCACCACCATATCCAGCAAGATGAAATCTTTTTTAAAAATTAATTTTATTGAGAAACAAATGGCAATGAGACAGTTTCAAAACTGATTAGTAGGACAGTTTCAGTAATTAATACATTGCATATTATTGTCTAAGATGGAATCTTTTAATGCTGCATTAGCTTTGTTTTCTTCTAAAAAAAAAAACTTTAGTACTTGATCAGTAATGCCTGAATGACCAAGATTCTTCTCATTTTTCTAGGGGATTATGTTGATGATTTACCCTTTGAAATAATACTAATTCACATTACTGATTTGGAAATTGTGGCTCTGCTTTGTCTTTCAATGTTTATTCTGTTTAGCTCTTTGCCTATTGTGTCTAAGTGAATATTCTTAAGAGATAGAAATGCTAACCTGTGCACTCTGCTCTGCTGCTGCACAGGCCATTTGTGTGTCTGTGTCCTCATCTTTTCCTTCTTTCCTGAAGACAGTTTTGCCTTTACACTCTGTGCCCCTGAGGTACTACAGGCTTGAGGTAAACACAGGCTGAACAGGTCAATGAATCTTGTTACCGTAAAAGCATTTTCCTTTTGGGGGGAGATAATGGAACTTTCTTTCATTAGCTTCTCTTACCAATTAATTTCCACTGAGTTAATATCAAATGAACTTATAAATCCTGAGTGATCTTGGACAGCTTCCCTAAGGGGATTTTAAAGGATAACAAGAATCTAGCCTGGGTTTAAAATTCACTGTAGGTAAACTGGAGTCATTCATTCATCATGAAATAGAGATTGCACATGATTATATGAGTTTCTAGAAAGCAGAGGAACAGGATGTGATTCACATCCTACCCTACTTACCTGCTAAGAGTATTCCCAACACACTTTCTGCTAAGAGTTTAGAAATGTTAGCAGGGTTTCCAGGCTTTCAGGACTGCTAAATGTTAACCTGGGCAAAAAGCAATTTCCACATCACCACTTTTTCACTTGCTCAGTCGTTTATTTCTAACTTTGTTTAGAGGCAGTATTGAAAAAGAAAACAGAATTAAGTAAGATTGAGATTACAGGTACGCTGGCTTTTGCCCATAACCCCAGTACTGGCGAGGCTGAAGCAGAAGGATCACTGGGAGCTTGAGGACCGCCTGGGCCGAAACTTAGCGTAAGGGCAGCCTAGAGTATACAATGAAATCCTATATCAAAAAAAGACTGTTAAAATTCATGATATACCTGCTGGGTGTCAAATCCTGTAGTGTATATAAGCCATAGAAACTGTAATTAAAGGCCAGGCATGGTGATGCACACCTGTAATCTCAGCACTTGGGAGGCTGAGGCAGGAAAATCTTAGCAAGTTCAAGACCTGCCTGTTCTATAAGTGATCTCAAGGCCAGCCTGAATTGCATAGTGAGACCTTATCTCCAAAGGCCAGAAAAAAGAAAAACAAAGTATAATTAGATAATAAAATACAGTTTTCTATAGAAATATTCTTAGTAATTGAGTGTTTTTTTTTTTTTTTTTTTATTTTGGCGGAACCGGGGATTGAACTCAGGCCCTTGTGCTTGCCAGGGAAGCGCTTATTCCACTGAGCGATCTCCCCGGCCCCATAATTGAGTGTTTAATGTGGTTTCTTAGAGTTGAATCATAGGTGTTCAATCAGTAGCTGAAGACTGCATACATATGAATATATTTCATAAGAAAACTTAAATAGTATTGTATTTACTCTTCTAAATGTAGAGTAGGTGGACAAATATGTTTTTTGAGATGGGGTCTCACTATGTGATTGAGGCTGTCCTTGAACTCACTGTAGGCCAGGCCAGCCTCAAAGGCATGTCAGTCCTCTTGCCTCAGCCTCTGGAGTGCTAGGGTTACTGGGCTGTGCCATCACACCTGGCTGGCAAATTTGTTTTGCAAGAAGTAATAAATTTATACTTTTTACTTCTCATCTGTTGTTAAGAATGACTGTTTTATAATGGTAAAATATTCCTCGTGCCTATTTGGTAATGTTACCAAGCTAGAGTCTTTTTCAGAAATGTACGTTTTTGGTGGCAAGAGGGAGAGCCTTTGCTGTTGTGTAATGCTGTTTCCTCTTTCCCCCATTAGTGTTCTTACGTCCTTCTATAATGCTGAGGATGAGTCAAACCTTCTTTTGCCCAAGCTCCCCACGTTGCCAAAAAAGTAAGTAGCAGACTTGTTTCTTTGAAATTAATCTTGAAGATTTTCTTCCTCTGCTTGTAACAATCACTGTTTTCAGACCATTAAAAATGAATCTGAAGAAAAAACTCTGTTTAACAGTTTTTTTACCCTTATCTGTTTTTCTCTAGTTATAGCAACACCTCAAAAATATTTAGGTAAGATATGCCTATTTTGCTTTCAAGTAAAATAATACTTTCTTATCATTAGAAGATATCATCGAAATATGACCTTGTTTATTTTTATATTTTAGTGAAGAAAATTCTGATGAAATTATTAAGCTCTTGGGAGATGTCAGGTAAGTCTTGCTAAGATCTTAAGTCTTATTTCTTTAAGTTGATATTTAATTCTTCAGAAGTTGCAAGAACACGTCTTTCATTTGTTATGCTATTTGATTGCTCTGTCAACAACTCTCAACAATATGCACATGTCAATATTTGTCATTTTTGTTGTAGGGTCATTCATTTTGCCATGTTTTAGTGCAGTGTGTTTTACTAAGGAGAACAGAAGTACACGAGTTTGTAAATTCTAAACTTAATTGAATTATCTGAGTTCTTAAAGCCTCTTTATTATGTTTTACATCACATGATAAAACTGAGCACTTTGTGTTAACTGGAAAAGGATTGTTACTGACTTTATTTAAATATCATTGTTAATCTTATTTTACTGTAATGTTTAAATGTTTCATATATTTATTTTTGGTTTTCTAAGGCAGGTTCTCATTATGTAGTTCAGGCTGACTTTGAACTAACTTACAGTGATCTTCCTGCTTCAGCCTCCCACGTGCTAGGATTATAGGAATGTACCTGGGCTTGAGTTTCTTTAGGCTAAAGGAAATCTATGTTTCTCTTTTGAGATAAAAAGGATAGGCCTGACAAGACTGGGTTTGTGTGGCTTTAGTTCTCTCTGAGAGAACCTCGGCATGTAGATTATGTGTTAGCAGACGTGATTATAGCTTGGTTTAAGTACCTTATCACCTCTGTTGTTGATTGGTCATCAGCTTATTGCATTTTATTAAAAATTTAGGCTTAATATTCTTGTCCTTGGAGGAAGCTCTGGATTTATTGAACTTTATGCTTATGGAATGTTCAAAATTGCTCGAGTCACAGGGGTAAGTTTTTGTTTTAAAATTTTCTATATTGTTTCTCTTAGAATATAGTAGCATATCTATTTGTAGAGTAAAAATAGTTCTTTTTTTCTAGTTTCAGTTCACTCTTAAAATGTTTAGAAGATAATTTTCTTACAAAGATAAAGTAATAGTTGATGCAGCATCTGTAGAAATCAGCGGCTTTGAGTAAAACTAGTCCAGTTCTTTTTAACAAAAAGATCAGTGCAGTCTACTCAATTGTAATGTAGTGTTGCACCCTGACTCTAGAACTTGGGGTTGGCATGTGATGAGGTCACCGGAAACAGTCATAACCCTGCGCTACGTTGCCATGGTTGTGCCTGAGTCTTCTCCAAAGGTTTGCTCCTTACTCGTAGTGTCTGCGGAGGCGTAGGAGATGGCTCAGGCTGTGGGAGCTCCTTCTTTGGCAGCCGCATTGGGCCCTGGGTGGGTGTTTGTGTCCTGTGCTCAAGCAGGGTGTGGGGCGCTCCAGCCCTCACCTGCTGTGCAGGTCCAGGAGGGACCAGGATGTCTGGTAGGGGCTCTAATTTCTGCTTCCTGTGTTTACCAAATGCAGCCTGGCAGTGTTACCAGATTTCCTGAGGTGCATTAACTGTTTTACAGATTGCTGGGACTTGTCTTGCATTATGTTTATCAAGTGATTTGAAGTCATTATCAGTGGTCACAGAGGTGTCTGCCAGTGGTGCTCAAGAAGTTTCATACTTTCAGGTGTGTATTGGAGCCTGATGGCATTAGAGAATCAGCATGGAGTTTGTAGATTTTTTTGTTTTTTTGAGTTTTTTTAGTATAAAACATCAAATCCAAGCTATCTTGTGTGGTATGTTCTCTACCACTGAGATAAACTCCCAGTACCTGCAATTTTTTCATATCTTTATCTCATATGCTGATTGTCATCAAAACAAAACAAATCTGCTTAGAGTTCTAGGTCTTTGTGCTGGAGGTCATTATAGTAAATACTATAGTATTTTCTTCCCACTCCAATACAGTTTTCTTTTTTTTCTTGTGTCTTTTTTTTTTTTTTTCAATTTATTACCCTTTTTTAAAAAAAGCCTTTACTTGAGGGACATTATGGCTATAAATGATATGTCATGACAAGAAGTACATATTTCGAAGACCAGTATGGCAAGCACTCTAAGCGTGACCCCTCTATTACACATTGCCCTCCTCAGTGCAGCTGCCTGGCTCACGGGCACTAGCATATACAGTTAGGGTGAGAGTCTCACCAGCCAACTGCTAGTCTCAAAAACCTACTGATGTACCCCAGGATCACTGCTCCACCCATCTTGTGTGTACAAATGTATGTCTTTGCTCCTGTCATGTTTCCCAGCTTTTCTCAAGTTCTCACTTTCCTTTTATTTGTGTTGTAACTTTCTATATGTAATTCTTCTTTTAAATTCTTATACTAGGGAGACAATATGATATTTACAGATGTGGGTCTGGTTTATTTAACTTATAAGAATATCTTCAAGTGGCACCCACTTAAATGTAAAGGCTTTGAGTGTATCATTCTTTATAGCTGAGTAATACTCCATTACGTAAAAGTACCACATCTTTTTCAACCATTCCACATGTGACAGGCATCTTGGTTGTTTCCAGGATGTGGCTATCACAAATTGTGCTGCTATAAACATAGGTATGCATATATCACTATGATATGATGCTTTTAGTTCCTCTGGGAAAATTCCCAGTAGGGGGATAGCAGGCTTGAATAAGATTTCCAGTCCTAGTTTTTTAAGGAGTCTCCACACAGATTTCCATAATGGTTGCACCAATCTACACTCCCACCAACAGTGGAGAAGGGTTCCCCTTTCCCCACAGCCTCTCCAACATTTGTTGTTGGTTGATTTCTTTATGATAGCCATTCTTGCTGGGGTGAGATGGTATCTCAATGTTGTTTTAATTTGCATTTCACAGATGGCTAGTGACGAGGAGCATTTTTTCATATATTTATTCGCTTCTTTAATTTCATCCTTGGAGAAGTGTGCTCATCTTGCATGCCCATTTCTGGACTGGGTCTTTAAATTTTGCCCTAATGTTCTTTAGTTCTTTATGAATTCTAGAGAGCAGACCTTTGTCTGAATGTTTATTAGTTAAGATTTTTTTGAAGTTAGTGGATTGTCTTTTCACTTTGTTGATAATTTCTTTTGACATGCAAAAACTTCTCAATTCCAATATAGTTTACATAGAAAAGGTTTTAGTGGTATGGTAAAAACCATGCTAATAGGTTATTGTACTAATTTAATTTTGAACCAAGTACAGTACCTTGGTTGTTGGGCTCAGTTCATTCCAAATTTAGGGCTGGGAATATACCTCAGTGGCATAAGGGCCTGTCTGGCAAGCACAAGGTCCTGAGTTCGATTCCCAGTACCCAAAAGCTCAAAAACAGAGAGACATTCCAAATTCATGTGTGAACACCAAAAGGTTTGAGAACTGAGCATATTTTTCACATGAGAAATAATAGAAAACTAAATAATTGGTTTGAATGCCCACAAAATACACTTCTAAACTTGTTTTTTCAGGATTTTAACAATGTTTTGTTTAACTCTGTTGTGGTTCTTAGTTTTCCTCTTAGCTTTACTGTAGCTGATACTTCCTTTGGAGCTATGATTATGATATTTTATATAAAAACTTAGTGCAAGTGTTTTAACAAACTGTATTTTATGTGCGTGAGAGCAGCGTCTAGATTGAAGTGTCGCCCCTTTGTGTCCACATCGAGATGCAGTGCAGAAGTCACTCTCAGCCTGTACAGGGAGGGTGGTTTTGTTTTGTTTTGTTTTGTGACAGGCAGCCACTGTATATCCCAGGCTGGCTTCATACAGTGAGCCTCCTGCCTCAGCCTCCTGAGTGCAGAGATTATAGGCCTGTCCCACCACAGCTACGCCCTGTACAGGCTTCTTCAAGTCAGATTTTCTATTCAACTATAGGGCAAAATTAGGAATACTGAGCAGATACTTTTCCTTTTATTTTTCTGTTCAAGGAGTGGAAAGTATGAACTTGAAGCCCTTCAGTGACTGAGGTATCACTGTACTGTATTTTCTTAGAGTTGTCCCTAATAGTATTAAAGACTAATATTTATTGGTCACTTAAATATGCCAGGTGCTGAGTGCATTAAACTTGGTGTGGAGCTCTGTGATCCTCGCTTTTGTGGGTGTGTCCTCTGGTACACACTGGACTGCAGGGCCTGCTCCACATCACAGTGTCCTGAGTGCTGCTTGTGTAAAAGGACCACTTAATACTGAGAATTATTCTTATGATGCTATTTATTTTATAGATGGAGGCAACTGACGGGCTTCCATAGAGTGTTCACATTTTAGCTTTGTCTTGCCAAGAAATCATCCCAGAGTTTTCATTTTAAATATACCAGCCATATGCCTGAGTTCCTAAGAAATCTCAAATAAAAGCAGAATGAAAAACTGATGGCTTCTGGCTGTCTCAGTGCTGCGCCCTTGAGTCACCATTCTCTAATGTGCTGTTTCATACTTGCTGCTCCTCTGAAGGTTCAGAAACTGTGATTGCTAGGTTGGCATGAGGGCTGAATACAGTGATTCCCTTTTTCTATGAAGTTTGCAGTAGATTTTTTTTTGGTGGAACAGGGGATTGAATTCAGACTCTTGCACTTAACAGGGAAGCGCTTATTCTACTGAGCCATCTCCCCAGCCCTACAGTAGATATTTTTAATGACAACTGCAGGAAGATGTAACGTATATCACATTGATAGGTATTTTCCTGGTATTTATCAGTAGCCTTCAATTCCTTCTACTTCCATTCAAATTTTAAAAGTATTAGTGGTCTTTATTAATTTTCTCATATTAATGTTACTAAATAGGTCATTACATTTGTAGCTGTGTCACAGGGATTGAGAACAAGAGAAAGGGTGCAGTCCCACGCAGGTTAGGAAGTCCCGAGTTTACGCTCTTCGCACCAGACTGCACCTATGGGCAGGGCTGTGACACGGGCATTCTGATAACTGCTAGATCTAGATTTTCTCTAAATTACAGGTTTTGGTTTTGAGCTGGGCAGAAACGATTTGTCTTTAAAATAAGCCAGTGAATCTGACTGTGACTCACTCTTCTTATTTTACAGCTTGAAACTAATCTTTTATATTCCTTCTTGCCTGAAGTAACTCGGATGGCTAGAAAGTTTACTCACATTTCAGCTCTTTTGCAGGTTTGTATTTCTGGCTTGCTATATGTATTTACTAAAAGTTTCATAAGGAAAAACTTAAATTTTATTTTGTAAAGCTTTCTGGAGTAAAGGTGATAGTCTGTGTTTGGTCTAATCTTAGAGTATTAACTAAAGCAAAAAAAAGAAAATTTAATTGAGAACCTAATTCCACTCATCCCTATTTACCACCTCTGAAAGAAAAACTAGGTGTCTTTACATGATCACTTAAATGAAGTTCCACTTACACTTTATTGAAATAAAACATGGTGCAAATAGTCTTCCCACGAGCTGGCATTTGTTCCTGGTACGCACGCCCCAGACCGGCTCCCTTCCCAGCAGTTCAGCTGTGGGGTCTGCACTCACAGGTGCTGGCCTTCACAGCGGTGCTCCTGCTGTGAGAACAGGATGTGAGTGGACCAGAGGTAGGGCCTTACCCGTGGACTCTGCCCCTGGAGGAGCTGCAGAGAGCTCTGGATGTCTTATTCTATCACAGTCTTTAATTTCTTAATGTCAAAGGTTTCTGGAGATCAGTATCATTTTTATTTACATTTTTGGTACTAGGGATTGAATTTGGGGCCTTTACTTTGAACTACGTCTCCACTGCTTTTTAATTTTCTTTTAATTTTTGAGACAAGCTCTTTCTGAGTCACTTAGGCTGGGTTGGGCCTTTACTTGTGATCTTCACTGTCCTACCCTCCCAGAGTGCTGGGATTGTAGGGGTGTACTACCATGCCTGGCTGAGATCAGTATCTTTTTAGTGCTGTTTGAATAGCTGAACAAACTAGCATTTTCACAGTTACACACATCAGATGTATCTTACGTAAAAAATGAGCTGGGTATGGTGGCACAGACCTGTAATTCCAGTACTCAGGAGGCTGAGGGAGCAGGATCTCTGGGAGTTGAAGGCCACCCTGGGCTGCATAGTGAGTTGGAGGCCAGCCTGCACTACATAGTAAGAGCCTGTCTCAAAAACAAATAAAAAGCAACAAAAAATATCTTTTTTAATTTATTCAGTACAGGGTCTTACTACACAGATCAGACTCGTAGTGATCCTCCTATTCTCAGCCTCCCAAGTGCTGGGATTACAGGGGCAAACCCCCCTCCCCCAGGCTCAATCACTGTTTCAATGTACCTGGGGTTGGGGCTGACATGGCAGGCCAGGGATTGAATCCCTGGCCCCTGCATCTGCCAAAGCAGGTGCTTTAATCCACTAAACTATCTGGCCAGCCCAACAAAAACATTTTTTTTTTTTTTTTTTTTTTGCGGAACCAGGGATTGAACTCAGGTCCTTGCGCTTGCCAGGAAAGCGTTTATTCCACTGAGCCATCTCCCTGGCCCCCCAAAAATATCTTGAAGATATTTGTTTTATGAGATACAAGCTTAAACTTTTTTTTTTGGTGCTAGGGATTAAACCTAACACTTTATGCATACTAGGCATCCCTCCACCATTGAGCTATATTCTAAACCCTATAATCATGTTTTATTGTAAAATTCTAAGAAAAATTGAATGTTGTATTTGGTTAGGTGATTTTATTATAAAAAGTCAGTGCACTTTTCTCTTTTCCTTGAACTTAAGAGATTAAAAGTAAATTCTGGATTTCTTTGTGATTCTTGTTCATAAGCATTTAGTTGGCATATTGGTTTAAATATTTGTTACCTTTTTTTGCTAATAGTATATAAATTTATCACTGACATGCATGTGTGAAGCGTGGGAGGAAATACTGATGCAGATGGATTCCCGTCTGACCAAGTTTGTGCAGGTAACGTAGCTGAAGTTTCTCATGGAGGGAGTTTAGAAGTATATAATCTGGTATTTACTTTTTTGGGTACAAGAGAAAAGACAGCCTGATTTGTATGTAAAAGGCTAAGATTGTTACTTCTTTCAGATGGTTTGGTCTAACCTCATAATATTATCTCAGAGAGATTTGCAGAACAGTATCTGTGTTAGTTTTCCATTGCTGTAGCAAAGCACCTGAGTTGGATAGAACATGTAAAGAAAAGAGGGTTGTTCAGCTCTCAGTTCTGATGGCTGGAAGTCCAAGACCAGGCAGCCCCACATGTTCTTCTGGTGAGGAGGGCCCCGGGCAGGGGAGCTTGTAGGTCTCCTGGTGGGGCAGGCAGGCAGAGGTGGAGAGGAGTCAGCTCTGCTCTTTTATAGCAGCCTCCCCTGGTATACCAGAAAGATGTATACCTATAATCTTGAATAAAAATACTTGCAGTTTATAACATGTGGATGTGATTCTCGCTCTCCATTTTGCCTAGGAGAAGAACACGACCACATCAGTGCAGGATGAATTCATGCATCTGCTGCTATGGGGCAAAGCAAGGTACTGTGCTCGGTTGGGCCTTGCTTGGCTGCTCCCTCTTCTGCTGCTTTTTTTTATAGCACTTATTTTAAGAGTAGTTGGAGTCACTGGAAAAATAAAGCAGAAAGTTCTAGTGCTTAAGAACCAAAAAATCAAAAAGGTATGTATCTTTCTGGGCTTCCTATGCGCATTTTTAATGTAAATGTGATCATTTTGTGTGTATGTGTTTTATGAAATGTCTAAAAGTTTTGAGATTTTTATGTCACTAATCTTTTCCTTTCTGGAATCTTAAAAAAACCTGTTAGATTTTGAGAGTATTAAAAGATTGGCGTGGCTTTTCTTCGAGGCTTTCCTGTGGTTTACTTTTTACAGCTGTCCATGTTATACATGTGATTACTTGGCTGTGTACTCTGGCAGGTTCGCTCCTTTTTCCCTAAATGACTGAAGCACAGTCAGCATGACTGGCCAGGGGCCGTGTGAGCCTACAACACGTCCTTGTGTGTTCTTCAGTCTGGTTCTGGCTTTTATTTCCTATTTGCTGTTCCTTGATGAGTACAACAAAGTCCTCATTTCTTTCTTTCTTTCTTTCTTTCTTTCTTTCTTTCTTTCTTTCTTTCTTTCTTTCTTTCTTTCGGAGACAGGGTCTTCATATGTAGTTCAGGCTGATGTTGAACTCACTTTGTAGCCCAGACTGGCCTCAAACTCACAGAGATCTTCCTGCCTCCGCCCCCCAAATGCAGGGATTACAGCACGCACCACCATACCTGCCCAGTCCTCATTTCTTTTTATTTTTATTTATGTATTTACTTATTTTTTTGCCAGTTGGCGGGGCTGGCATGGCCTGTGGTGCTGGGGATTGAACCGCTGTACTTGCAGTTGCCTAAGCTTGCCTAAACAGGTGCTTTAGACCACTAAGCTATCTCATTGGCCTTTTTATTTTGTTTCAAATTTTTCTCTGTGCTTTGAAAATTAAGTTTTAAGTGATCCACTGAAGTTTGAATGGAGACATGACTAAAAATGGGCTTTTTTATTGCAGTGCTGAGCTCCAGACGCTATTGATGAACCAGTTAACAGTGAAGGTGCTGTGAAAGTATCTGCCTTTATGAGTACATTCTTATTTCTTTTTTTTTTGAGTGGCATGTATCTTAGTCATATTCTTTTCTTCAATTAGGGCTTGAAAAAGCTCGGCCAGTCCATAGAGTCGTCGTATTCCAGCATCCAGAAGTTGGTCATAAGTCACTTACAGAGGTATGGAGGTCATGCATATGTTTTTGGTGCTGCATCCACGCCTAGGTAGCTTGTTCTGTAGGCAACTTCTGCATGGTCTGCTGTTTTCTTTCTGAGTCTTCTTGATATAAAATTGTTGCATTAGCATTTGAGAGAAGTGTTAAGCGAGGGTAGACCCTGTCGGGGCCTTTTTCATTCCTAACCATAATGTGTTTTGTGAAACAGGGCATATGCACTTTTCTGATTGGTGAAATAGAGTACATTGGTATGTAAATTACAGCTTCCAATGCATATTATATATTTCTTCATGCCGCACTTTGGCAGTTTGTTCTTATTATTTTATCTGAGGCGAATCCAAGGTTCTGTTTCAGTTACTTGACTGGCTCAGACTTAGAAATGTCAGAGCTGAGACTCAGTGCGATCTTCCAAGTCTGTGTTGTCTCAGGCTGCAGCTGCCTTTGAGAGGCAGTTTGAGGCAAATGCTGGTGTTAGGTTGACGCTGCGCTGCATGCTGAGGACCCAGCCCAACCCTTTGGGACCTGCGGCACCTTTTGTACCACTTGGCCTGGGTCACACTTTGCTTTGGAGTGGCTTTTCTTCAGCAAAATTGCCCACATGACTGTCAGAGTGCCAGTGCTGCCTTCCCTTTGCTCTTGGGACCACAACCTTGCTGTGACCGATACAGTTTGCCCACATCAGTGGCCTTTAGTTTTCTAAGCATGACATCTTGTCTCCCAGTCGTGGCTTTTGTACAGCTTCTTGCTTTCCAAAAGGCTGCCACCCTCTGTTCCTTTGTACTCTTTAGCTCAATGAACTGCAGTTTCCTGATGGCTCACATTAGATTTTCTGTTGCCCCTCACCAGGGCATTCCCTTCTAGGCATTCATGGTTGGGACAGTAGACGCTATGACCATGTAGTTGTGGTCCATCTACCCTGTTAAACTTTCAGTGCCATGAGACTTTCACACTCTGTCCCTAGCATGTAGCACAGCCCCTGATGTAAAGCCAGCACTCAAAACATGTTGAATATGTAGTTGTTGGGTGAGTAAGGTAGCCATGTGGTTATCGTGAAAGTGCCAGGACTGAAATTCAAGAGTTGGAGCTCACTGGGGAGCATGCACAGGTGCTGAGGCTCCCATGGACCCTAATCTGATCATCTTGCAAAATTTAATGTTTTTGAGACTGGGTCTTGCTATATAGCCCAAGCTGGCCTTGAACTTGTGGCGATCCTCCTGCCTCAGCCTCCCAAGTGCAGAGATGACAGGCATGTGCCACCATGCCTGGCCTAATCTGTATATTCTGATGACCAGATGATTCTACACTTTCTAGAAATAATTTTGATAAATTATTGTTTCTTTGATAATTATTATTTCTTGTAGAAAGAAAATTAAAGTTGCTTTCAGTTTTTATTTATAGATCTGTTAGGGAGTCACTGCACATCAACTTGAGGATAGTAATTGATGCCTTTTTGTGCTGTTTTGAAGCGGCTCAGAATCCTTGTTATACCACTTGAGTGAACTGAAAGGGATGGCTTCGTGGAAGCAGAAATACCAACCTCTTGGACTGGATGCTGCGGGAATTGAAGGTAGCAATTTAATTTCTCAGTAGAGCATGTTAGGCACACTTTACTTACTTAACAAGTTACTTATTTATTCATTTATTTCCCTTTAGATGCTATTACTGCTGTGGGTTCTTTCATACTCAAAGCAAATGAACTTCTTCAGTAAGTAATGGACTTACAATCGTGGGTCTGAGACTATTTCACTTTTTACCTAAAAAAGGACCCAGAAAATTGTCTTGATTTTCTTACAATGAATGAATTTTTATCAAAATTACACCTGCATGTGGAGAGCAAGCCAATAGCATGGAGATCTAACAAAGTGAAACTGTATTTTCCTGTCCCAGCCAAGATGTTCTTGTCTTCCAGAGGGAATTGTAAGTCCTATCACTCTTGCAGCTCATAGGTTACGTGTGCATTTCTGAGCCATGACTGTATTCCATTTCCTATATTTATGAACTTTAGAAGTTGCTCTTTGATCCTCCAGAACTCTGTGGAGCTCTCCTGTTTTCTCGTGTCTGCTGTCTAGCCGAGGGGCAGGGGTTCCCAAGTCCCCTCAGACTCGATGGCTCCCACAGCCTGTGCCCCAGGTCTCACGTGGCTCCCCGCTCTAGCCCGGCTCCACAGCTTTCGCTGTGGTCAGGCCTTCCAGGACCACATCTGCCACTTTCCCTCAGTAATTACTCGAGTGTCCTTGAGTAGCTTCAGAAGGAGGATGTGGAAGTAGAAATCAGCTCTGTTTCCTCTCTGGTCTTCATTTGGAGGTGTTGGCTGGGCTTAGGGTTCTGAGGGAAGTGGTCTTCTCATAACTTGAAAAGCGGCACTCTGGGACATCCTGGGCTTCCATGGATGTCTGTGCTCTGGATTCTTCTTCCTGTGAAGGGCTTTTTTCTCTCATTCTAAAAGCTTTAGTCTTCTTCCTTGCAATGAAATTTCACAACAGCCATTTTATTTTATTTTTTAATAAAAAAAATTGTATTTACTTAAGCATTCAGAATGTCACAAAACAGTTGCAACTTTTTTTTTTTTTTTTGCAATTACAGAGTGGTATTCAGTTAACAGAACAACAATTATTTCATATAAGGTGCATCAAAGACAACTGAAGATGAAAAACTACCGTCCCCAAATATAACTAATTTGTGCTGTGCACCAAGAAGAACCTGCTTTAAATTTCCATGCCAGTTTACAACCCCCATACTGTACCACACACCAGCCGTTTTAGGTGTAGGTCTTTTCATTTATTGTGCTGATAAAAAAAAGATGTTTTAGCTTGCATACTGTTTTATTATTTTGACAATTTCTTTTTGTGTGTGTGTGTGTTTGTTTTTTTTTTTTTTTTGTATTTTTAGGGAAGGGTTTACAGGGAGTTCAGGGTCTCACTACTAGATTGGACTAATAGTGATCTGCCTGTTTAGAGCCTCCCAAGAGCAGGGATTACAGGCGTGTGCCACCACACCCAGTCTCAATTGCTGTCTCAGGGTGCCCCGAGGGCAGGGCCAGCATGGCAGGCCTGGGGATCGAACCCCTAGTCCCTGCACCTGCTTGTAGGTGCTTTAATCCACTGAGCTATTTGGCTGGCCCTTCTTTTTGTCTTTTTAACTGCATTTTTGTTCTAGGAATCTATTTGGTCAGATACTAGGCTTCATGAATTGATCCTCTATGTTTGTAATTTTTCCCCTATCTTTCAAACTTTGGTTCTCTGAAAACATTTTTTGACTTAATTATCCAGCATTGCCATTCACTAATAGGCATTTATTCAGCACTTCACTATGTTTTAAGTGAGGTTTGGACATGGAAATATAGTAGTGAACAAAACTAAAACTCTGCCCTCAAAGGTCTTGTTTTGTTTTTTGTTTTTTTGTATGTGGTACAGTCGCACTACGCAGCTTGGCCTCTTAGTGATCCTCCTGTTTTCAGCCACCCCAGTGCTGGAATTATAGGCATGTGTCACCACACTCCACCTCAGTGGTCATCTCAGTGCACCTGGGGGTGGGGCTGGCACTAGCATGCCATGTAGTGCTAGGGATTGAACCCTAGTCTCTGCACTTGCCAAAGCAGGTGTTTAGTCTACGGAATCCAAGATCTTGTGTTCTAATGTAGTGAGACAGGAAGCAAATGCATAATTAAAATATTTAAGGTGTTAAAAATATGGTAGATTTTTTAATTAAAAATATTTCTTAAAGTAAAAAACACATTGCCACTAATCCCCCTGAAAATCGTCTCCCTCATTCAAACACACTTTTCCCGTTCTTCTTGGTACTTCTGGAAGCAGTGCTGAAAGTCCTCTTTTTCGTCTTTAGTTGTGTTCTTGTGGCTGCCTCGATGTTCTGAGTTACTCAGAATGTTGACCTTTCATGGTCATTGAGGAACAGCCAGAGGTTGTAATGTGCAGATCCCCTGAATAATGTGGGTGGGGACACACCGATGTTTTTACAAATCAGCCTTACCACTGGATGGCATTGACAAGAACATTCATGGTGGTTTTGATCACATCTGGTGAAGACATCAGAGTGAACGGACATGGCTGCTTCCAGAAATGTGCAGAATGATGACATGAGGGTGTGTGAAGCAGGGGAGATATTGTGCAAGGGAGTAACAGCAGTGTGTCTTGTAGTGTAACAAGTTTTTAAGATGTAAACATTCACTATATGTTTTGCTCACACTTTGCTTAAGAGAATAACAAGTAGTGAGTAAAATCAAGCATGGAAGGAGGAGTTAGGCTTGTGGCACACGAGTGACAGGAGATGCAGTTTTGTATGAAGTAATCCTTCATTACACAGATTCTACCTTCAACCTTAGGTCATCGGTGTTAGGAAGAAAGTTTACGTCTGTGTTGATACACAGGTGTTTTTTCTTGTCATTGTCCCTAAACAATACCATGTAACAGCTATTCGTATCCTATTTACATTGTAAGTAACCTAGACGTGGAGGATACGTACAGGTGATATACAGAAGTCACGCTGTTTCATGTCAGGGCCTCGAGCTTCCTTGGGTTTTGGTGGCCTGTAGTGGAGGAGGAGTCCTGGAAGCGGTGGTTACTGATGGAGGACTCCTGAAGAGGGTGAACTTGTAGACAGGAAGGAAGCCAGCCCTGGGCACACTTGGCAGCAGCAGGGCTGGCAGGGAAGGACTGGCTGAGGCAGGCCGTGACATTGGGCGGTATACCTAGGGCTGTGCAGGTGGGAGGGCCTGGGCTTTTACTGTGGGAGCAGTTGGAGCCCCATGGGGAGGTACGAGATGTAAAACAAGGTTAAGGCATAACATTTGTTTTTATTAGTACTTCTTGTGATAATGAATACATTTATCTTGAGTTGGTGCATGAACATACCACTTCTTAATCCTTTTTAACCTCCCCCTCTCCCTCACTAAGACTTAGGTTTTAAAAAGATGCCTCTTAATATTGAGAATTAGTTATAAGCAGGCAAGGACAGAAGCTAAGAGAGAACTGGTGGTCGAAAACTGGGTACATTTCAGAAGTATAACAAGATTTACTAAATGCTCATATGGAGATGTTAGTGTATGTATTCTAAGAGTTAAGTTTATTTTCTTACCTAAATATAGTATAGTTAACAAGTTCGGATTTTAAACATTGACTCAGTATGTTAATCTATAGGTCAGTCTGAAGTTTGCAAGTAGCCTAGTAATGCCCAGTGTGCAGTAGGGTGCCAGGAGGGCTCTCAGGAGTTAGTTGCTGTTTCTCTTTACCTTTGAAGCTTCTCAGCCTCCCTTGGTCTTTCCTGACCTTCCCTGGCTGCCCACGCTGTGTTCCGCCAGGCATGTGGCCTCTGCCATTGAGTTTCATCGATCATTGGGCATTGGCATTTATGACATTTGCAGTTCTTTTCTACTGTTCGGTATTGTGAGTTTATACATTGTAATGCATATGTCCTTGCCCATCCTGCACCCCTTTAATGGCATTGTAGAAGGTACAGAACCTGGTACTCAGAAGACAAAAAGAGGGGAAATGACAGTGCTTTTTCTGTGTTTTGAAGTGGTTTCTTGGTTTTTGTTTTTTGGGTTTTTTTGCTTTACCACATTTGCTGAGAGCAAAGCTAAATACTAAGCTTTCTGTGATCACCTTTCATTGTGAATGAAAGGCAGTTAATATCTTGCTCCTTTCAAGAAAATAAAAGATAGCATTGTTTTTATTCTGTGTTACAAAAGGAAAAGCTGAGGCATTAACTTCTGATGCAAGCCTGGTTGCTTGAGATGAGGTGGGGGATTGAAAAAGACACAAAAGGACTGGGTTTTTTTCCATTGTTTCTACAAAAGACTTTTGGTAGTGATGCCTGGTGACATTGGAGATGTGATAGTCTTTAATTTCAAGTGTCTTACTTTATACAGAAAGGTTAATGAGACTGACCTACCTCACTGGTGGTGTTGTGAATCGTAATACTCTTGGAGGGTTATTGAGAAACGGGGATGAAACATGCAATTATTATGTAGTTAGAGTCATTATCTCATAGGTATGGCTTTAAGGAATTTTTTTGAAAATTCCATCTTTGTATTTTTATCAAAATCAAGATGACTTCCATTTATGATACTGTACTTAATTGGAGGCACATGTGTAAAGCCCATGAAAATTAATTTCTGAGGCCCCGGTTACTGTCAGAGTGCAAAAATCACGTTCAGAAAATGGTGTTCAGGGCTGGAGAGATGGCTCAGTGGTCTAAAGCACCTACTTGGAACAAGCTTGGCAAAGCACAGGGACGGTGGTTCAATCCCCCAGCACCACATGCCAGCCAGCCGCGCCCCCTGGTGGGCTGAGCTGGCCACACACACAGACACACACACACACACACACACACACACGCACACACACACACACACACAAAATAAATGTTAAATAAATAATTAAAAAAAAAGAAAATGGTGTTCATTGATATGAGAGGTAGAACAAATTTTTAATGTTGGTTCTTTTTCTTGCTTGAGTTGATGTTTTCTTCTTTCAATGTATTTGGTTGTTGCAGGGTCTCACTATGCAGCTTGGACTTATAGTGATACTCCTACTTTCAGCCTCCCTAGCACTAGGATTATAGGCATGTGCCACTACACAGACTCTGGCCAGCTCAGCCCATCCAGGGGTCAGGGCTGGCGTGGCATGTGGTGCTGGGGATTGAACTGTGGTCCCTGTGCTAGCCTAAGCTTGCCTAAGCAGACACTTTAGTCCTCTGAGCTATCTCGCTGGCCTGATGTTTTTCTTAATATAATACTGACCAACAAATAATCTTTTTAAGCAAAGAATAATGCTGCAAACTTTTTTCCTGATTTATTTCAGGTCAGAAAAAGATTTCATAGTTTACTGAATGTGGGGAAAAAGTATACATAGCCAGTTAAAATCTTGCGTTACTTAGCTTTATTTTTTTTAAAGAATCAGGATTTGCTTTTTTTGAATTATATTTTTATGGATGTGTTAGATTTGTAACATGTACTGTTCCAAGGGCTTAAAGGTCATCCAGACAGGGTATAGTAGAACAGGATTATTACATTCCATGATAATTGACAGCTATATATGAATGCAACGTAACTCTGATTTCTTTTTATAGGGTTATAGATAGCAGTATGAAAAACTTCAAAGCATTTTTTAGGTGGCTGTATGTGGGTAAGTTAATTGAATGAAGCATTTTTGCCATCTTAACACTTTAAAAAAAATTTATGCAAGTATTTTCAGTCACCTTAATAAAATGGAATAACATTTAAAATTAGTAGTGTAGTGTAGTGCGCCCCCTGCCTGCTTCACCCGGCCTCAGTGGTTAAAGCATCTGGCCAGTGTGACGTCTGCGTACCACCCACTCGTGGCTCCCTGGGAATGCTAATGCCTTCCCTTTTTAGTGTCAGTCCTGAAAATAATATTTTTGAATCCTTTCTGTAATTGGGCACCTTGAATATCTTCATTTATGCCACAGTCTGACTGTCTCTGGATCTCTGCAGTTGTAGTACCAGCCAGTGGCTGAAAGAGTACAGATTCAGCCCCTTGGTCAGTCTGGTCAGTGGCAGCGCAGCGTTGGCGCATTTTCCTCAGTACTTCTGCTGGGCGGTGACCCCCTAGCTTCACAGCGTGCAGACCACCTGTGGTCTGTTTCCACATCTCCACAGTGTCTTGGAGGTTGAGGAGGCAGTTTAATTGACAGATACCCATTGGCTTGATAATAAATATTTTCGTAGAGACTCTGCCAAAACATAGTTGTAAATGGAATTTATAAAAATTCTAAAAGAGTGAAAAAGTAAATTGCCTCGTATGTGCTGCTACCTCCTTTAAGTAAATGTCTAGGTCTTTAGTTCTAATACGATAAAGGCACACTTGATATTCGTCACCCTAGTATAGTTACTACCATTTAAAAATTCAATGTGATCTGACATTTACACTTGAACTTCTTGATTTTTTCTCACTCTGCCAATGTTAGTCAGAATGGGCAACTGGAGTGTTTATCAGATCAGCCTGGTCTGAGTTGTTAACTGAAATAAATTGCAGTATTAAAACTGAATGAAAGCTTAGAAATCTTTGTTAGGTGAAAGTTGTAGTTGGATTGTGATTGTACTTATATTATCATAGATAATTTAGGCCATTTGTGTATTGTTCACCCTAACTAGTAAGGACCAAGGTTACACAAGAAATGAGTCACTGCTCAGTCCTGAGAACATGATACTGTACAAGGCACGTGGCTTGGACAACAGGAGACCTAACTTTAATCGTGGCTCTGCTAGCAGCAGTGGCTGACTGACATCGGTTGTCTTCTCTGTGAGATGCAGTCTTCCTAAAGGTGGGGGCTTCTGTTAAGCTCCCCCTAGTACTGGTAGTGTAATCAATCAGTAGTTTTTTTGACTGGATAAAGAGACGAATTGTGGGATTATGTTATAGCCTATTTTTTTCAGATAATTTAGAAATTTGAATTAATTAAATGGCTTCTAAAGTAATCTGTATTTGTGGAGGTATTTTTTTTTTTTTTTTGGCGGAACCGGGGATTGAACTCAGGCCCTTGTGCTTGCCAGGCAAGCGCTTATTCTACTGAGCTAACTCCCCGGCCCCTGTGGAGGTACTTCTGACACACTTGGTACTGAGCACACAGTTGAGAAGCATATTCTGCCACTGAGCAGAAGCACATGCAGTGTTCTTAGTCTTGACTTTGGCTGACATGCAAAATACATGCTGCTGGTAAAGAACAACCCCATGACAGGACAAGAAGAGCCAGTGCTAAGGAAAAGCATAAAAATATGTGGACACATAACTGTGTATATGCACTCAGAAATCTTAGTGCAGATGGTTTTGTGTAGCAAAAAAGGCCAAGGGAAATGCACATTTCTTTGGCATTGTATACCCTTGAAGGAAAGAGTTGTCTGCAGATTTTGAGAGAAGAAACACTACCAGGTTAGGAGGAGGCCCATGCAGGTGTTGCACTAGTACAAGACTGCAGTTAAATTTATTAGTGTGAAGTGGCAACACATTGAGTTGAAGAAAAAAAAAAATAACAGTTTATAATATTTAGAGCAGTACTGTACATTTGATCTGCAACATATTTAGAACTAAGTTCTTTACCCTTTAGTTTTTAGAAGTAATAGAGTTGTTTGTTTTTGCTGTAAAGAAATACTCAAAATGCAATGGTTAGTCTTTGAAATTTTAATTTTCCTTTAAAAACAATTTTTAACTTTGTATTTCCAGCAATGTTGAGAATGACAGAAGACCATGTGCTCCCCGAGCTGAATAAGGTAGCGTATGGGAGCAGGGCTGGCGCTGCACGGCCGCGGTCAGAGATGCTCTGAACAATCATACCTGTAGCCAGCGTGCACACACCTTTTTCTTGTCCTTATCCCCTAAATGACCTATGTAGCAGCCATTTGCATAGCAGTTACACTGTATAGCACTAAGCATACAAGGAAGGTAGCAGTGATTGCCCTGCCTGGGAGGGTGTCTGTGCGCTGTCCGCAGACGTGCCTTCCTGCATCAGGGACCTGCAGATCTCAGTGTGGGGCAGCTGTGGACCCACCTTTGCTTGATGCCAAGGGATACTGCATATTTTTCTAATCTGTTGTTTTCCTGACTGAGCTCAGTTTTGCTGGTCCTCTTGGTAGGATATTCTGATGTAGTTAGTAAATAACAGGATAGCAGGCTTATACACAGACACATCCCTTCAGTCTTATTTTTTAGAAATTTGCGTGTTTTGTGTTTTTTCAGTTCTCAATCCATGTTATAGCTGTGTAAAGTTATGCTTTTCATGTTTATATAAGGTTCTGTAATGTATATAACATAGTCTCTTTATATTCATTACTGTAACCTCCTTAAACATTAAATAGGTTTTTATTTTACTTGAAAATCAAGCACTTACATCAGTCGCTAAGCTGAGATCTGGTGAGAAGTTTCGTCCTACCTGTAAAGACGTGCTGGGGGCCTCATGTTTCCCGGGGGCATCTTGCAGACAGAGCAGAGCTCCTGCAGACCCTGCAGCACGCAGTCCCAGCCCGTGCATAGCTGTGCAGGTAGGTAGGTAGTTTTATTGGGGAACTTTTTTTCAACTTGATTTTTTTTGTCTTTCTGTTGCTGATAGATGACTCAAAAGGATATTACATTTGTTGCTGAATTCCTTACTGAGCATTTCAATGAGGTAAGAATTACATTTCTATGAGTTGGTTTTTTTTTTTTTTTTGATAACTTTAATATACCTAGGTGATGGAAACAAATAGTTAAATTTAATCCAGTTGAAATTTTTATGAATTCCTTTTTAAAAGACTATTGAAGTGGTTACTTATTTACTGAACATAAAGTCTGTCAAATGCGGTGTGTGTGTGTGTGTGTGTGTGTGTGTGTGTCTTACAATCTGTAAAAGAAAAAAGCTGCAACTAGTAGCTCTCCTACAAAATACATTTTGTGGTTTAAATTTAAGATCTTTTTAAGGAGGATGTAGTGGCACATGCCTGTAATCCCAGCATTCAGGAGGCTGAGACAGGAGGATCTTCACAAGTTCATGACCAGCCTGGGCTACAAAGTGAGCTTAAGGCTGGCCTGAACTGCATGGTGAGATCCTTTTTTTTTTTTTTTTTTAAGAGATCCTGTCTTAAGGCAGAACAAAAACACTTTTTTTCTTTTGACATGACTTTATAATTTAACTATCTCTGTTCTTTCTAGGCTCCAGACCTTTATAATCGAAAAGGAAAATACTTTAATGTTGAAAAAGTTGGTCAGGTATGATCATGGGCTGAACTTAGTTTGATTCTATGTTCTAATTATAAAATTGTAGCATAATATGAATTATCCAAAGTTTATGGAAAAGAATACAATTTTGTTATAATGTAGTCCTTCCCTTTTAGTAAAATAAAAGAGGAACAGTTACTGATCCCTTTCACATTCTTTTCCTTTCGTACTGGGGACTGGACCAAGGCCCTTGTCCTTACTAGGCGGTCGCTCTGCCACTGAGCTCCAGTCCCAGACCCACTTCCCACCTTTCCTTTCCTTTTACTTTTGCATTCTTACTAATTATTGAGGACTACAATGCGGTTTTGTTTGTTACATGGATTGTCATGTATTGATGGTAGATATTATGAGATACTAAAAATTATACGGAATAAACTACTTATTTCTTAATTCATTAAAAACAACAGCTCTACTTATTCTAATATAAATACTTTAGTGAAAAATAGCTTAAAAATTAGTGAGATGGCTTATTTTTTGCAAATCTCTTTGATCTTCAGCTTACTAGAAGACAGCTAGAGTCTCCTATCCCCTTCCTGTTGTCTGTTTTGGTATGCATGTTTGGTTCTGACTATAAGGAAACCTGGCCTCACCCAGATACGTCAGTGAAAAGAGGAGGACTGTAATAGATATTTTAGCACTGAGGATATTCTTTGATTTTTTTTGTGGAACCAGGGATTGAACTCAGGCCCTTGCACTTGCCAGGGAAGCGCTTAATTCCACTGAGCCCTCTACCTGGCCCCGAGAATATTCTTTGATACTACTCCAAATCCCTACAAGTGATAGTGTCTCAGAGGATAATTTCATTGTAGAATCTGAAATTATATCAGTGAGCTTTCCTTACTCTTACTCTGTTAGGTTACAGTCTGTTCGTGTTCCTTGCACTTTGCAGGAATCTATTATCCTGGTCCATGAGTACGTAGCTCTTCAAGTACTGACACCTGTCATACAGTATCCAGAAGTCAGATTTCATTAACGTCAGCATCTGCTGAATCAAAAAAGTCTTTCATTGCTGTGAAGCTGTCAAATAGTGGCAGATGTAGAGTTCATGCTTTTAATTTTTGCTTAAAAGTTTAAATTTTATCTTTGGCAACAGATACTGTCAGTTGTTTTGCTCAGAGTGACTGGCTTACTATATTTATTTTCCAAAAAAGTATCTGCCAAATATACCCAAGCATGAATTAATCATAGTTTGTTCCTATTTTTTCAAGTAAAAAAATGGAACTCCATTTTTAAAGTGTCTGATTTAACTTACAGTTGTAACTATTTTCTAAGTGCCTTAAGATAACTTTTATACTTTGGCATGTAGCAAAAGTGTCTTAATACCTCCTAATTCTCACCCACAGAATATTGTTTTATACTTAAGAGCTGAAAATTAATAAAATTAATAACTTAGTAGCTTTCAGCTGGGCATGGTGGTACATGTCTGTAATCCTAACATTTGGGAGGCTGCTGCAGGAAGAGTACCATGAGCTCAAGGGCCATAGCCTACGTAGCTATGGGCTGCAGAGAGAGTTCAAGGCAAGAGTGCAGTGACTGCCAGTGTCATTTGGGGCCAGTGCCTCAGATGCTTGTTGAGAGCACTAGCTTCCCCTCTGTTAGCACAGTGGGAGCACAAGTGACATTTTAGCATGACTGTAAGGCTTAACATGAACCCTGAGAGCATCTGGGGACCCCCAGCAGTCTGAAAGCAGCTACCACAGAAGTGCTTGACAGGCAGCACTTGCAAAACTCACCCATAAATTATGTGTGTAGCTTTAGGTGGGTGGGGTGGTGCCAAACTGGCCCCAGCACTCAGGTGGGCCCACGGAGGTGGGAGGACTGCACGTTCCACACCAGCCTTGGCAGCGTAGCACCTTAGTGAGACCCTGCCATAAAATGAGAAAAGACGGGGCTGGGATGTAGCTTGGTGTGGAAGGTGTGAACGCAGTAGGCTGGATCCCCAGGGTCCACTCCCCTTCTCCAAAAATATTGAAATATGCATAAGAAAGCGAGCCAGACTGAAACTTTCTGTATGGTGTCTGCATCCGCTGCAGTGCATTTACTGCTGCACTTAGTGCAGTTGCCTCACCTCACTTATGAAGATAATGTGCTTTCTGAGGACGTAGCAGTAAAACAGAGTGACGTACTGAATGAGGAAAGGTCGAATAGAAATCGTTTGGGAGAGCTGGACAGATAGCTCAGCAAAGCTCCTGCTTAGAGCACAGAGGCCTGCCCTGCCCCGGGACACACTAAGACTTTGACTGAGACAGGGTGTAGTGGCGCGCGCCTGTAATCCTATTGTTTGGGAGGGTGAACACAGGAGAGTCACTACGAGTCCCATCTATGTAGTGAGATCCTATAGATCCTATAGACCCTGCACTAAAAACATTTAAAGAAAAAGAAATGGTTTGGGAGCCCAGGTCTTTTCCTAAAGTTAAATATTATTTTTGTATTTTTAGTACTTGAAAGATGAAGATGATGATCTCGTGTCTCCCCCCAACACAGAGGGAAACCAGTGGTACGACTTTCTCCAAAATAGCAGCCATCTTAAAGGTATCTGATGAGCCAGCTAGACCTGGCTGTGTGGATGTTTGAGACCGGGTTTTTTTTTTTTTTTTTTTTTTTGTCGGACCAGGGATTGAACTCATGCCCTTGTACTTGCCAGGGAAGCGCTTAAGAACTTATTCCACTGAGCCATCTTCCTGGCCCCTGAGACCGGGTCTTGAGTAGGTCGGCTAATAGGTGGTCACATACCTACTAGTAATTACCTAAGTTCTTCAGACTTAACTCTTTGTGTCCGTTTTATTTGATGAGAGGGATAGTAAAGTAAGAAATAGGGTATGATGCTAACTTTGGCAGATAGAAAAACATGGTGAAATTAACTGCTTTGATAACTATGCTGAGTCCAAGTGAGATGTTACCATCGCTATTGACACCGACCAATTGTGGCACCACTGAGCGTGTGCACTCAGACCCCAGGCCCTGTGGAGGTCTCAGTCCCACCACCCTGTCCTCTTAAACGCCAGGTCTCCATGTTCCTCTGCCTGACGTGGCTGCTCCCCTCCAGCCTAAGTGATTTGCTGGGATGATACACAGAACTCGGGAAAGCATGCAGATGTCCTGATTGGTTTATTATAGCAGACTGAACTCAGGAGCAGCCTTGTAGAGATGCCTGGGGATAGGCAGGCAGAGGGAGGTCAGAGCTTCGTGCCTTCCAAGATCCAGTGTCTTTGCCAGCATGGAAGCTCCTGAACCCCATTTGGGGCTGATTAAATCATTAGTCTGGGGGTTGCACCCCACCTTAGGCTCTGTGCCTCCAGGAGGGTTGGAGGGCAGACCTGATTTGGGCTTGCTTTTCCTCAGCCAGGGCCTATCTTGAAGCTATCTAGGGGCTTGACAGAGTTGTCCCATTAAAACAAGACCTCCCATCACGCTTACCACCTAGCAGATGTCAGGGTTTGGTTTTGTTTCAGTATCCTGGGGAATGAGCCAGTAGTTTTAGGAACTCTTTCCAGGAACTAGGGACAAAGACTGAGACTACAACAGCTGTCACTGTTAGGGGTTTCTGAAGCTTGCATGCTAGAAATTCATCTTGTCCTACACAACTGGGCCTGAAGTGCTGTGTAGGACAAGGGGAGGCCATCAGAACCATGGAAGAGGGGGGCCTCAGAGTTAGCTGTGTATGCTTAGTCTTCATTTTCATACAGGGAAGTAGCCTCAGCCTCTCTTGCATTTTCACCTAAATTGGAGAATATGATGCTTGTTTTAAGTGATGTTATACATCGCTTTACTGCTAAAGAATTGGTTTAGGTAGGGCTAGTTTCCTGTCTGCTGTTTTGTTTTAGTACTGCCTGCCATTGTGTGGCAGTGGATGGAGATGAGTGAGCTATTTCATTACACAGCTTCTAATTCCCAAAACTTTCCTTTCTGACAGCCAGGAGAGCCAGCAGAACCCACTGCCGGATTGTGGTGGAGCTGGGCTTGTGCTGTGGGCAAGTGGTGGGTGGGGTTGATGGAAGGTAGGAGGCTGGGTGGTTGTAGTGAGAATCCCACTGCACAGGAACTGTAAGCTGGCCTAGCAGAGCATTTTATCTTAATTGTGGTTTACTATATCTTTTTTTGTTGTTGTTTCTGTTTTTGTTTGAAACCAGAAAGTCCTTTGCTGTTTCCTTATTATCCTCGAAAATCATTGCATTTTGTGAAAAGGCGGATGGAGAACATTATTGATCACTGTTTGCAAAAGCCAGCAGTAAGTTTGAAAGAGATGCTGTCTCTGTGTAGCAGCAAGAATATCTATACTATATGGTTTGCTTAAGTAAATACCATAATCATTGAGGTGAACTGTAACAAAAGTGCTGATGCTCAGCTGTGTGTAGCTCTCAGAATGTCAGTTTCACACGGTTCAGTCTTACCCATCTTGTTAATTTCTTAGAAATTTAAAAACCTGATTGGTTGGCATCCTCAGCATTGTATTTGCTCGCAGCGCACATCATAATAAGTGGCTGTGAAGGAGCCGTTAGACTGGGGGTAGCTGGCCCATCGCCTGCGCAGTGAGCACAGTTGGTCATGTGGGTGACCTGCTGCTGCACTCAGACAGTGCTGGTCACGCTTTCTGTAGTATATCCCTGTTCACATTAGTGCTCTAATTAAGTTTTTTATTTTTGTGGTCCTGAGGATAAAACCCAGGGCCTCCCACGTGCTGTGCACTCTACCCCTGAGCCACATCTCCAGCCCCTCTAATTATATTTTTAAATCTTATTTTATATAGGATGTAATTGGAAAATCGATGAATCAGGCAATCTGTATTCCATTGTACAGAGATGCTAGAAGGTAATTCTGTTTATCTGTTGAGTGGTATAATGTAGCAGCCAATTCAAATTTTCCTCACCTTTTTTCCTTTTTGTTTCAGTGAGGACTGTACACGTAGACTGTTCAAATTTCCTTTCCTGTAAGTGTATGTCTCCCTTCCTTGTGTGAAAAATACACTTTTATCATAAGCTTAGTCAGCTAAGTGCCATATTATAACATTAGATTTTTTTCCCTCAGGTGGAATAATAAAGCTTCAAACCTGCATTATCTTCTTTTTACCATTTTAGAAGATTCACTTTATAAAATGTGCATCTTACGGAGACATACTGATATTTCCCAGTAAGTATTAATTTGAAGTTTAAATTGAAAAGATAAGACTGTTACTTTAATAATAAAACACACAGCTTCCCTAAGAGCATTTCAGTATTTAATTAAACTACCTCATGACTTTAGGTTTGTCATTTAACTGTTATAATAGTCTCATGGCATTAAAATGATAAGACTGAGTTAGGTGGCTGTGATACTCCTTCTCTCTTGTTCTAAGTTAGCATTTTATTGGTAATAACCATTGTATATAAGAGTGTTGTGGAGTAGAAGTGGTTAGGGAAAATACGACAACAGGATTATGTCTTTTGAACTTTCAGAAGTTCAAAACTATTAATGATACCTCAGAGAAAAGATTTTCACTGTGAGTTAAGCATGCCTTTCATTAAACAAGAGGGCTCACCCACACAGTCTTGTTTTGAGAATCCAGTCAGAGTTGTGAAAGGTCAGTCGTGTTCAGGATACCAGATCTCAGTGGTTCTCACTAAGACCAGGATGAGAGAGTTGTCCCAGAGGTCCTTGTTAAAATAGTAGGTGCTTTGGGCCTGTGAGAGTAAACTGCATGCAAGGTTTATCTGTCTGGGTGTTTGAACTTGTACCAGTTTCTAGAATGAGAATGGTGATATTGTGGCCTGGAATCTGGTGTGTAGGTCAGTGTAGTAACACTGCCAATTGTGTTCTTTCAAGATTTAGATTATTGGCTGTTCAGGTTGTTCCACAATGTCTCCCTTTTCCTCTTTCTTTTTCAAGATCTGTAAATAAAGGATTGATTGCCATTAAATTTGGCAGTTTCACATATGCCACAACTGAGAAAGTCAGAAGAAGGTAAGTCTTGACACTTGTATAGGAATCATAAAGAGATGTGTGTGTGTGCATGTACGCATGCGCAGTTAATGCAGTCAGACTCAATTACAGGATGGTATGGGTAAAGGGCTCCGTCACTTCCCGCACAGGGGTAGGGCTATGTGTTTTATATATAGACAGTTACTTGCCTTACTCATAAATGGAATTTCACTGCGCTGCAGGAGTTTATATGGTGATTTTTTCCTATAATTCATTCCTCTAAGCTCATTGCTTGCTGAGAAAGTAATGTGCTCTAGGAGGCGAGGCTGAAGTCCTTCTCACCCCGAAATGATGAAGACTTGTGTTCTTAGCGATGTGGTATTTTCCTAGGATGCAGAAGGTTAGCAGTGCTTAAGCTGCCTACAAGGCCTTACAGGGAGGAGCTGCTATGGGAGGCTGAATCACTGTTTCCTTACTTACAAAATTTTGTTTGTTTGAGACAAGGTTTCACTGTGTAGTTCAAGCTGGTCTTGAAGTCACTTTGTAGCCCAGGATGGCCTTGAACTTGCAGTGACCTTCTTGTGTCAGTCTTCTGGGTGCTGGAAAAATAGCCACACCTGGCACCACCATGCCTAGCCTCTTAAGACATTTTTTTAGTGGTAGTGTTTGGAGTTGCTATGTCCTTTTCATGTGTAAAATCTTAGTTTTTATTTTGTATTCTGGCTGAGCCTGTTTACCCAAGGTATTCTGTGCAGTGTCACTCACAGAATTGTCAGAGGCTTAATACCTCACTCTTAGCAAGAGATACCTAGAATGGTGAACCAGCACAACCAGGTGCTCTTTCTTAATGCATACCAATTCCTTTTAAATTTGATACAGGGTCTTGCTATGCAGCTCAGACTCATAGTGATTTTCCTCTCTCAGCTTCCCCAGTGCTGCACTCACAGGCATGCACCACCTGCCCAGTTTCAGTGACTGGCATGGTGTACCTGGGGTTCCAAGGCTGGCACAGCATGATGTACCTGGGATCACACCTGAGTCCTTGTGCTTGCCAGACAAGCATTTAGACTGCCGAGCTATCTCCTGAGCCCTTGCATACCTATTTTTAAGGCCTAGCTTTATTTGTGAATAACTAGTACATAAAGTAATTGTGATTTTAGTACAAACTAATGGTATATTTTAATTACCATTGTAGAGGATGTCACTTAATTTAAAAAAATTTTTTTTCTCCATTGTAAATACGTATGTAACGTTTTCTTGGTAGTCATGATCATTTTTGAGTAACGGAATTTCTGTCACTGGTAGCACCTACAGCTGTTTAGATGCCCAGTTCTATGATGATGAAACGGTAACAGTCGTTCTTAAAGACACAATAGGACGTGAAGGAAGAGACCGGCTGCTGGTCCAGTTGCCACTGTCTTCAGTATATAATAGTGAGGATTCTGCGGAGTGTCACTTCCCAGGGACATACTCTAAAAGGTAACTGACACAGCAGTTAAATCGCTTGCTATCACCATTAGCTAGTTTTTAACATACATCAAGGATTCTAGTTTTTAAATGTGCGAGGTGTTTATAATTACTTGTGATAACCATAGGGACGTCTCATCAGAAATACTCTCATTTTTTATTCAAAAAAATACTGACTTTAATAGTTCCCCTGTCCCTCCCTTCATGGTAAATCCAGAAGTGTTAGCTTGAATAAAATGGGGAATTATTTGCAGTGGAGAATAGGACTTATTTAGAGCTAAACTTTTTTTCCCCATAATTTTATTGATATAGAGCCAAACTTTTAAGAGTAACTTTACCCTGCTTTGTAGTGGAATTATTTGTTTTGTATTTGCCATAATGTTTCTCAGAATTAGGGCCTCAATAACCACACAGAGTACATGGCCAATTCCAAGAGATGGCTTTAGTTGACTAAATATTAAGTAACTACATTTCTTCTCTAATTTAGAAATGTTGCCATTTGTTTTCCGTGGAAGTCAAGACGATGCTCTTCCTCTTTGGAATCGTGCTTTCATGAAGCCCGGCAGTTCTATACAGTGGCTGCTAGCATAGCATTAGCAATGGGAACGTGTTCGTTGGCTGGATGCGACTGCTAGGAATCCAGGAAGGAGCCCTTTGATTCTCACATGGCTTTTTTCTCCCTCTAGGCTGGATGAACAGTGCAGTATCATCCCCACACGTACCATGCACTTTGAGAAGCACTGGAGGTTACTGGAAAGCATGAAAGCTCAGTATGTGGCTGGGAATGGTTTCCGAAAAGTGTCCTGCGTGGTGAGTGTGTGCAGTGCTCACTGACAGTGGCAGCAGGAGGACACATAATGTGGAAGGCCTTTTCTTTGAAAACTATAAACCAGTTTCTGATTTATAGTTTTTCTGCTTATGAGCCTTAGCTATTTAGTTCTCTGCTTCTGAATAAACTACGTTAAGAATAATTCTGGAATATACTAGTCTTCATGAGATTTCTGCTGCTGAATATGGATATCCTTTTATATAAAGCAAAGACTGAATTTAATAGTTTATAGTAAATTAGTGAAAAGTATTAAAAACATTCTTTGCTTGAAACCTCTAAGTTGTTATATAAAATGTCTTTGTTAAGCCATTAATGAAAAATGTCCTTATATGGCCTTTTCTTTAGTTAAGTTCTAATCTCCGTCACGTGAGAGTCTTTGAAATGGACATCGATGACGAGTGGGAGCTGGATGAGTCTTCTGATGAAGAAGAGGAGGTGGGCGGCCAGCCTATAAAGATAAAGGAGGAGGTGCTGTTCGAGTCTGAGGCAGGCCCCCTGCCTACCACCCCCACTGCTGCTTTGGCCCCCGAGATTGTCATTAAGGTGGAGAAACTGGACCCTGAGCTGGATTCCTGAGCCAACTGGCTTGTTTGTGTGTCATGGCAGGAAGGACACGGGACATGGGCTGAATGTCGTGGCCCGCTCTTGATTTTCTTTGTGTAACAAAGAAATAAACAGTAAATTTTATTTTTTCATATTTTTTGCTGAGCTTTTTTTTTTTCTTTCTTTCTTTTTTTTTTACTATGTGCAGAGCTAGTGTTAAAGAAAGCATAAATTGAATGTGAAAAGAAAGGTCAGTCTTTTCTGTCAAAAGAATTATTCCCATTTGGGAAGAAATTAGTCATTCACCACTGGGAATTTTGATGCATTTATTTTTAAACTTAGCATTTACCATTTTTCCACCTTCCCCTTTTAGTTCACTTTAGGTCTCTAGAATACTTTGAAACTAATATTTTGAAATAGAATGTACTGATTCACTCTAATACTAAGTCAAAGAAATGGATCCTGCCTTTTATGATTTAAATGGCCAAAACACAGCTGGATACTTGGATTGTTTGAGTAAGCAAGGTTTAGATCTGTCCTTTTCCCTCTGTATGCTTGGTCAAGGACATGCAGTAGCTTTCTGTTTGACCACAAGGGAATATGAAAAATATGAATCAGCTAAACATAATACAGCATTAGTACAAATGAGTTCATGTTGACTTCTAAATGCTCATTTCTACAGTAGGATAGTAGTTAGTCTGCAGCGACTTTCAAAGATGTCCTATTTTATCTTTGAATTTTGTTACCACTCGCTGATAAAAGCTCACTTTTAAAGCTTTAAAAACTTTCAGGCAGAGCCAGGACGTGGTGGTGCATGCCTGTAATCCCAGCACTCAGGAGGCTGAGGGAGGAGGATCATTGCAAGTTCAAGACCAGCCTGGGCTACAAAGTGAGCTCAAGAGAAAAAAAAAACCCTTCAGGCAGGAAGACATCCTATAACCAGGTAAGAATGTGACTGCAGGGTGGCCTGTAGTTTGTCATTATAACAGGTAGATCACTTACAGTGGATTTAAGTTAAATCTTAAAAATTACAGGAAACCTTTGTTTGGACTAGACTTTTGCACTGGACCCCAACAGACCAGACTAAAAGTCCACATGGAGTCACCCATGCTAATGTTCCACATCTCCAAACTGAAAGTAGATTATCTGACATAAGCAATAAGAAGGGAAAGAGTCAAGGGCCAGAATTCCCATAGAGCCCAGTTTCTGCAAGGCTAACAAAATACTCTGCCTTAATCCATACCAAAAAGTACCCTAATGTTAACCAAACAGTTACTTTCTGTTCTGTCTCCCTAAACATCAAAATAATCTATGTGCTTTTGTTTTATTTCTGCTGTATTTTCACTCTTCCTTTGTCTATAAAACCAGTGTCTCTGCTCATCCCATCAGAGACTTACTCTATTTTATGGAGTGTTACCTGATTCTAGAATCAAAAAATAAACCCAGTTGAGACCTTTAGATTTGTTCTGACTTTGTCCTTTGACAGGACTTCCCTTTAGTTCTCCAGGGTGTCTCTGCTGGTTTGGTCTTTGTGCATTTGAAGGGACACCTGAATGGGAGCTGTGTGTGTAGGTGTGGAGCACCTTGAACTGCAGTCGCCAAGAGGTGGACTGTGGCAGCGCACAGCCTTGCACACGCTAGACCCTCAACTTGCCTGATACGTGGTTTGCATAAGTGTCAGCGCTTGTGGCATAGCATAAAATGTCTTAACTAGCTTTTGTAAGCAGGAGAAGGAAACTGTCATACCATATGGACAAATAATAGTTTTTAGGTATGTAGAACATTATGGAACAAAGACAGATTTACCATATAATTTTGATGACAGTTACAGATTGTTCTTCAAATGAATTATAATTTCACAGTACAAAACCAGTTTTTTAATTAGTAATCTGTCCCATGTGATTTAAACATTGAATTTATAAAGATTTTTTTTGTCTGGTTCAGCCCACCCTAAGGGCAGAGCTGGCATGACTTGTGGTGCTGGGGGTTGAACCACAGTCTCTGCGCTTGCCTAAGTGTGCCTAAGCAGGCACTTTAGTCCTCTGAGCTATCTTGCCAGCTCAAGAGTTTTTCATTTATGCACATTTATTTCACTGGAGTACAAGGAGCTAGTATATCTTTCCGGCATAGATACAAGTTAAAACCAAAATTTCCAGACTTTTTTCTTGAGCCCGGGATCAGTGCTACTTGATGTGCCACCATCTCATAGTGAGTTAGATTATTGTACTTATAATTGCTGGAGATGTTTTTGATTGTTTTGCAGCACTGGGGATGGAACCCTGGACCTCAAGCATACTAGGCAAGTGCTCTGCCTTTGCTTCATCCCCAGGCCAAAAGTAGTTTTTTCATTAAACCTTTGAGTATATTTAGGAAGGAACTGGATTTTATTAAATACAAATTAAAAAGTCTAACTATCCAGATCTCTTTACTAAGCTGCATAGAGCAAATAACCTTCCTATTGCATTTTCAGATGTATGCTCTTAAGTTTTTAAACCCTTGGGCACTTTGCCTCCTGCGTTTAGAACCAGTTGGATCACTGTAGGCGTCATTTCGGCACTCGTGACCGCAGATGTGAATGTGAGTTTTGAACTGAGTGGCTGCAGCTGAAGTGTCGGGACATGAAGGAGTCCAGCTAATGGGACCCGCGGCTCCTGGCTTTTGCCTGGCAAGGCCACTGAGCGCCTGTGTCGACCTGTGGTTGCACGAGGGCATTTGTAGGGTGCCCTGACCAGGAAGAGCACATCTTGTTTACAGTATTCTCTGTTCTTTTCCAAAGTAATCTGTGTTAATGCTTTTGAAATTGAAATAGCCTTTATCAGATTTAATAGAACTGTGATTTTTCTATCTTTGTTTTATCCGTGGTGTTCCTGGTATTTTTCCAAAATAAAAATTTTACATTCCAAAATACAAAATGTATGTTTTTAAATTCAGAACACTTAGGCTGGGGATATAGCTCAGCAATATAGCACCTGCCTGGCAAGCACAAGGTCCTGAGTTCGATTCTCAGTACCATAAAATAAAAATTAATTGGAAATGTTTGGATATAAATACAAAAATTAGGGCCGGGGAGATGGCTCAGTAGAACAAGCGCTTCCCTGGCAAGCGCAAGGACCTGAGTTCAATCCCCGGTTCCACCAAAAAAAAAAAAAAACCTTCGAATAAATACAAAAATTATGGCGTAGCCTTGAGTGTAACAGTGTAACTTAGTTAATGTAATCCTTACCGTTTTGCAGGAAATCCAGCAAGCAGACATGTGCCAAGTACCTCTTTCTAAAGGGTGCCTTGGCTGCAACCAGGTTGCATGATTTCACTAGGAGCTACACAGTATCTCTGATAATTTTTAAAGTAGTGGCAGCCTTTTTTTGTACAGGAATTGAACTTACAACCTTATACTTGCCGGGCAGGCAGGTGCTGTGCTGCTGAACTGTATTCCTGGCCTGAAGTAGTGGCAATTACATAGATAGATTTTACATTCACCAACAGCTTTGGGCAGCCCCAGTGTATCATTTTTATTCTCACAGACTCAGGGAACTGGTACTTAGAAGTACACTGTCAAGGCCCTAAAAACCTTACAGAGTGACAGCAAGAAATACATTTGAAGAGAAATGATCTCTTACAAGGAGTATTTCATTCAGAAATATTTGTTAAGTGCTTAGTTCTAGAAAATGAATTCTTACTGTGGTAGATAATTCTGTTTACCTTCCATTTGTTTTTTGTTTTTTTTTTCTTTCTTTTTTCCCCCCTTACTTCTGAGGAAATTAGACCTTCAAGAACAGGATTTCCCATAAAGTGGACACTACTGCATCAAAATTACCCAAACCAGGGAATAAAACAAATCTGGGAATTCCACGCTAAGCCTCTCAGTGTGAGCATGGAGTCCAGGGCTGCATTTGAAATTAGCTTGTCCAATCACTCTCATGCCCTACAAGACAGAACTTTCATCTATAAAAGTTTTTAGGAATTAGATGTTGATAATTTTTTAGTAAGGTCATAAACTGCTCCCTTGAAAACTGATGTATTTTTTAAAATGATCCTACCTAGTGGTTAATTACACATGCAAGATGCTCACACTTCTATAAATCTGTGTACGCGATGGAGGGTATAATTGTATCCCAACTCTTTACGCACTGCAGCATGTGGAAATGAATCCCTCTGGGCCACATTTCAGCCCTAACAAGATAATGTACTGAGGAGTAGATGCCGAGCTGGCTACGCACGGGCCAGGCTGGTAATAAGCCATTATAGTTCATAAATGTCGCCTTTCCTCTGGTGACTGCAGTCAGACTGAACTCGCTGCCCAAAGACATGAAGCATAATGTATAGTTACAGCTCTATGGGTTATAAATCTGTCCCACCACAGGACTATAAATGAAACTTATGTTTACCAGCTTGTTATGTTTTAAATGTTAAAACGAGGACACAAGTTTTCTTCATGCTTCTTAACATTTAATTTACAACATTCTCATATCCTCTGACGAGACTGAAAACCTAAGAGAATGTTTCTCTTCATTTCTGCAATCCTGACTCCTATCACAGAGTGTTATTTTAAGTTATATTTCTTTCCAGTTTAGACAGTAAAACTGGGTATTTAGGAGCCAGATTGGATGAGTGGCCAACTGCTATAAATCACCCTGTGACTGGTGACACTTTCGTGGGACTGCAAAACTTCTAGTGTCGTGACAACACAGCACATCCTTCTCATGAAACAGAGGTGTGAAAGGTCTGGTACATACAGAAATGGAATAGGACCTGCTAGTGTCACAGTGTGAGTAGCGAGGGCTGAGGCCATTGTTCTGGGCCCTGCTAAGCATAGGACCCATTTTCTCCTCTGCTAGAGCAGAAGCTATCAGAGACTGAGTAGCCAGGGTGGCAGGAACAAAGTCGTGACCAGCCAATGGCGTCACAGAAAATACCAACCATGCTTTAAAGGGAGTAAGACGTGGTTTATTCTGAGGTGTGGATGCAGGGCCATGTCTTGGATCTGAGTTATTCTGAATGTCACGGTCCACCATGGAAGATACGTGAATTTCTGTAGTCATTGGAGAGAAGACACTCATCAATGAATACATTTAATGAGCACAATAGGGGAGCACCAAGGAGGTACACACTGTGCAAGGTGTGAAACCCACAGCATTCAGAAACTCTCACATCCTTGGATTCAGGGCTGGTAGAGGCCATGGGTCTGCTAAACTTGGTGACATAATGATACTTTTGCAAGCACTTGGTGCTTAGTTTGCTTTACCATAACCAGAGGAACACAGGAAGTGCCCACTCCATGCCTCATTCACTGCAGGCAATGCAGGCCCAGTGCCCACCAGCGTGGTTACCTCAGCCCCAGGACGCTGACTCCAGTCCTCTGCACACTCCACAGCAGCCCTGTCCCAGAGGCCTGAGGAATACCTGAGGCCTGTACCAGAAAACCAAGTTGAAATGTTTTAAGGACTGAACCAAACCCTAATTTTGATTTAAATGTTTTTCAAACAGAAATTGCTTAAAGCCAATGTGAGGAGGATCTTTGAACATGTATCTCGCAGGCCCAGACTGGCCTGTTGTCCTGGGCAGGTCAGGCCTGGGCACTCTACATTCCTGAAGTGGTCTGAGTTGGGCTGTGCAGCTTTTCCTGGATCACGCTCCCATCACTTCCATTTCCTGGTCCCCCTGCCTTGTCTTTCTCCTTGGAAGCCAGTTTCCCAGTGTGGGAGAGCACATTTTCCGGAAGCTTCTTGAGAAGGCAGAGGAGGTAAGCTTTATCTGTCAGGACGCCTTTATTCTCATCTTCCATTCTTCTAACCTGGTGGTACTGACTCTCAGGCTGGAAATAATTTCTCCTCAGAGTTTTAAAAGTACTACTTCCTCATCCTCCTTTCCTGCAGATAACTAAAGGACTTTGGCTTTTGTGTTTGTCCCTTTCTGGAGGAAAACATTTAGGGTCATCCTTTCCCTCAGTATTTTAAGGATTAAAAATGATGTGCCTTCACGTGGTCTTTTTTTTTTTTTACTTAATGGGGCCTTAATGGACCTTTATCCGGAGAGTCAGGCCCATATCTACAATGATAAAATGCACAGTGCTCTGTGTTCCAGCTGGCCAATCAAATATTCAAACTGCTTTCGTTCTTCCATTCTTTTTCCTCCTTTCCCTTGCCATTCTTGTATAATACTGTAACCAATTATAAACACTTGCAATTTCAGCATGATTTGACCCTATCAGACTACAAGTAAATACTTGTTTATGCTCTGATTCATCCAAGAAGTTCTTTGTGTCATTGATGAGCCTCATGTTCTCTGTAGGAATATTCACTGATATGTTGACCTGTATAGGAGGAAGACTAAAGTGAAACAACCAAAATCGGTGTTGAACTTCACAGATACAATCAGCATAAAAAAATCTCAAAAGCATAAATAATAGTACCATGTTGTAAAATGTAGTACAATGTCAAAAGATAGTTATAATTTCACATACTATATTTGCTTTAATTTACTCAACTGTGTTTATATAATTTTTGGTAATAGCTGTTTAACAACCAGTCTTCACAAATCCTGAAAATTTGAAGTTATTCTCAAGCACCAGAACAAGAAAGCCCAGCATATCACTTCACATCCTTCAGTTTTGGAATTTTTTAAATTTATAGGGCTGGGGAGATGGCTCAGTAGAATAAGCACTTCCCTGGCAAGTGCAAGGGCCTTATTTCAATCCCTGGTTCTGCCAAAGTTAATATATAACTATGTATTTGTAGTGTACCATGTGCTTTTTTTTGTTTGCTTTGTTTTTTAGTATTTTTTTAGGGAGGGGTCTACAGGGTCTCACTACTACATTGGACTTGAAGTGATCTGCCTGTACAGCCTCCCAAGAGCTGGGAATACAGGGGCGCGCCACCACACCGAGTCTCAATTGCTGTCTCAGTGCACCCCAGGAGCGAGGCCAGCATGGCAGTCCCAGGGATCAAACCCCCAGGCCCTGTGCCTGCTTGCAGACGCTTTAATCTGCTGAGCTGTTTGGCTGGCCCAACCATGTGCTATTTTGATGCACATGTGTGCTATGTAATGTTTAAATCAGGATAAATGTATCTTTGGCCTCAAACATTGATATTTTGTATGATGAAAACATTCAGAATCCTTTCTCCTGGCTTTTTGTGGCATTGAGTGCATTTGTGTCCTCTAGTCACACTGTACTAATGAAATTGCACACTACAACCTGTGGTTAATCCCTGTGGGTCATCCCCTCCCCACCCCCCGGCCGCACTCCTCTCCACCTGCCTCTCATGACCACCCCTTGGCTCTCAGCTTCTGGGAGAGCAACCTTCGCAGATTCCACACGGGTGAGATCACACAGTACCCACCCTCCAAGCCTGGCATACCACTTATCACACGATCTCCAGTTCCATCTATCCTGTTGCAAATGATGAGACCCTCTGCTCTGAATGGACCACTCTACCCATTCGCCTGCTGTGGGACACTTAGGATGCTCTCACTTCTGGCTCCTGTGAACAGTGCTGCAGTGAAAGTGCAGATGTTTCTTCACAGAATGTATTCATCTCCTTTGGATATGTGTGTGTGTGTGTGTGTGTGTGTGTAGAGGGTTCAGTTGTGGTGGCTCTTTTTTGTTTGAGGAACCTTGACGTCTTCCATAGTAGCCATACTACACCCTCTCTAGCACTCTCCATTTTTATTGTTATTAGTAGTGGTTGTTTTTACTGGAGTGAGACAGCTCATGGTTTTCGTTTGCATTTCTCCCAATGATTAATGATATTGAGGATGTTTTCATGTATCCATTGCCCATTTGTATGTCTCTCGTCTTCCTCTTCCTCTTCTTTGTGTTAGGGATCAAGCCCAGGGTTTTGCCCATCCTAGACAAGCACTTGATCACCATCAGTGAACTGCACCCCAGCCTTTTATGTGTTCCTTTGAGGAATGCCTGTTTAAGCCTATTGCCCTTTTTAGATTGGGTTATTTATTGTTTTTCTCTTGAGTTATTGGAGTTCCTCATATACTCTGGATAATCACTCTTGATTATTTTCTTTGCTATGTAGAAGTGTTTTAGTTTGGTATGATTTTTTTCATTTTTGCTTTTATTTCTTGGGCTTTCAAGTTCTTATCTGAAACATCTTTGCCCTTTCTAATGTCTAAAATAGTTCTCATGTTTTCTTCTAGTAATTTAATAGTTCTGGCCTAATATTTAAGGCTTTAATCCTTTTTGAATTGATTTTTTTAACTAGTGAGAGAGAAGGGTCTAGCTTCTTTCTTCTGCAAGAAGATGACTAATTTTCCCAGTACCGTTTCTTTTTATTTTTTTAGTACCATTTCTTGAAAAGACTGGTTTTCTCCAATTTATGTTCTTAACATCTTTGTAAAAAAAAAAAAAAAAAAAAAGTTTGTTGTAAATGCTTGCTTGGATTTACAGGCTATTTTGTTCTGTTGTCCTGTGCATATATTTTTATGTCAGTAGCATCTGTCCCCCCCCCCCCCCAGAACTGGGATGGAACTCAAGACCTTGCACTTTCCAGGCAAGCACTTAGGCCACTAAGCTATCTCTCCGGCTCTATAGCATCTGTTTTGATGATTACTGTTTTGTAGTATATTTTGAACTTGGGTAGTATAAAGGGTTTTGTATTCCCATATGAATTTTAGAACTTTCCCCCCTAATTTCCTGAATATCATTATTTTGATTAATGTTGCATTAAATCTATAGATTGCATTGGAAAACATCAACATTTTAACAATGTTGATTCTTTCCAATCCAGCAACATAGGATTACTTTTCACTTTTTGTGTGCTCTTCATTTTTTTCATCAATGTTTTATAATTTTTATTGTAAAGATCTTTTACTTCTTTAAATGGTTAAATTTATCCTTTGGCATTTTATTTTTTGTAGACATTGTACATGGGATTACTTTCATCATTTCTATTTCAGATAATTCACTATGGGCCTGCAGCAGTGCTGCTGATGTTTGTGTGTTGATTTTGTACCCTGAAACCAAAATGTAGGTTTTATTAGAGGCATCTTTGGGGTATTCTGTATAGAAGATCAAAGAATTATCAAGCATTGACAACTTGACTTCTTCCTTTCCAGTTTGGATATCCTTCTTTTCTTTTGCTTAGTTGCTCTGCTTAGGGGTTCTAGGACTGTGTTGAATGAAAGTGGTAAAAGTGGCTCCTTGCCTTGTGCCAGATCTTATAATGCTGTTAGAGGTTCCACATACAGTATGATATTAGCTGTTGGCTCATTCTCATCTATGGTCTTTGTAATTTGTTTTAAGGCATGTTCCTCCTATACTTAGTTTGTTCAGAATTTTTGTCGGGAAGAGATATTGAATTTTATAAGATGCCTTTTCTGCATCTGTTGAGCTCATCATACAGTTTTTATTCTTTATTCTGCTGATGCACTGTACCTTGTTTGTTGACTTGTACATGTTGTACCATCCTTGCCTTCCTGGTATGGATCCCACCTAATCATAGTGAATAATCTTAATGTGTTGTTGGTTTTGATGTGCTGGTGATTTGTTGAGAATTTTTGCATATATGTTCATCAAGAATATTGACCTATAGTTTTCTCTTTTGTTGTTTTTTATATTTTGTTGTTATGTCTCTGGTTTGGTAGTGCATGCTTCACAGAATAAGTTTGGAAGAATTCACCTTCTTTAACTCTTTGGAATAATTTAAGAAGAATTAGTATTAGTTCTTTGAATATTTGGTAGAATTCAGCAGTGAAACCTGCTGGTTCTGAACATTTCTTTGATAGAAGACTTTGATTTTTTAAAGAGAATACAAATTAGAATTCAAACAAATTACAAGTGACACAGAGTTTCACTTAAAGTAATATGAATTTCACAGTATTTATTGTAATACATAGTGTTGTCTTCCAACTAGTTGTTCATATTACCAGATAGGTGCATGTAAAATTGGAAGAAGAAGAAGAAGAAAAAAGAAGGACTGGCTAGATAGCTCAGTGGACTAAAGCACTTGCTTAGTCAGGGCTCAGTGGTCAGGGTTTGATCCCCAGCATGTCATAGTGGCCCTGCCCATAGGGCATGCTGAGACAGCAATTGAGACTGGGTGTGGTGGAATGTGCCCGTTATCGCAGTGCTTAGGAGGCTGAAAACAGGAGAATCACTAGGAGTCCGATTTACACAGTGAGACCCTGTAGATCCTATACTAAATGCATTAAAAAAAAAAAAGAAATGAAAAAAGAAATGTTTAAGAAATTAAGAAGAGAAAAAGAACAAATAATTGAAAACAGGAGACAAAACAAATTAAGTATTATCTGTTCCTTTCCATAGACCAGAAGAAATGCACGGTACAGTTGTCCAAATCATCCTGCTTACATACATAGATAAATCTCTTTCCCCTATACGCTCTCCTGTCCTTCTCAACTCAGTAGTTTTCCTTTTGAATAACTTTATTCCCTTTTCTCAGTATCTATTGTACCCTTCAGATTTCATTTTTCTCTTTCAGGTTCTCACACTAAGAAGACAATATGATGTTTGCACATGCAGGTCTGGTTTATTTCACTTAACAGTATATTCTCTAGTTGCTTTCATTTACTAACAAAAGACTCAAATTTATCCTGTTTTATAGCTGAATAATATTCCATTGTGTAAAAATACCACATCTTCTTTATCCATTCTTCAGTTGATGGGCATTAGGGTTGTTCCCAGGATTTAGCTATGACAAATTGTGCTGCTATAAATATGGATCCACATACATCACTGTGGTATGAGGTTTTCATTTCTTCTGGAAAAATACCGAGGAGGGGAATAGCTGGCTTGAATGGGATCTTCAACCACAGCTTTTGAAGGAATCTTCACACTGATTTCCATCGTATACCAACCTGCACTCCCATCAACAGTGCAGAAGCGTTCCTTTTATTTTACTGACTTGATCTCTTTACAGATTATTGGTCAATTCTGGCTTTTTGTTTTTCATAATTAAACCTTGGAAGGATATAGATGTCTAGGAAATTGTCCATTTCTTCTAATTCATTGGCATATAGTTTTTTTCATGTATTTAGTACAGGCTCTCACTACACAGATTGGACTCATAGCCTGTTTTCAGCCTCCCAAGCACTGGGATTACAGGCATGTGACACCGCACCAGTCTCATTCCTGGGTTCAGTGACCCGTAGGGGTGGAGCTGGCATGGCACTTGGGGGATCGAACCCAGACCCTGCATCTGCCTAAGCAGGCACTTTAATCCACTGAGCTATCTGGCCAGCCCAGCATATAGTTGTTAATCATGATCTGCAAAGATCCTTTGTATTTCTGTGATGTCAGTTGTAAAATCACTGTTTATATCCCTGACTGTAAGGCTTTTTTCCCCTTGCTCTAGCTAAATGTCACTTTTCTTTATTGCTTTGAAGAAGCAGCTCAACATTTTGTTGATCCTTTGTGTTGTTTTTAGTTTGTTTCATTTCTTTCCTTGTTTTTGTTATTTATTTATATCTGTTCCCTTTGGCTTGGTTTTTATTCTTATATATCTGGTTTTCTACAGTGTCTTATAGGCTGTCTATTCAGATACTTCTGCCTTTCTGCAGGTATTGATGACTGTAAATTTCCCTCTTAGAGGCTGGGCATAGTGGCACATGCTTGTAATTGTTATGGGTTCTCAACACAGAAACCAGACCAAAATCCAATTATTAAATTTTATGAGCCTTTATTACCGGGCCGGGCCGGACCGCTTGACCATATTCACGCAGGAGAGGACAAACGGCCAGGAGCCTTAGAAGTACAGAGGTTTTAAAGGTAGAAACCACATCCTGTTTGGCAAACAAATTTATCATTTAACATAGAATAGTACCTTTAGGGACAGTATGACCATTACTCAGCATACTTGGGCGCAGCCTCCCGGCTTTGTTGTCCCCTTTAGTTTTCCCTCTGGTCGCATTTTAAACATAAAAGAATGTGAACCTAGCATTGTCTAATTCTTGTTTGAAGTACATCTGTGTACAGTGGTCTTGATTACCATAGCAACGCTTTTTAGTTGGTTTTGTATAGTTAGAAACATTTTGACCTTTACTTTGATTTATTTTGTAAGCCTATTCTGCTAACCCTCAGTCTATTGATGATTTATCGACTGTACACCGAGCCTCCTTGCGATCTTACAAGGAAGCAGGGTCACAGAAAGTTGAGCAAAGTAATTTTTTACATTTAGTTTTACATTAACTCATTACATTAGTTTCACATTAACCCTTTACATTAATGCCAGTCCTCCTGAGGCTGAAGTAGGAGGATCCCTGCAAGTTTGATGCCAGCCTGGGCTACGAAGTGAGTTCAAGGTCAGCCTGAAGTACACAGTGAAACTCTGTTTCAAAAAAATAATAAATGAATTAAAAAGTAAATAATTTCCCTCTTAGTCCTTTTGTTTTATTAGAATATTTTTCCTTCTCTTAATTTTGTCTGTTCTTTCTCTGGGACTCATACAGATGCTCTTCTATTAAAATGCTATCTAATTCATAAATCTTTGCCTTTTGCTCCATTTTACAAAACACTGTCTCCACTTTGCCTTTCAGCCTGCTGTTCATGAGTATTTTTTTTTTCTTCTAGTTTGAAGCTATTAGGAAAAACAAACAAACAAACAAAAACCACCAAAAAAAACCTATTAGTAGAAGCCAGAGATTTTGCAGCTACAGCTCTTATAAAACATTTTTTAAAAACTTTGTGATAGGGTCTTAAGTTTCCAGTGTTTTATAATGGGAAACTTTTAAAACTGGGCTTAAACACGTCCTCCTGCATCAGCCTGTGGAAGTGCTGAGATACAAATGGAGCTATGATGTTCTTCTACATGTATTTTGGTAAACATGTTTTTTTTTTTCTTTCTTTTTTTTTTTTTTGTATATATTTAGGGTCTCACTATGCAGCTCAAACTCATAGTGATCCTCCTGTTTTCAGCCTCCCTAGGGTTGGGATTGTACATGTGCGCCACCACACCGGGATTCAGTTGGTGGCTTAGTGTACCCCAGGGCCCATGCCGCATGTGGTGCCAGGGATTGAACCCTGGTCTCTGCGCTTGCTTAAACAGGCCAGCCCTGTGTGTTTCTGCTGGCTCCTGTTACCAGGAGCAGGTAACAAGATGTGTGTGCTAACAGGTTTTCAGAGTGACTGTACGGTTTACACTCCCACCAGTGATGCTGTCCAGAGCAAACAAGGAGAACCACAGGGCCACGACTCCCCTGGGGACCTCAGTACTCAGGTCACAGGACGCGCTACCGACACGCCCTGGCTGGAGAACTCCTTTGTGGGACATGTGGCTGCCGGAGGCTGGCTGGCCCAGCATTGCGCTAGATGCACGTGGCATGCGCTGGGGGTGTGCCCAGCCTGGCTTGTGGGACGCCCACTGTTCATCCCAGGCCTTTTGAGTTCTCACTTCCAGCCAGGACAAGTGTGACTGTACCACACCTGTGTGTCACGGATCGCAGCACTGTTGATCTTACGCGGGCCAGTGCCCGGAGCTCCTCTCCACTGACACCATCGCGTTGCAACATGTTTTCCTCTGGCTGGTGTCTGTAAAGGAGATGAGATTTAACACCTCTCTTCTCTATTTCAAGCTGACATAAAGCCCTTTTCAAGGTCAATAGCAGCATAAGCAGAAAGGTTCACAACCTGTGGCCAGACTCCCAATTTAATTCCCAGGCTGTATTGAACCAGCAGTGGGATTTTTGAAGATGTCCTTTTACCTTTTTGAGACTCAGCCGGCTTGACTGTACAGTAAGTGTAGACCTTACAAAAATGGGATTTAATCACTGGTGCAAAGCAAAATAAACCTTAGGTTACTGCACACTTGTGCATTATTATTTATTGTAATGTTTGGATTTGATCATTTCAGTAATAAAAACCTTTGGGAAGGGATCTTCGTAAAGCCTCAGGTTGGGGGTCATAAGACAGGGAAAATAATGAAGTGACTGTGAGAAAAAGGAGCTGCCGGAAGAGCCAGTGACAATTTCTCAATTCTGGCTGGCTCTTAGCAAAAGTAAGGCTCCCAGTCATCTAGGTGAAGGGGCCCATGCAGAAATGCATCTGGCCACTAGAGGGCAGCACGAGTGCAGTTGGGCATCAAACATGACAATGCTTCCAAGTCAAAGTGGCTGAACATTATTTCCCTCGCTTTTTAAAAGCCACCTTCCTGCTGGCACATACCTGTAATCCCACCACTCGGGAGGCTGAGGCAGGAGGATCACCATGAGTTCAAAACTAGCCTAGGGGAAAAAAAACCAGCCTAGGATACACAGCAAGACCCTATCTCAACAAAGGAACAACAATAACAAAAAGGGAAATAACTCTCTTCCTTCCCACCACTACCTAATCCCCGCTTCACCATTCTGTCCATTACTCTTGTCATTTCAGTGCCTGAGGAGTAGAAACACTGCCTTTAAAATCACAGGTAGCAGTGAGAAAGAGGATTTTTTTAAAGCAGTTTGTACCGTGTCTGCCAAGCAGGGCGTTTCTCCAGCATGGAATTACATGAGATGCAGAAACAGGAAAGAAATAAAACAAGCTCAAAAGGCTGAACACTGAACTCGTTTGTTTTCCTGGTGCAGATGTTACCGTCATCTCCGGGGAGTCACTGGAGGCCACGCTTGCCACTAAGGAAGCAGGATCCACCTTCTTTACTCACTGGGGTGGTGGGCAGAGGCAGCACAAATTCCTACAGGGTGGCTTTGTCCTTCAGGGGTGCTCTGGGCCAGCCACTAACTTCCCTGCTCCCCCAGATGCTTGAGGGGAGGCAACTGTGGCCAGAAGCAGCTGAAGAGAGCTTGGAAAAGTTAAAATTTACTTTTTTCACACTAAAAAGAAATTAGCGTGAGCTGGGTGTAGTGGTACATGCCTGTAATCCCGCAGTCCAGGAGACTGAAGCAGGAGGGTTGGGGTTTGAGGCCAGCCTCAGATACAGATTGAGGTACTGTCTCAAAAAAAAACACAAAAAAGACCCCCACAAGTACAACATTGTAAATGCAATTAATGCTGCTAAACTTGACACTTAGAAGTGGCCCAAATGGCAACTTTTATGTTGCATATTTATAATTTTTATGTCACAATGAAAAATTTTTCTCTTCAAAGCGTGCATGGTGGCACATGCCCGTAATCTCATTACACAGGACCCTGAGGCAGGAGGATCACTGCAAGTTTGAGGGCAGCCTGGGTTACAAAGTGAGTTCATGGCCAGCCTGAGCTACATAGCAAGACCCTGTCTCAAAAATCAAATAAATTTTGTCAGAAACAGCCAAAATCCCGGGTCAGGCATAACCTACACGGGCCCTGAACTCTTCAACACTGTGGGTGTGAGGGGTGCAGTTGACCGATGGCAGGAGGTTGAAGGATGGGTCTCCTGTCTTCAGGCCAGCTTATTCTCTTTTTTTTGAGGTAGGGCCCCACTTTATAGTCCCAGCTGGTGATGCACTTGCAATACACCTGCCTCAGCCTTTTGAGTAGCTAGGATTACAGGTGTACGCCCTGCTTGGTTGGGCTGATTTTTTTTTTTTTTTTCTGGGAAAAGTGTATATTTAGAATTAGCCAGCTGGACTCAGTTTAGATGATCCCAATTTTGTTGGCAACATCCAATGCATCATAATCAGGAGCCAGTCGAACATACACCTTCTTCTCTCCATCAGGCCTGATGAGGGTATTGACCTTGGCAACATCGATGTCATAGAGCTTCTTCACAGCTTGTTTGATTTGGTGCTTATTGGCTTTGACATCCACAATGAACACAAGTGTTTTGTTGTCCTTGATCTTTTTCGTGGCTGACTCTGTGGTCAGGGGGAACTTGATGATGGCATAGTGGTCAAGCTTATTTCTCCTGGGGGCGCTCTTCCAAGGGTATTTGGGCTGCCTCTGGAGCCGTAGTGTCTTGGGATGGTGGAAGGTGGGTGATGTTCATATCTCCTTCTTTTTGTGGCTGTGGATGCCTTCAGCATGGCCTTCTTGGCCTTCAAAACTTTTGCTTTAGCTTCAGCTTTGGGAGGCGCAGAGGCTTCCTTCTTTGCCCTCGTTGCCATCTTGGTAAAAAGGCTTTCTCCAGGGTGATATTCTGAGAATACAGTGAATATGTGCAGCTCAGATGCCCAGACTGGGAGGATCAGGTTCCTCTTCACTCCTCCCAATTGCCAGGCTACTGCATGCTGCCTGGATTCTGTTCAGAAATAGGCCCTTCACTTCCAGTCCTGTGCAGTTCCTCGGCCTCCTGCGCCACCAGCTCCATCCTGCCTGCCTGTTGTGGCTGATTTGACCCATGACTTAAAGGAATTCTCGCTCCCCCAACACACAAATGGCACAGAGCCATGGTTCAGTCAGTTCAAGGCAGAGTCTGGGGAAGATTCCTTGGGGCTGAGGCTCCAGAGCCTCAGTAGTACCTCGTTGCGAGGGTGGCTGGCAAGGAGCCCAAAGCTGGTGATGCAGGAGCATTTCTGTGTCAGGTCACAGCACCTCTGTGCAGGGCTTGGTCCCACACAGGATTCTGTCACGCGGCCTGTGTGCCCGCAGCCCCTCCCTCCTTCAGAGTGCTGGCCTCTGGTTCTTTGTTTATGTCTGTTAGGGTTTTACATGAGTAACTCCATTTGGAGTCTCAGGACTCTCGGGAGAAGCCCTAGCAAGAGTTCAAGCAGACTGGTGTACCCACGTGAACTGCTGGCATTTGTTCTAGCACTACTTGCGACGGTCCACATGGCCATGGCAGAAGCCTGGAGCCAGAGCTCCGCAGCCTCAGCCCCGTGGAATCTGCCCCAGACTCTGCCTTGAACTGACTGACCCACGGCTCTGTACTGCCTCAAGCAAGCCTCCAAGCCTCAGTGTGGAGCTACAAAACAGGGGCTAGCTGCAGACGCCTACAGATACCCTCATACCAGCCCTTATATTTGTGGATGGTATGAGATAGCACATAACGAAAACGGCTGGGCGAGCAGGCACACACCCAATAACCGCAGCACTCAATGAGGCAGAGGCAGAGGCAGAGGCAGTTCACATATGCACACACACACACCCTTTTACTTTAGAATAGTTCAAGATTTAAAGAAAAATGGGGAAATGTTGCAGGGAGTTCCCATGTACCCCACATCCAATTTCAGTGTCTTTTGCAATAACTTTATCTCCCCTATGATTGGCTGTTATTAACTATCAGTGGGGATATGACCTAGAGCCCCTGTTTTATTCAGATCTCTTACTTTTTAGTTAGTGTCCCTGTTCCAGCCCCAAGCCGTCCCAGGACACGGCATCACCTCTGTGTGCCTGGCCTCCTGGGCTCCCTCAGTGGTGAAGGTAAAGGTCCCGGTGATGGTCTCTGGGTTTCCCTTGTGTTCGATATTTGTGTTCTGGAGATTGGCCTCAGTGTGGGGCCTGGAGGTTTTCTGTGGAGGAGAAGGGCCAGGGCTCTTGGGGGAAAGTTCTCCCAGCTAAATTAGATAGAAGCAATGAGGTGGTGGAAGGGTGGCCCCAAGACACAGGGAACCCAGGGCTGAGGTGCAGCAGAGGTCCAGGCCAACAGCCTCTCTGGAGGTGGCCAGCAGCTTGAGATGCTCTGCAGGCAGCACCACCTGGCAGAGCGGGACCAGAGCACCCTGACCCAGGTGGCCTTCACCCCTGAAGCACCTGGAGAAGTGAGACTGGAGCCCCCATACTCATCTTGTCCCCTTGCTGCGCACCTCATGTGCCTGTTGGTCATCGGCAGCTAAGTGGCCACACTTAGGATCCTGCGGTCCACTGCACTTTGACCCATGCTGTACCTGCACTGTGTTTTGCCACAGCCACCCATTTTGGGACCCTCCTGTTTCTCCTGAGCTTTCTCTCACTAAGCCTGTCCTGCTTGAACCTCCTGGTCCTCAGATCCAGTCTTCGGTATTGAGAGCCCCTAGCCCAGCACACTCAGCATAGCACAGGTCAGGAGTCACTTCCCCATGACAGTGACCCGGATGTGCATGTGCTGTTAGCCATCTGTGGCTGTTGGTGTTGCAGAGAGGGTTTCTGCTTTTGTTTCCTTGTTCTGCTTTACCTGTTTGGAGGGGAATCGTAGTTACTGTTATAGAGAACAGACTCAACACAGGAAGAAATACCAGCAAGGTTTAGGAGGCAGCCCTACCTGGGATCTCTCCCAGAGTCAATGACTTTGTGACATTTATAGGGAAGGCAAGCTGGGAGGTACAAAGGCAGATTTGGTGCGTCATGATTGGAGGGTTGGTGACATCATGGGTTGCTAAGGAAGTTTAAACATCTCAGATTACATTACAAGGCCATCAGGTAAACAAACGTGGGTTATACAAAGGAAAAATGTCCTGGTGCCTTTCAAGTTACACTGCAAGGCCATCAGTTACACAAAAGCAGTAAAGACGAGAGTTTATACTAAGGGAGAAGCATTCTGTTATCAGGCCTGCTGGACATACCTGTTTGGGCTTGGTGGGCATCCAGGACGGGGTTTATTCAAAATTTTTAATTTCCCCCTTCATTATTTCCCCCTTCATTAGTGACCTAACTTTGGTCACTCTAAAAATACCCCAGATAAGCGCCAACCAGACACCTCAGTGGACTAAAGTGCCTGCTTAGGCAGAGTGAGCAGCCAGGGTTCGATCCCCAGCATGCTGTGCTGGCCCCGCCACTGGGGCACACTGAGGCAGTGATTGAGACTGGGTGTGGTAGTGCATGCCTGTAATCCCAGTGCATGGGAGGCTGAAAACAGGAGGATCACTACAAGTCCAATCTATGCAGTGAGGCCTTGTAGACCCTGTACCAAATGCATTAAAAAAAATAGCTAAGATAATCAGTTTGTAGAGAAAGGGCTCTGTTTGGAGACTTCAGCCTTGCTCTGTAGCTTGTTACCCTGGGCCGTGGCGATATAGCTCATCCTGGTGGGAATGTGGAACACAGCAGTGCTGCCACTCCATGGCCAGACAGAGTCAATACAAAGGGACTGAGAGCCCATGTGCCCTTCAAGGGGCATCACATGACTTGGTCACCCTCTACACTCCAACATCAGCCTAGTGCTCCCCAGGACTGGCCGGGCAGAGCCAGGGCTCAGAGCTGGTCACTGTGTGGCCAGTGGGGAGGTGCTGGTTCCCTGTGTCCACCGAAGAAGTTTGTCCCTAGTTGTCTCAGACTTTTCATCTCTGCCTCAGCTTTTGGAGCAGAGGAAGTGGAAGAGTGGGGTGAAGTCAGCTCCTATTGCTGAGTACCCCAGAAAGTGCAGGCTCCGGGGTGATGGCACTGTGTCCCCATTTCCTCCAGTGAGTCACAGGAGGTGCCCCAGCTCACCAGGGTGTGGCCAGGGCTGTGGTCTTTGTTTGCAGCCTGCAGAGTGTCATGCTTCATTGTCCTCTGTGCAGTGCACAGCTGACCCGGTCACGGCTAGGGAGCCCTCAGGGTGACCCAGGTATGCATGAGCCCAAGGAGTCTAGTGACTGAGTACTGGTGGTGGCAGTGACCTACCTTAACCTGACTTTAGCTGTCATAGTGGGATCAGCCCTAGCCTGGCAGGGTGGAGCATAGCAAATCAGTGCTAGAAGAGGAACGAGTGTTTGCGTGGATACATCCTGCATGGCCCAGATCTGGGCCTCCAATTGACTTGGATCAAGATTAAATTCCCCTGCTGCTTGAATCAGGTTGGAGGTACAAGGGAGGCTCTGGGTCTGGGTTGTGTCCCTAGAGGAGCCACCTGTCACCAACTCCTAGGCCATGTCCACTTTATAGATCGCCCCCTGCTGGAGTCCACAGAGCTTGCTTGAGGCCAATGCACTAGCTTAAACCTTTTTTAATTTTTATTTTTTAATCATTTGTGTATTTGGTACAGGGTCTCACTATGTAAGTCAGACTTGTAGTGATCCTCTTGTCTCAGCCTCCCCAGTGCTGGGATTACAGGCATGCTCCACCATGCCTAGTTTAAGTGGCCAGTGCAGTGTGTCTGGGGTTCTGAGGCCGACATGGCACATGGTACCAGGGATTGAACCCAGGTCCTTGTGCTTGCCTGGCAGGCGCTTAGACCACTGAGCTATCTCCTCAGCCCCAATGCACTAGTTTAAAAGTTACAGCTGAAAGTCAAATCCAATTCTTTTGACCTCCCATGCCCTCTTTTCAACAAATGCAAATATTTTTACTCACCATCATCGTTAGCATCCAAGTCATAATAGTAGCCCTCTGCTCCACACCACGCTGTGTTGGGCATCCTCAGTCTTCCAATAATTCTGGCTGAATATTTTCAGAACAGGTCTCAAGGCTCCTTGCTTATCCAGCGTGGCTGAAGCTTTAAGACCGGCTCTTTTCTTCAATCTGTAATTGGGAAGCTGCACTGAAAAGAACCGTTCCGTGCGTATTCATCGAGCTTCAGCTTCACTGCACGGCACCGTGTCAGAGATGCGCATCCCGGTGAGGACACCAATCTGCAGTCAAGAAGATCGGTCTAGTGAGGAAGGCAGGCAGGGAGGCGTGTGGCTACGGGCAGGAGGCCATGTGTGCAACAGAGAGGCGTCACGATTGGCGGTGGTGGCCAAGAGGAGATGGCCCTGGTGGTGGGCTGGAGGCTGCAGTTAGCTGGGTCAGGAGGGGCAGGCAGATCTGGGATGGGCGGCAGTGGTGCAACCCATAAGGACATTTTAGAGAAAGAAACTAGGGTGTGGGAAAGCACCGTGACATGGTGCTACCTAGGTACCCTGGCCTGGCACTATCACGTACCTAGGAGTTGGGATCAATCTCTGTTGAAAGGACAAATGATCAAGCACAAATTTGATTTAATGGGAAGCCTGGCCCCTGGGGAGATCTTCCCTGTGCCCACTTAGGCAGAGTTCGCAGTGCGTGTGCCTGGCTGGCCCACAGAGACGCTGGCGTGGCGGGCCCCGCTTGGATCTGGGTCAGCAAGGGCTCCACCTGCCCCTTCAGCTGAGCGTTAATATCCCTTGATGTCTGAACATTGGAGGCAGATTCCTGTGAAACCAGTCCCTGGTGTTTCACAAAGCTGGGCTGGGTGCAGTGAGCTGGGGCCCTGCGGCCTTGCTGGCTGTGACCACAGGTCACATGCAAACACGGTTGGCCCGACCTCCTCCAAACCTTCTCACCTCATCATAGCTGTCCCACAAACTGAGGACCACAGGCGAGACACGGTCAATGCAGAGCTGGGTGTGAGCCCTGGCCACTTTTCTTTCCACTTGTTCTCATAGCAAATCAGTCAGATTCCAGGGCTGATATCTGTAGAGTATGTGGCTTATGAGCCGCAGAAAGTTGTTCCTCACAGTCCCGGAGCAGAGCGTCCATGATCAAGGCAGCAGAGAGGCTGAGGGGTGCCTGCTTCCTGTGTCACAGCAACTGCATCTCTGCTACATCCTCCTGGGCAGAAGGGGTGAGGGGTCTCTCCCAGGCCCCCTCAATAACCCCAATCATTAGGGCTCCATCTTTGTTCCTTACCCATTCCCAACACCCACCCGCAAATGCCACCATGCAGGGGGTTAGGATGTCACATGGATTGGGGGGAACACGTACTACCCTACAGCTGGGCAGCCCCCCAGCTCTCGGATATCAGCTGAGCTGCTGTTGTGCACTGGGCTGGTGGTCACTGTGGCATCAGCGCTTCATTTACTGGTGGGTTCATTTGCTGTCATCAGAGCAGCACTCCTGCGAGCAGGGCCCTCCTGCCTTGTCCCACATGCCCAGGCCCTGGCACTCAGAATGCCCAGGGAGCTGTAGCTGATTTTGCCAGTTTGTTTTCTTCATGTGTCATTAGTGCCTGGAACTGTCTGGCATGCACACAGGTACACAAAGTATACGTGGTGAATGAATCAATGAATTGAAAGGGTGAATGTTAGACTTTATCCCAATTGAATGAAGAAAACAGGCAACAGAGATGGGTAACGAAAAATGGGGGGGTAAGGCCTGAGACACCTGCTTTAAGCTGTCATAGGTGCTTTCCTAGGGATTGGGAATATGGCCAGGAAAAAGGAGACAAAGCCATAGCCTACAAGGAGCTCACGGTTGTCTTAGAATCATGTAATTTCTGAGTTTCACTGCCAATTGGGGACAATTAATTGACGAGTGGGGCCATGCCTTGTGAAGAGCCCAGTACCCTACCCCCTTCCCTGAGCCAGGAAAGTCAGTCAGCAAGAACTCACTAAGACCTTGTGGCAGTCACCTGTCTACTGCTGGGATAAGACATCCAATGCCTGCAACTTGGAGGGGGAGTTTATTTGGAGCATGGTTTCAGTCCACGGTTGTCTAACTCCAAGACAGAAAGATCATGACAGAAAGCCATGGTGGAGCAAAGATTCTCAGCTCATGGTGGTGAGGAAGCAGAGGACAGGTAGAGCCCAGAGGAAGGGCCAAGGACCCTACAGACACCCCAGGGGTCACAGCGGACCTAGACACACACTTTAGACACCTCCTTGGTGTCTTCCCAACCAATCCAGTTGACGGTCAAGATCAAGCATCATGCCTCCTAAAGACAAGGCCTTTCCAAGTACCTTTCTGAACACAGAGGGAAGCAAGGTCGGGCCCTTGGCCTGGCATGTGTAGGAGATAAGAGCCTCCCACTGACATGGCCTGCGAGTCAAAGGGACAAGACCAGCTCCACAGCAGGACCCAGCTGGCCATGGGCAGCAGAGCTCCATGTAAGTGAGGCTTGGACCAGATACCTGGACTCCAGACTCCATGGGAGCTGGGAGGGCTGGGGGGTGGGACTCTACATCCATTGAGGTGGGGGCAGCTCTGTACCTTGGGTGTGGCATGGGCTTAGGGCATCATGTGCACCACAGTTAACACACTGCAGCTCACAGGTGCTGCTCAGGAAGTGGCTGCAGGTGCTCAGAGGTGGGAATCCTTGTGGGCTGTGCTGACCAGGGGTGACTCGGGCCTGGGCTACAAACCTGGATGCAGCCTGGTGCCATCTGGCGGGGAGAAGTAGGGCAGAAGGGGAGGGGTGGGTCTAGTAGGGCTGGGTAGGGATGTGTCATGTTGGGGGGTGCCTGAGTTGGGGATCAGATCCCAGGGTTATATAAGCACAAGTCTTCTGCGACCTTGTGACCCTGCTTGGAAGTCACCTGTTCCGACTCCTCCAGAATGACTGTACTGGTGGGCTGGGGCACCACAGCAAGGCCCTTTGAGCTAGGGAGCAATAATAGGTGTATACTGTGCCCTGGCTCTGGAGGCTGGAGTCTGGGGCACGGAGTCGGCAGGGCTGCTTTCTTCTCAGGGCTCCGAGAGAGGATCCAGCCCAGGGCCCTCCTTGGCTTGGCTATGGCGGCCTTCTCACTGCGTCTTCGTACTGTTTTCCCTCTGTACCTGTCTCCATCCAACTGTCCTCTTCTCCTATAAGGAAGCCAGTCAGAGTGGAGTAGGGCCCTTCCTAATGGCCCCTTTTAAGTTAGTTATCACCTTGAAATGCAAATTAAAACAATCCCAGAAAGAGCAGCCATCATTAAGAAATCAAAAAATAACAAACACTGGTGAGGTTGTGGGAGAAAAGAACACTTCTTGTGGGAATGTAAACTATTATGAATCATTATGGAAATCAGTGTGGATATTACTCCAAAAACTGAAACTAGAAACTCCACTTGGCCCAGCTATTCCCCTTTCTAGGTATCTTCCCCCAAAAGTTCAAGGCATCATATTATAGTGACACATGAATACATGTGTTTATAACAGCACAAATCACAATAGCTAAATCTTGGAAGCAGCCTATATGGCCATAAACAGATGAACAGAGAAAGTGTGGTATTTACACATAGTGGAATACTAGTCTGCCATAAAGATAAACTTGAGTCATTTATAGAAAATGGAAGGGCCGGGCTGGCAAACACCTGCCTGGCAAGCGCAAGGTCCTGAGTTCAATTCCTGGTACCTATAAAAGAAAATAGATGCACCTTGAGACCATAATGTTCACTGAAATAAATCAGACACATGGGCCTACATATGGCATGGTTTCTCTTATATGAGAAATACAGGACTGAAGAATTAGATCCTGTTTCATCAAGATGGTGCTGCTGGAGAGCGAGCGGTTCCTGACCGAGCTGACCAGGCTCTTCCATAAGTGCCGGACGTCGGGCAGCGTGTTCATCACCCTGAAGAAATATGATGGTCGAACCAGATCCATCCCAAAGAAGGGCTCTGTGGAGGGCTTTGAGCCTGCGGATAACAAATGTCTGTTGAGAGCAACGATGGGGAAAAAAAGATCAGCACTGTGGGTTGAATCCAGGGCCTTCAAACTTACCTATGTACCCAATTTTGAGACAGGATTTGGTTAAATTGCTCCAGCTGGCCTTGAATTTAAGCTCCCCTGCAGCATCTGCCATCCAAAGTGAGCTCTAAAGAAGTGAATAAGTTTCAGATGGCCTATTCAAACCTGCTGAGGGCTAACATGGATGGGCTAAAGAAGAGAGACAAGAAGAAGAGTAAGAAGGCCAAAACACCACAGTGAACGGCTCTGGGTTCTCTGCTCTTACCAGTTAACCAATAGATTACTGTTTTTCCTTTTGGCCACAAAGCTTGATTTTTGGCTTCCCTGTGGCAATGATTTTCATGTGAGATGAGGGTCATTTTGGAGAGAAAAAGGTTATAGTGTACAGGGTAGTTGTGGTAAGAAACTCGCTCAGATCTGTGCTGCATGGTTGTGTTCTTAGTTTCAAAGGCCTCTGTAACCAGTTCCCTGAAGAGCAATTTGTCATTAAATATTTGTTCCCCCCCTCCAAAAAAAGAAAAGAAATACAAAATATAAATAAAGAAAAAAAAAAAAAAAGAAAGAGAACACAATGCTTTCTGTGATTCCGGTTATAAACTGAACTGGACAAGGATGGAATTCAATTTCCCTATAGGGTACCACTGTAACAGGAAATAGGGAAACAGATCCTTCTCAGATGGGCAGGGAGTCAGGGGACAGAGGGAGGCAGGAGGGAGCGGAAGGGAAAGGAGGAAGAACGAACTGAGGTGCGTTCTGTACACCCACCAACTCCACGCAAGGGGTGTAAGCTGGATGGGTGGCCAACGTGTGCTAATACAAGAGACAGAAACAAAAATAAAAGATGCAGTCACCTCTTTACTGACCTTTCCTCCAGCATGGCCGCACCTGCAGTTCCTGGGGATGAGGGTATAACATATGAATTTGGGCAGGGGAGGAAGCACTTCAGCCCCCAGCAGAGCGCATGGCCCCGGGGCGCACTGCCCTGTCCTGGCCACTTTTCCTGCAGCATTGTGAGGCTAGAGGATCTTCTCCTCCTGCTTCCCGTCCCCGGTAGGGCCTTGGGTTTCCACTGCCCCGGAAGCAACCTGAGCTGTGGCGAGCCAGTTCGGGCTGTCTTCCTTCCCCATGCATTGGCAGGGTGGGCCCAGAAGGGTCCGTGTGGCTTTATCCTCAGGGTATTTCATAAGCTGTAAGGGCAGATCCTTGGGCAACCGGTAATGGGGGGGGGGGGCGGTCGGCAGGGAAACCATGTGGGCCTTTGGTGTTCCGACTACCTCAGGGTCACGCCATCCCAACTTCCTTTCTTGCCGATTCGGGCCTTGAACAGGTGATGTTTCACTAGGACAAGGCAGTGTGTCCGATACTTCGTGCACGGGACACAGTACTACGTAACTCTTCCAGTCTGGGTTCACCTTCTTCCTTTCAGGAAGGGACCCGGATGTGCTGCCCTGCTGAGTCCAGGGTGCTCATGCCCCCGCGTAGCTGTTGTCTCAGATCCATCACCTGACTTTCCCGGCATCAGACGAAGCAGGTGTTTTCACATCTGCTTGATGTGGAGGTGTGGCGAGGTGGACAGAGGCCACACGGTGTGGAGGGGAAGAGGAAGGACCGGACCCCAGGCGCGGGACCTGGAAGGCGAATGCTTCCCGTTGAACTTCTCTTCCTTGTATGACCCACAGAGCGCGCCTCTTAGCTTCCAGCAGTGGAGGATCAGCCTTCACGATGGCAGTGCAAAGAGAACGGCCACTGTGCGGCTGAGAAGGCAAAGGTGCGGGAGCTTTCTGGGTGGGTGTGGCACCACAGGCCGGTCCGGTCCCTTGCTTTCGGAAATCGCACAACAGCAACAAAGCCAGTAAGTATGTGCACACTTCCAAAGAAAGGAATAGGCAGAAAGAATTATTAAAATAGAAGAGGACCTGCAGGATAGCTCAGTAGACCAAGCAACTGCTTAGGCAAGCGAAGGGACCAGGGTTCGATTCCCAACACCACATGCAACACCAGCCCCGCCCCTGGGCACAGTGAGCCAGCCACCAAGACCGGACATGGTAGCGCATGCCTGTAATCCCAGCGCTGGGGAGGCTGAAAACAGGATCACCACAAATCCAAGCTGCGTAGTGAGACCCTATACCAAATACATGAAAATAAGTAAATAAATAAAATACTATAAGAGTAGCTCAAAATATCCAAGGTGAGAAGTTACATGAAACAGCATCCATAGGAGCGCCAGAGACCAGGACAGCCCAGGGTGGTGCACCTCTAACATGTCAGCAGTGTCCACTTGCAGAAGGAAGGGCTCACCCAAAGCACAGCCCCCTGACCGGGAGCTGGGACAGGCAAGGGCCCGGGCAACCTCTCTCCAGTGCAGTGAAATGCAGGAAAGCAGAAGTGCCACACAGCCCTTTCTGAAGGAGCAGTTTGTGTAGCAGCAGAAGTGAAATTATGTGAGTTTTGAAACGTGGAGAGCTCAGGAGCCTGCTGTGCTGGCCCTGCACCCCTGGGCATGCTGAGACAGACAGTGATTGAGACTGGGCTTGGTGACAATCCTAGCTCTTGGGAGGCTGTAAACAGGCGGATCACTACGAGTCTGATCTAGTAGTGAGACCCTGAACATCCTCTAGACCCTTCCCTAAAATACAAAAATAAATAACCCTAACAAAACAAAACAGGAACTAGGACAGCATTTATGCAAAGAAAAGAAGAACTGATGGAAATGAGCATAAAAGAAAAACTGGAAAGGAGGAGTAAGGCTAATAGAGACAGAGCACCTATTAGAAAGCCATGTGTTGCCAGTTGCTGCTATGGTGTCTCTCGGGTAGATGGTTGTTCAAAAAGAAGGGGGTGGTGAATGAAAGCAAGAGACAGGAAAAGGAATATTGTGGGACTGTCCTGCTTCAAGGTTGTATATGGTGAGATT
>NW_004524582.1:12091463-12092705 GCF_000260255.1 Octodon degus | reverse complement strand
TCTCTCTCTCTCTCTCTCTCTCTCTCTCTCTCTCTCAGCTTAGAAACCTCAAGAGATGAGCAAGGAAAAGAACAAATTCGTTAGAAAAAATAGGCAAAAATTAGTAAGGAAATCAGTGAGCAGGTAGTTAGAGCAGAGGAAATATAGATTCTTTTTTAACCCATTTAAAGATGCTTAACCTTATAACAAGGGATATAAATGACGCATGCAGCTAAGGTTTTCATCTGTCAGCTAGGTAAGATGTCCTATGCCTGGGGCCGCACTGTGGTGCTGAGCTGGGGACAGACAATGGCAGCCCAATGTGGTGCTGAGGGAAGTTTTAGAAACTCCAGATCCACAGGGTCATGGGGCGGTGATGCCTGAAGCTGGCTTTTCCCGACACCTCCGGGGACCACCCGCAGGCACCCGGGTTTGCAGAGGGATGAACAACATGCATGGCAGAGCTGTTCAAGCTGCAGGACACAGGAAGAAACACAGCTGTCAGTTGCAATCTGTTATATAAATTCTGGCTCATTCATATAACTGAATGTGATCCAGCAGAAGAAAAGAATGAAGGCGCTCATTGTAGACTGAAGCTACTCTGAAATATGGTAAAGTGGAAAAATAAGGTGCAGAAGGATATTTTTGGAAAACACTGCCATTTGGATAGGGAAATGGGAGAAACAAAATATATATTCATATTTTATTGTGTGTGTGTGTGTGTGTGTGTGTGTGTGTGTGTATTTATGGAAGAATACATGAGAACATAATAACCCTCGTCTCCTGGTTGCTGGGTATGGTAGTGTATGCCCATAATCTCAGCACTTTGGGAAGCTGAGGCAAGGGGACTGAAAATTTAAGCCCAGCCTGGGCAACTTAGAGATTTAGCAAAAGCCTGACTTCAGAAAAATAAAAAAGAAAAGAAGAGGGATGTATTTTGATGGGAAGGCTTTGGGTTCAATCCCTAGTGCTACAACCTCAGAGTCCCACGGTCCATGTCACTGCGTCTTCTCCCCTTATGAGGACACGAGTCCTGTGAGGTGGAGCCCACCCTAGATCCCGGCTGCTTCATTTCAAGCTGCTTACCCAAGTACAGCTGCAGAAGTCCTTTTTCTTTGTCTTTTTGAGACAAGGTTTTTCTATGCAGTGTGGGCTGGCCTTGAATTCTCTTTGTAGCCCAGCCTGGCCTGGAACTCAAAGATTTTCCTGCTTCAGCTTCCCGAATTGCAGGCATGCATCACCTAGCCCAGCCCTTTTTCAAGA
>NW_004524582.1:12086332-12090598 GCF_000260255.1 Octodon degus | reverse complement strand
GTTTCTGAGGGTGTCTTGGGGCCTTGCTGCAAATGTGCCAGTGCCCACCCCTTGGGGGGCTGAAAGAAGCGTTTAGACATCATCTTACTCGGCTTGGGTGGCTGCTGTGACAAAATACAGGTGCAACGGCCCTGACCGGAAGTGCTAACGGCCAGGAGGGTTCAGATTTCAGGGTTGTTTTTTTTTTTTTAGATTTTGATATATTTGCATGCACATAATGAGAGATCTTGGAGGTAGGACCCGAGTCTAATGTGAAATTCCTCTGATACAAGCCTTGTGTGCAGAACCTAAAGGAAATTTTACACAGTGTAGAGATTTTGTTCAAGAAACAGAGTTCATAGTGTGGAAATTTCTGCTTGTGGAGTTATGCCAGCTCTCAGAGAATACTGATTTGGGGCCTTCAACTCTTTTCTTTCCTTTCCCTCTACTTTCTCCCTCCCCCTCCATTTCTTGGTTTCTTTACCTGTTGAAAATGGTCTGTCTCCCTGTTTCCTCTTCACTCTTTTATTTTGGGGAGCATTTCAGAGCTTAGAGGATTGGCTGAGGGATGCGCAGCCTGTACTATGGACTGGACGGCTTGGCCAATAGAAAGTTATTTCTCACGGTTCTGGCAGCCAAGACGTCTCTACCTGGGATTCCTTCCGGGGTAGGGGGACAGCTGTTTCCCTGGCCTGTGAGCGGGTGGCTTCCTGCTGTGTCTGGACTCGGCAGGGGAGAGGGCAGAGAGAACTCACTCTCTGCTGTTGGTTCTTACAAGGAGGCTACCCCCTTCTGAGCTCAGTTAACCTTACTTGCTCTAGGTGCCAAGTATAGCTACAGTGAGGGTTAGGGCTTTCATACATTAGTATTACAGGGGATGTGACCCAGTCCCAAGTGGGTGATTGAAACCAAAGTGTTTCAGTGTGGCTCGCTTCAGCAGCGCCTCTACTAAACCAAAATGTTACCAGTGGTGAAGTTAGGACTATGGTACATCTGTAGTTCCAGTGCTTGGGAAGCGGAGGCAGGAGTGCTTGAAGTCATGAATCTGAGACTAGCCTAGGCAACACAGTGAGGCCTCATCTCAAACCAAACCGAACAAAACCAAGAAACTCAACCCAACCAAATAATGAAGAAATAACCCCCCAGTAGAGGTGATGATACAGAGAAGACTCAAATTCAGGTTACGAGTCATGTGTAACTTAGGACACAACCATGGAGAATCCTGGAGTGTCATTTAACTACATCCCACTTGGGAGTGGAGATGGATGACAAGATACCCATGAATGTCACCATCACATGCTTCTCAGAATCTTCAAGAAGGGCTCTGGGGCTTGGAGGTTGAAGTCAGAGAGGCTGGGCCTCCCCCACCAGCCCAGCCCTGGGCAGCTGCCAAGCTTGGGCAGGTCACCTGCTTCTTTGAGTCTTTGCCTCCTGTCTGTGAGATGGGAGAGTACAGCTGTCCCTGAGCTGTCACAGGGTTCAGCGATCTTCAAGGCCCCTTGCTGGTGGGCTTAGTAAGTGCTCATTAAAGCCATTGTTGTTGTTATTAATAATAAAAACACGTGCGTGGTGAAATCTTGTCAACAGCCTGGCGAAACTCTCAAAAAGATGATTAAGCATCTTACAGTGATAATTTCCTGAGGCCAAGCTTTGGATTTGGGGATAATAGCAAGCTTGCTCTAGTCGAGCATGGAGTAAAATCATTCCTGCTTAGCAACTGAAGTCGAGGAACACATAATTTAGAAGGACTTTTATCCATTTTAAAAATCAATGACTGTGGACCATAGGAAGGTATCAGTGTGATGTCTCATCTCCAGTAACATGCGTTCCTCTCTAGGGGGAGAAGTGGACCCACGGCGTGCGGAGCTGCTCATGTAGTGGGGGAGGGTATTTGGGGGAAAATACCCTTCTGCTAAATCTTTTTTTTTTCTGGAACTGGGGATTGAACTCAGGACCTTGCACTTAACAGGTAAGTGTTTATTCTACTGCGCTATCTCCCCAGCCCTTCTGCTCAATTCTTACTTCTTTAAAAGAAAAAAGTCACGGGGTGTGGTGGCACATACCTATAATTCCAGCACTCAGGAGCCTGAGGAAGGAAGACCACCTTGAGTTTGAGGTCAGGTGGGGAGTTCAAAGCCAGCCTGAGCTAGATGGCAAGACCCCGACCCAAGGGGGTGGGGATCTATTAAAAAAAAAAAACAGAAAAAAATTAATGAGGAAGAAACACAGCCTCTCTTAGAAATCTGCACCCTGTTCTCAGGGCTGTTTTTTCGACACTAGCTTCAGGTGGTCCCCATGCCACCTTGGTGCAGGCCCAGAGGACTCGGGGAGCTCTGGTGCATGCAGAAAGGTGTTTATGGGGGACCCTGGGAAGAGCTTGGGCATATTTTCACATCATAAATATATGGTGGATGGTTCACTTTGTGACGAATTACGAAATCATTTGGGAAAAAGTAAGAAAAATAAACCCCGTCTTGGGAATCCACTTCCTGAGCTTCCTTACAGGGTCAGAGAGAAGAGACTTGAAGAAGCACTTCTTTACTGGGAGGGCAAATAATTCCAAATTTTGGCTGCAGATGTCTTTGTGGTGGGCTAAATGCTTTTTCTTTTGGTATCTGCAGTACCGGGGCTTGAACCCAAGAGCACTCCGGCACTGAGTTACACTGTCAGCCCGTTTACAAGTCCTTCTTTTCAGATGGGGGTCTTGCTAAGTGGCTAGATCTGAACTTGTAATCCTCTTGCCTCAGCCTCCTGGATGCTGGAATCACAGGTGCACCATGGCTGGCCACTTAATATCTTTTAAAATTTCACTGCATTTTTTTCTTTCCTTAGCCTGAAAGGCATTACCAGGGGCTAAGTGGGAGACTCTTGCGAAGGCTAGTTCAGACCAAGCTCTGGAAAGGACCTTGAAGGCTGAGCTGAGCACTTTCTCGGCAATTCTGCATGCACTGGGCGGATGCCGAGCACACTGCCGCAGGAGGAGCTGGGCCTTTGGTCTGACGCAGACTCCTGTGGTGTGGTGGAGTCGCAGGGAAGTAAAGCCTGGGGGCTGCACTGAGGCCCTCAAACGGCAGAGCCCACATTGGAAAGACTGGCTGAGATGGGGTAAGGACACCGGAAGGGGAGGGGAGGAGGGAGGGGGGGCCTGCTGGAGACCCTGCAGCCGCCAGGTTCCAGGTTGAGGGAGAGACCCCGACCTGAGCATCACTGGGAGCAGTGTGGAGCTTTGGGGTGGTGGATGCAGAGCTACAAACCGCGACGTGGGCATGAGCGGCAGAAGACAGCGGGGCTGCAGGCTGGAGTGCTGCAATCCACTTGGACAGTGTTGAGTCGAAGGAGCCTTGAGAGGCCAGTGAAGGACTGAAAGGAGGGGGTAAAGAGCACAGAGGGAGGAGAAGGGGGGTGGCAGGGTGGAGAGAGGACCGGGACCCCAGAAACAGACCAAGGCAGCCTCCACCTGGAGACCCAAGGCCTCCAAACTCTGTGGTGCAGCAGGCCATCACCTGACCTGGACTTCACTTATGGATCAGCCCATGATCTGGTCATGCTGTCTACTTTCTCTGTGCCTCAGTTTCTTTCTCTGTGGAAACAGAGATAAAACCCAGAGTCTACTTCACTGGACTCTAATGGAGAGTGTGAGACTTAGAATTGCCCTTGGCATGCAGCAAGCGGCCGGGAGGCCTGCCATCGTTGGGATCGGAAGGGCAGCAGGAGGCCTGGGCTGTTCGTGCCTCTTCCCGTGGCTTCCTCCCGTGCTTTAGTTATGACTCATGGATCGTTTACAGCCAACCCAAACGGGCTTGTGTGGCATCAAGGAAGGTAAATTAGTATTCAAGGGCGCGAAGTCCCTTTGTGCTCACGTAATGAGAGAGACGTGAGCTGACTTAAGATCTCTGGCATTAATTGCAGGCTTCGGTACCAGAAAGTGCTGCTCAAGCCAGAGTCCTTGCTTTGAGATGCAAGATCTGTGAAACTGTGGCTGGCCGGAGGAAATGCACATGCCCGAAGGTTCTCATATACTTGTGACTCACCACATTTATCAAGGTCTGTTGCCTCGCTTGTAAAAATACCCAAATAATTGGCTTCATCTGTGTTTAGATAAACTGGTCAGTCGCGATTAATGAATTGAGCCACAGCACCTGCTTCCAGCCACAGCCACTTCCAGCCACGGCTGCTTCCGGCCACGGCTGCTTGCTGGCTCGGATCTTTGTTGTTCCCAGTAGAAGCCAAGATGCACATGCGCATCAAAGCGTCATTGTCAATTGACAGCAAGCAGCCTGCTGCCAC
>NW_004524582.1:12083831-12085137 GCF_000260255.1 Octodon degus | reverse complement strand
ATATATCTCCCTCAGAAGCTAAATTGCTCAAACACACTGCTTAGAGTATAGCCATTTAATGAAGATGTCTACTTTGTCTTATTTCCAACCTCTTATTGGGTAGGATGTTAGCTAGCTACGCCATGTAAGATGCATGAATGAATAGGATGAATGTGTCTTTTGTGAGAGAAGTCTGAGATTTTATGCAATCACGACATGTGAATGAAGAGTTTACAATAATATAAGACTGTCATGGAATCATCTCTTCAGACACACGAGGAAACCACTCTACGTGGCTCCTGGTGGGTCTTCTTTGAACCATGGTAATTCTCTCTGTCTCTGTCTCTCTCTGTCTGTCTCTCTCTGTGTCTGTCTGTCTGTCTGTCTGTCTGTCTGTCTCTCCCTCTCTCTCTCCTTCTCCCTCTCTCTCTCCCTCCCTAACAGGGTCTCACTATGTGGTGAACTCAGGCTGACCCTGAGCTTACTTTGTAACCCAGGCTGGCCTCAGACTCACAGTGATCCTCCTGCCTCAGCCTCCCATGCACCACACGCCCAGCACTTTTTCTTTTTTCACTGGAGTAATGTCTGGAATTGCTTTAGACTTTGCAGTTCCTGCCTCTTGGTGCCATTTTTGCTTAAACTGAGCCAACATGACAAATGTATTAGGGTTTCTGGCCTGTACTCTGCCACCAGTTTCAATCCTGAATCCCTAGCTTGTGCGATGCTCCTAACCTCCAGAAAGCTAAGTGCAGTGCCGCGTTAGAGCACTAACATAGGGTGAGAAGGGACAGTGCGCATGAGCTGTGAAGTTACTCATGTTAACTAGTAGCTAATGTGGTCACAAGCTCTTGAATACCTCCTGCACACAAGCCTTCCGGAAACTTGGAATTGTACAGACAAAAACGGACCGACCAACATGCAGATCTGTAACACCCAGTTGTGTCTTCAGTGTGCTTCTAGTATTTGAGCAAGGTTCCAGACTTTCAAGGCAAGCCTGATCTATCCCCTGGCGCACTCTGAGAGGCTTCCTGGGGAAGGTGATGTTTGGACTGGATCCTGAGGGAGGACAGAGGAAGTGGCGCGAGTAGAGACATAGAGGTAAGAAGACTGGGGTGGTTTGGGGCCGAGGAAGCTGCCAATAGTACAGCCTTCCAAGCAAGGACAAAGGGGACAGGCGTTGAAGTAACTCAAGTGCCAACCTAAAATCTGTGACCTTAGGTGGGGATCTGAGCTGATAAGATCCCTGCGCATGGAACTGACTCCAGAAACAGGCTGGGGGCAGCAGCTCCAGGGATCTCCTGTGCTCACCCGAGGAGCCCGGGGTAGA
>NW_004524582.1:12079997-12081979 GCF_000260255.1 Octodon degus | reverse complement strand
CTTTCTTTCTTTCTTTCTTTCTTTCTTTCTTTCTTTCTTTCTTTCTTTCTTTCTTTCTTTCTTTCTTTCTCACTTAATAAACCTTGGAGGAGATTCCCAGGCAGTTCTTCTTAAGTATCCTTATTCTGTTTTAACAGTGGAATTGTGTTCCATGAATAGAGTATAGCAGTGTGTGTGCACCTTCCTGCTTGGGGTGATTGGGGTGTTTCTAACAGGCTGCTAATAAAGCAACTTTTCAGTTTGTCATTTTCTAGGCTGTGTTTGCTACTGTTGTTGCTGATTGTACCACTTTAGCTAAGGAAAATAGTAGTTCTAACCAGCTGCTCTTCCTGGTGTACCGAGACTGAGATTTCCTAAAGCTCATCGATACTACTGTATATACGCCAGCACCAGAGACCCCGGGGCTAGGCCAAGTGGGCAGCAACTTCTCATGCCCCCCAAAATGAATAGATACGAATATTTTTTGGGACGGGGCTTTCCTGAGACAGTTTTACTATGCAGTTCAGGCTGGTCTTGACGTCACTTTGTAGCCCAGGCTGGGCTTGAATGTACAGTGATCCTCTGCCTCAGCCTCCCGAGTGCTGGGAATACTGGTGTGTGCCACCAGCCCTGCTTGAGAATTTACCTTTCACTTGCAAAATGATTTTTTTAAATGACAGAGTTATTATAAATTCCCCTGAAAGATGAGGATAAAAGCTGGCTTTTAGTTATTCATTATTAGAGGGACATTTCTTCCTCCATGAAAGACAAATATGTGGCCTCTCTTGCTTTGTGATTTTTACAGATACTGTACTTCTCTCACTGCGGATGTAGATGAGCCCCACGTGGAGTAGTGGCCTCCAATCCGACCCTTCACCTCGCCAGCCCTGGACTTGGCCTCCTCTCTCTCTGTACCAATAATTCCCACTCCTGCTGTACTCACAAGCAGCAGGGCTTACCTTCACTTCCAGCTCACGCTACTCACTAGGCTTCTGCTTCCCTTTTGGCCTTTGATTTCTGTACATCTCCCTTATTTTCTATCTCACTTACGCATTTAAAATATTTTTAATTATTTTTTGAGATGGTCTCACAATGTATTCCATGCTGACTTTGAAGTCATTATGTAATCCAGGTTGGCCTCAAATTCACAGGGATCCTCCTGCCTCAGCCTCCCTGGGGCCCAGATTATAGGCATGTACAAACACCACCATCTTGAAAATATTAAAAAAAAAATTTAGTGTTTTGTTTGTAAAATCTCTGTATAGCAAGAGGATATCCAATATGCAGCAACATATTGCATTCTCTAATCATTAGACATGTTTGTTAAGTGCCAGGGAACCTGGGAAATACTGGTACAGAGGTGATGGCTCGAATGTAGAGTGATCTTGGCCTCTTCCCATCTCACTTATCAAGATAGTGTTGCCTAATACCAAAACCAGACAAAGATATCACAAGAAAATGATGCGCGGGGCTGGGGATTGGAGCTGAGCGGTGTTAGGTACAAACCCACACTATGCACCAGACCAGGCGTTCTCACACGAGATTTATTGGAGGTAGGAATAAGCGGCCTGGCTGTCTAGTGGACCAAGACAGTCATAAGCAAAATGGGATAGGGGATGTTATGGGTTTTTTAGGGGAGGGTGTTTGTGGGCTGGAACAGCCAAGGGAGAGCTGATCTTGGCAGGGCTGCCTAGTCTATGGGAGACTTTTGGTGTTAACAAAAGGAGAGTTTCTGTGGTTTGGCCCAGGTCAGAGTCAGGTGGAGATGTTTTGCGATTTTGGCCCCAGCTCCGGGCCAAAAGGAGTGAGGGTGAGGGTCCTGACTTAGCAAGCAGCACAGTGCCTCCTTGGCGAGTGTAAGGTCCTGAGTTCATTTCCTGGTACCCAAAGGAAAACAGATGTAAAAGTTGAGCAAGGCAATGATCCGGAGATTATTTAGTAGATTCTTTAATCTAGCAATTAATTGGAAAGATTCTCACCCTGACTAACTATATATACTGATA
>NW_004524582.1:12066542-12078658 GCF_000260255.1 Octodon degus | reverse complement strand
AAAAAAAAACAAAGGAAAACAGAAAGTGATAGATGAGTGTTTCTTATGGAGATAGATACAGAATTTCCCAAAGACAACATATAAAAGGATTATAAAACCATGGCTAGGTGACCTTCGCTTTAGTAATGTAAGGTTGGCTCAGCTCGTACAGATCAGTATAGCAAGAAAATAAAGGAAAAGAGAGAAGAGAATAAAGGAAGAAAATGATCACCTCTGCAGATGTAAGCAAAGCCACTGGTGTTTCTTGCTAAAAGTATTCAACAAAAATAAGAGTGCACTGGAACTTCCTCACCTTGAGAAAGGACAACTATGAAAGGCCAACATTCTGCGCCACCATTAAAGGTGGGACCTTAGATGTTTCTCTGAAGCTCAGGAACAAGAAAAACAGATACAATGGAGGAGACCGAGTTCCTATTTGCAAATAAATGATTTGCTGAGGACCCAAAGATAATTTACGGAAAGTCTATCAAACCCAGTGGAAGTTCAGAAAGAAACCTGTGTAGATCGTCAATGTTAAAATATTAATTCGTATAGTAGTACGTATTGGTATTCGGCTGTTCAGGAGGCAGAGAAAAGAAGATTGTGAGCTCAAGGCCTGCCTGGGCAATGTACAAAGACCTATCTCAAAACAGAATGAAGAGGGCTGGGGGTGTGGCTTAGCAGTGGAATGCTTGCCCAGCATGCCTAAGGCCCTGGGTTCAGATTTCTGGTAGTTGTTGTAATAAAGTTTTATTTTTATTTTTATTTTTTATCCATCTCTGTCTTCAAACCTCTGGTCTAAGAACAGTCTCAATTGCATCTCAGCGCACTCCGGAGGCAGGGCCGGCCCAGGCCTGGGATTGAACCCCTGCCCTCCCCCGTCCCTGCGCCTGCATGCAGGTGCTTTAATCCGCTGAGCTATTTGGCCGGCCCTCAGCTTTGTTTTTTAAAAAAGTAAGTTATTAACATTCTCTGACTTTTTAAAATATTGACTATATTCTTTACTAAATAACAAAAAAATCAAAATCAAATATAATAACAAAAACTTGAGCATGTATCATAAGATATGCATTTGTCTAATTTTTCTAAGCTATAACTATGACATAACTACTGTACAGCTATGAATATAATCTCTGCAGCCAGATGGTGGGGTCCAGATTCCGCTCTGGTCACTTTTCTGCTTGGTGATACTGGAGAGATCTCTTGACTCTTCTGAGCCTGTGAAGCAGAAACACTAACCCCGCCCCAGGGCTGTTCTAGGAATGAAACAAAATGTTACGTGCACCTGGGACAGCAGTGCCTCCCACCAAATTCATGCGCGATAATGTTACCTATTATTGTGATTACTCAGCAAAGAGTAGGTACATTGTAAAATATTTAAAAAGCGGAGGGCGGGGGACATAACTCAGTGGTCTAAGCATCTGCTTGGCAAGTGCAAAGACCTGGGTTTGATTCCTGGTACCACATGCCAAGCTGGCCCTGGAATCCTGGGCACACTGAGCTGGTCACTGGAGCCAGGCATGATGGTGCACACCTGTAATCCCAGCACTGGGAAGGCTGAGACAGGAGGATCACTGAGTCCAAGCTACATAGACAGACCCTGTGCCAAATAAATAAAAAAAATTTTTTTTTTAAATAAAAAGCAAGTAAGGGCCAGTAAATAGCTCATCGGATTAAAGCACCTGCAAGCAGGCACAGGGGCTGGGGTTCAATCTCCTGGGCCTGCCGCCCCCAGGGCACTCTGAGATGGCAATTGAGACTGGGCGTGGTGGTGTGAGCCTGTAATCCCAGCTCTTGGGAGACTGTAAACAGGCGGATCACTGTGAGTCTGATCTAGTAGTGAGACCCTGAACACCCTGTAGACCCTTCCCTAAAATACAGGAAAAAATAAAAAAATAAAAAATAAAGAAAGAAAAGAAAAGAAAGTAGAAATTTAAGAAATGGAAATGTAAATAAATAGAAATGGGGGTTCTGAGAGAGCTTCTCCCGTGCTTGCCTCCTCTGGGAATTCCAGGTATATTCAGCCACCTTGAATTTGCAGCTTTGGCAGAGGTAGGAACCCAGCCTGTCCGAGGGCTTCTGGCTCTTCTGAGAAGCACCGGAGCTGGGGTGTCTGTGGGGGCCGACCAGCCCGGGCTCTTCACTATGAACAGCCATCAGGTCGGGGCGCCCGGGCCTCCTGCCTGGACCTTCCAGCCATGGCTGTCACTCAGGCGAGGGGACCAGGCTCTGCCCTGGCTTCGCAGCTCCCTGGGCCTCAGCCATTCCAACCTGGAGCCAGGAAGTCAGTGGCCTCGGGGCAGCTGTGTGGCTGTCCTCATCCCAGCCTTCTGAGGGCAGGTTCTCCTGAGGGCAGGCTGGGTTGGCTCAGCCCCTGCAGCCACAGGCTTTTGGCCAACACTGAGCCCGTGGCTCCACTGGGAGCTGGTGGCCCTGGGGACACAGAGCAGCTGGCTTCCTGGCAATGGCCCAGTGATGAGCTTGTGGGAACAGCAGTGAACCCTTGACTCGCTGGGTCAAGGCCATGGGTGCTGTATTTCCGGCTGGATCCCCCTAAAGCTGTTGGGAATCGGGGCTCAGCCCTGAGAAGACGGGCCACAGAAATCACCCCAAGTCCACCTACTTGGCTCAGATCCTTTTAGGGTGCAGAGAGTGGCAAGAATCTGGTGCCCACTTTTAAATCCCGAAGTGCAACAGTGGGAGCCACTGTTAGCCTTTTATTATGAACACACTGAATGCACCCTGTTTAGACAGCAGGGCCACTGTGCCTGCACCCTCTGCCTCCCCCTACTTCCCCACTGCAGCTGGGACCCGGGGTGCTCCGCTGCTGAGTCTTCCCTGGGCACCTCTTTCCTCAGTGTGATGCTCACCACCTACTGAGCGGAGCCCCACCTGCCCACCTGATACAGTGAGTTGAACCCAAGTCCTCTGCTCTGAGCTGCATGTCCAGCCCCTTTTATTCTCTTGAGATAGAGTCTCATTAAGTTGCCCAGACTGGCTTGAACTTGCAACCCTCCTGCCTCAGCCTCCCAGAGTGCTGTGATTACAGGTGTACACCAGCATGCCTGGCTCCAGTTACAGGACTTCAAAAAAACTTTGCATACTGGTCCCATCTCTGAAGGTTTGGGCCCAGAGGGCCTGGGGTAGAACCCATGAATCATTCTAAGGAGTTCCCAGTGCTCCCGTGATGGGCTAGCATGGCGGATCCTGTGGTCACTGAGGCTTGGCTAAGTGATCTGGCACCTGAGGTTAAAGATCAGAGGTCCAATCTTGGTGAGGCCACTCCCCACCTGTGTGACACAGTATAAGAAACATATTCCCCTACCTTCAGTCTCTTACTTGATGAGAAGATCAGAGCAATAAACACCCATGGTAGCTCACATGTGGATGAGAAGCTGTGAGACAGTGCAGAGGCAGGGCTTCAGGGCTCCTGCCATGGGCTTATCCAGTCTACATTTGGTCGCCTCCAGTGATGGGGAGCTCACTACTTCCAGAGACAGGCCCATGTTCTTAGAAAGTTCTGAGAAACAACGAATGAAACAGCCCTTTCTGAGTCAGCAAAATCTGTTCTCTGCAATCTCCTCTTACTGAATTTAGTTCTGCTCTTACAAGAAATCTGAACTCTTAATTCCTAGTCCAGCTCTTTGAATAATTTAAGGTAATTAAGACAATCATAGCAAGCTTTTTGCTTCTCTACTACAATGGTAGACTTCTCAGCACATTTTAACCAAGAAGCCCCCTTGTGAATCAGCAGTATTCCCGAAGTTTCTGTAGGCATGGCTATGCCCCAGCGAGACCAGAGAGGCCTGCTCCTGGTAGGAACCCAGGGAGCACTATTTTGCCTCTAGTTAATTAAATCATCTGGCCAAATCAAATGATCTAGTTAAACTAATTACTCATACCATGGGACCTAATTACTAACACATGTACTTAGTAAACGCGTGACAGTTGCTAAGTTGTCTTAGATACTTTTCTGTCTTTGCTGGAACAAAATACCCGACACCCAAAGTTAAGGAGGGAAAGGTTTACTTAGCTCAGTTTGTAGAGGTTTCAGTCCTGGCTGGCTCCAGATCGGGTAGGGTGGCACACGGCAGAGGGTCAACCGTTCACGGTGGTACCAGGAAGGCACCAAAAGCAGCAAGAACAATAAGGGCAGGAACAAACCTCTTTCTGCCCCATTAATTTTGTTCAGACTGCTGGGATTACGACTGTGCCAAACTGCTTAGTGGACCCACCCAGTAGTCACTCTTAATGACAGCGTTTCGTCACAAATGAATCATAAACTGTGGATTCAGCTGCCTCCAAAAATCCTCATCTAAAAAAACAAAAATGAAAAAAACGAAACCAAAAAGTCTCATCTAAAAAGCGCTGAGGCTTCTGGGGACGTTGAGACACAAGCCATAGCACGAAGAGATTTACACGGGCCTAGTTCTTATAGTAAGCCTGAAGGGCAGGAGCCATCATTCCTACTTTACAGATGAGGACACTGAGGCTCGGAGGGGTCAAGCAAGTGCCCGAGATCTTGGAGCCCCCCAGAGGCCCCGGGGCTCAGGCTCAGAACCCTGTCGTGGCCTGTCCTGTTGGGACAGGACAGGAGGTGGCGGGAACCCTGGACGCTTCCCCTTATCTGTTGCTCTTCAGTTTGGAATCCTCGGAAGTGGCAGGCACTCAGAACAGTCTGCACCTCATGAGGCGGCACGGCCTGCGAGCCCCCTTCCAGCCCCTGCCTTGCCTGAGTGTGCCTCCTGCTTGCGGGCTCGAGGGTGCAGAAGCTCTTTCGCTGCTCTTCTTCTCCCACACAAAATGGGGCCCCCTCCTGTCCACTTCCCTGGGTGGAGGTGAGTGTGGGCCTGCTGGGAAGGAGCCACCCTGGGTCAGGAGCAGAGGTTTGGCCTCCAGGGCAGGAATGCTTCCAGCCTGAGGGGCCCTGTGTGACTTCTCAGACTGAGGTGGCTTCTCTGAGCCCAGGGGACCTGACAGAGAAAGGGACACAGCTGGGTGGGGTGACCTGTACCCATGCCCGTACTGAGTGCTGGTTCAGTGAGGCTGAGGCAGGGGGTCACAGATGAGATCCTGTTTGGAAAAATGATAACAGGCTGGGGACAGAGCTTTGGGTGAAGTCCCTCACTTTATACCCTGCAGAGACAGAGAGCGAAAAGCAGGAGGAGGAAGAGAAGGAGGAGGAGGGAAGGAAGGAAAGGAAGGAAGAAAGGAAGGAAGGAAAAGAAAAAAAGATGCACACACCCATAAGTTGCCACTTCATCTCCAAGCATCTGAGACAGACCATCCTCCAGGGCAAGCTGGGGGAAGGAAGGAACAGGTTCTTTTTAACCCAACATAGGATCGAAAGGTGTTTGGAAACTCAGGGCCTCATGTCACATATGGGGGAGTCCTCCACAGGCATCTGAGCTCTACCTGCTGGCTATGGTCCTTGCTGGAGAATGTCCTGGTTCCACTCAGCACACCCTTCTGGTACAGGGACAACGGAACCCTTGTCACCCCCAGAAGAGAGGAACAGAGCCCTGCTCGGGGGCTGACTCGCTTATGTCACTCAACTCTCTCAAGCTTCTCTGAAGTCTCGAAGGCAGGCTACTGAACAGCAGCATTCCCTCAGGTGGGCAGATCTGAGGGGAGGCTGCAGTGTGTTCTGCCATCTTGGACATGGGTGACTTGGGTAGAGTAATGGCCAGGCACACACATTCATTTCTTTGGCTCCAACAAAGAGGCACTTGGAGCCAATAGTTTCCCAGAGAGCTTCACACAGAGGAAAGCTGGTCAGAAGTCTGATGCGGTCAGTGTACCTTTGATATCGTTAATTACACGGCTGAAACTTAGTCTGCTGAAAAAACTCTCCAGGAGCAAGAATGGAGGGCCAAATTTACTTAGCAACCAAGAAATGAACCAACCCAAAACAATCAAACCAGAAGGACCTTGCCCTCCACAGGTCCACACTAAATATTATTTTTATAAACAGAGCCAAATAATCCAAGAAGCCTAAAGAAGCTTTGGTAGATATTTTAAAATTGTGAATATTTGGAATTCTAAAATACTCTCTGAAATGAAGCCAGTTTAAACCGATTTTATTTTATTTGACTCAATCAATACTAAGAGGTTGGCTGTTGGGCTTACAAGAACAGCACTTTCTAGTCTAGCCATGTGCACGGAATCACACAAATGTGCAGCATGCAATGTGATAAGTTGCCAACTCGGTGAAGACCCTGCCTGACAAGGAGCGACCTGAAAGAGGGGACAAGTGGTACGAAACGATTTCAGTGGGAGTCAGATCGGCTTGCAGGCTCAGAGACTGGGAAGTCACCCAAGGGGCATTTGCGGGCTGCAGAGCTTGGCAGACGGAAGCTGCTCCATCCAGGAAGCCCAGCCTGAAGTCAAGGCTGCCGTTGCAGCCACAGTGCGAGGCTGATGGCCCAAAGCTCCCTGGAGCACTGCAGTGCCGTCTGCATCGGAAGGCTGAAGAACCTCCTGTCTGACATCCATGATGTATTTGGTACAGGGTCTCACTGTGCAGCTCAGACTCGTGGTGATCCTCCTGTTTTCGGTATTGTGACCATGGTTCTGGATGCTCTGTGTGGTCCTAATCCTCTGTCTCTTTTGGACATGAAAATGTCACTTAAAGAGACTGTAATGCTGTGGGATTACTGGGGCTTTTAGGGATTGAGCCTTTCATGTCATCCTTGAAGATCAACAGTAAAGGAGCAAGTAAGGGTAGTAAGTGTCCCTACGCTATTTCAAATTTCATTTATGCATTGACCGTCACAGACTTTATCCCTCCTCACCAGGGAGCCTGCTCCTCACACCCACTGTGCTGTGACAAGCCTTTCCTTACCCCAGCGGAACCCTGTCTCTATGGGCAGCAGCATGTGTGTTAGTGGAGCCTGAGAGTTGATCAGATGTCCGACAGAGAAAGCGCTTACAGTTCTGTCCCCTGTGCAGTCTGTGGCTTAGTGACAATTCACCAGCCCAAGACATGCAGACAACTGACCAGGATGCCGGAATAGCCCTTGTTCTTGCTTTTTTTTTTTTTTTTTTTTGAGTCAGGGTCTTGCTTTGTAGCCCTGTGAAGTCATGGGCAATCCTCCTGCCTCAGCTCCTGGGTGCTGGGATTCCGGGCGTGTGCCACCACGCCCAGCTCTTCATGACTGCCTTTTAGCACCCCTCATGCTCTGTATTACTTCGGCTTCTCTGCAGTACTTCTGGGTACATGGCACATGGCGCACTAACATTTGTCCACCCCAAGGGCAATCCAAGATGGTGGGAAAGCTCTAAACTTGGAAGGGTAATAATCAAGGGCACTATTTACAGCCTCCTCCTCCCCAACAAGGTGATGAATTAGGTTCTTTTAATACATTTTTTCATTTAATTTTGTGAACTATGACTTAGATGGTTACCTCTTATTTCATGCTTAAGAGTCTGGGGTCTCAGAGGGTGACAGGCCCAAGGACGCCCAGCTCCTGTGTGGCAAGGATGGCTTTCAGCTGCGCTCTGTGCAATCCTATAGCCGGTGCTGTGGTTGCAGCTCCAGTCACTTGAGCTCTTTGCCTGGACCCCACACTTGCCTTGGACAAAGTTGCTCATCTTCCTGTGCCTCAGTTTCCATGAAGGAGGCGGTGAAGATCCTTGAGTCCGTGTTTTTGAAGCCATCGAATAAGCTGTGGAAATGCCTCCGTGTGCACTGTCGCTGTGTGACCCGATCTCCAGTGGCGTTCCTCACTTATGAGCCTGAAAGTCTTCTTGATGATGGAGCCTGGCTTGGGGCATCTGGGTGGCCTTCGACACTGCCTTCCTTGTACTGCTCTGCAGCCCTGGTCTGAGCCCAACTTCCCGGGACACTTGCTTGGAAGTCCTTCCTTGTTCCTGTGAATGACCCCAGGCCACTGTCCTGGAGTGCCAGACATGGCCTACCATGGGCAGGGGCCAGACCTTGGTTGGCAGAAACTGGTGGGCTCTGAGAGGGCTCAAGGCCCTGGGGAAAGATAGCTTCAAGGCTTTGAGTGGGTCCATTTAGCTTGTTTGCTTGCTTTCTTTCTTTCTTTCTTTCTTTCTTTCTTTCTTTCTTTCTTCATATTTTTCTGCAAGATCTCACTATGCAATTTGGTCTGGTTTGAACTCACTTTGTAGCCCAAGGTAGCCTAGAACTCACAGAGATCCTTATGCCTCAGCCTCCCGAGTGTTGGGATTACAGGCATGTGCCACTATGCCCAGTCTATTTATTCTTTCAAATATAAACTGAGCATCTGCCAGAGTGTGTTGAGGAGTCCACAGTGACTAAGCGGCCCCGGTCCCTTCTCTCGGTGCTAATGGCTTATCAGAGGGGAAAGACACTTGAGAATAAATTAATGAAATGGAGTGAGCGGATAAAATGCATGGAAAGCTGACTTGAGGTAGCCGGGGAGAAGTCAAGGGAGGCTTACTGGAGGAAGGGATGCTTTGTCTGAGACAATTTAGCTGGTGAGCGGATGGGGGACGGGGGCGGGTGTTCTGGGTGTGCGTGGGGGTTTACGGATTCCAGACGCCCTTGCACAGGGACCAAGAAGGCAGCTGCAAGGAGCTGTGTGCTGCTGTTCCCGCTGGCCCCTGCAACATGGGCTTGGGCAGCGCAAACTCCTCACAGTGGAGGGCAGGACGGCACGCCTGTGCTTCCCTGGGTTGCTGCTCTCAGGGGCATCCGGCTGTAGAGCCTGTTCCCCTGGCAACTCTCATAAATCCTTCACTCCTGGGATTAAATCTCTTGTTTAAAATAGTTGGAGCTGCTTCTGTTTCCTGCTACGTACCCTCAGGGACACAGGCAGGGGTCGCTTCAGGCCAGGCTCTGAGAAAGGTGACTTCCACGTACTCTGTAGTATAGCCTTCAAGAGCACAGAGAGCTCCAATTGCTCGCCCTCCTCCGCAGCCCTCCCCCTTTTCTCTCTCCCTCTTTGTTTCCGTTGCTTTCTGTCTCTGTCTATCTCTCTCTGTCTCTGTCTCTCTGTCTTTGTGCACAGTATTGAACCCAAGCCTTCATACGCTCTATGCTTTACACTGAGCTGCACCCCCAACTCTAGGCAACAGGTTTTTCAGGATCCGGATTGTATATTCAGCCTGTAACAGGCCAAAATGCTGCTATGCAGCACTTTCTGACGCTACCGAGGTACAGCTTGACTAACCTATTTAGTCACTATGTTCCACCACTCTCTATGTACCTGACACTGGTTTTTGGCTCTAGAAATACAACAGTGAGTGAGAAAAAGGTCACATCACCTTTGTAATATTATCATTTTTCTATTACCATCTATAGGTACAGTCTTCATCTGAGGGATCTAAGGTATAGTTTGTTTTTTATTTATTCTTTTTTTTTTTTTGCAGTACTGGGGATTGAACTAAGGTGTAGTTTAAAATTTTCTAGTATCCACTTTTTGAAAAGGTGAAAATAATTTTAATAAGTCTTTCTCTTCAAGCACATGGCTGTGCCACAGTATTCAGGGAGGCTAAGGCAGAAGGACTGAAAATTCAAGTACACTCTGGGCAACTTAATGACTTAGCAAGAAACTGTTTCAAAACTTAAAAATTGTTTAAAAGGCTGGAGATGTAGATCACTCCAAAAGCCCTGGCTTCTATCCCTGTATGGAAAAAAATTAATTAATTAATTAAAAATATATTTTAATTTATTCCAAGTAACATTTTGACATGTAATTAATATACACAATTATTAATGAGATTATATTTATTTCTTATTAAGTCTGGGAAATCCAAAAGTTTTACTTTATAGCACATTTTGACTCAAATGCAGATTTTCATTTTTGTTTGTTTTTGCATTTGGTACAGGGTCTACAGAGACTGCAGAGACTACAGGGTCTCACTATGTAGACTGGGCTTGTAGTGATCCTCCTGTTTTCAGTCTCCCAAGCGCTGGGTTTACAGAGCACGCCACTACCTCCAGTCTCAATTGCCCCCTCAGCGCGCCAGCACAGCACGCCGGGATTGAACCCTGGCTGTTTGCTTTGCCTAAGCAGGAGCTTTAGTCTGCTGAGCTACCTGACCAGCCCTCTCAAATACAGATTTTCTTGAAAAGTCTTCATCTTCTGCATCTTAGATTTCATGAAACTTACAGTTGAAAAAGTAAGTTATTCCAAATATACACAAATGTTCTCCACTAACCTTAAAGGACCAAAATTCACTTCCTTAATATTTGTATCAGTATTGACAAAACCTGTTTATCTTTCTCAGAACTAATTTCAAAACTACCTCTGTCCCAAGTTGAGGAAATTCACTGTGAACTACACCAACCGGGAAGCAGCTCAGAATGACAGTGACACAGGAGGATGCCTTCACTTCCCTGTGTCTCTGAGGCTCACTTACACATCTCCTGCCAATGACAGCTACAATAATTTGCATGTTGATTTCTGCTAGGAAAATAGTCTGAGTTCCTTGTTATTTGCATTTGCAAAGTTTCATAGCTGGATGCGGTAGCGCACGCCTGTCATCCCAGCGCACTAGGAGGCCGAGGTGGGAAGATCAAAAGTTTGAGCTCAGCCTCGGCCACTTAGCAGTTTTACCAGCCCTTCTTTCGAAATAAAAAATAAGAACAAGGGCTGGGGCTGCACCCCACCACTGCAAAAATAAAATCAGTTTCAGTTGCGAGAATTCAGGTTTCAATAAATTCTAATACCCGTCTGCTCTTTCATAAATAAGGTTTTCCTCACTTTGGAGTTCCAAATTTAGCTTATCTGAAAAATAAAACATACATTAGGGGAATAAGGAGACAGGTCTTTTGCAAAAGGGAAAGACACCGAGAGGAGGAGGGCAGGGAGAGGGAAGAGGCAGGAAAGAACGGCGGCGCGTCTTGTGCGCGCTGGCTGGTGCCCGCGCACCCGCTCCCACCAGGAATGTGGTCGCTGTGCACTGCCAACAGGAACTAATGAAAAGAAAACTTTTTAAAAAGACACATTTAGCTCTCTCACCTGCCGTGGACTTGTGAAGAGACGACAAAAGCCATTTTCTATCTTTGATTTGGAATATTTGGGAAACATGCCTTTTATTTTGAGGAAAATATTACTGTTTTAAATCCAGTACGTCTTTGTACAACCCTCTGTGCTTCGGATAAGACTAGGAAAGAAAAGACGTCACTAAAGCCATCTCTGTTTCCTTCCACTGCTCTGTAAATTGGAGATTTCCCAGGGAGTTTGCATGCAGAAGGAAGCGTTGTAACGACTACACCAGCGATGTTTCTCCTACAGTCCGCTATCCAGACAGAAACAAGTATTTTCCAAATGTGTGATACGATGGGAAAAAGCAGCAAGGGAAACACCACCGCGGCTGATGGGCTGGCTTAAGCTGCTGAGCTATCTCCTCCGCCCTTCACTGTGTTTGAAAATCATAATGAATCCAAAGTTTTGACCTAGTCCAATAGAACTAACATTTGTGGAAATGGCTTTTTTCCTTATGTGGCTAGAATCTTCTGTGACAGATGCAAAAGATTAAAAAGTATCTATGCCATGTGTTAGGTTCTTTTTAGGCCACGAATCTCGACAGCATTTCTTCTTAAATTGGAAGTCCTTTGCGACAAAATGTACCCAGAGTATTAGTTAGGCAGCATCTATTATATCGGTTGGCTCATCTAAAGTGAAGGAAAAGTGCTTGCAATTTCTCATGCTTATTGATTGGCCTTCTGCTATTGTTAGAAAAGTCTTTATTTTATGGACAATTAGGTGGTGGCTGGATGGAAGAGCTTTCAGCTTTTGTGGCATGGCTTTTTTAGTCTTGTTTTCAGAATTTTCTAACAATATTCCATCCCCCCCCATAACTTTTTTTAGCCTTTTCTTCATCTAAAAGTGTTTTTCTTTTGTGCAAAACTCCCAGCTCTTTATAGCTGGCTGATTTTGATTTTGATTCCTTTGTCTATTTCACAATATTAGGAATTGGAGGCTTTGCACAGAGCACTGAGCCCTTTTTATTTCTTATTTTGAGATAAGGTCTCACGCCAAGTCACCAAGTTCCCTGGGTGGCGCTTGAACGTCCTGCCAGTTGCCTTAGCCTCCCAGAGTGCTGGGATTGCCAGTGTGTGCCATCACATCTGGGTCAGATGGCCAAATTTATAAGTACAGATGTGGAAATTTAAAATATTTAAATTTATGTAAACATTA
>NW_004524582.1:12062782-12064724 GCF_000260255.1 Octodon degus | reverse complement strand
CCTCGCGCTTGCCAGCCAAGTGCTTATTCTACTGAGCTATCTCCCCAGCCCATGTAAAAATGTTTTTAAAAGTTATAAGCAATTAAAAAAGAGAAGAAAAAAAAATTAAGCATTAACTGGTCCTTTCAATAGACCAGCAGAAATCAGCAGTACAATTATCCAAGTTATCCTGTATATATACATAGATATTTCTTTTCTTTTTTTAAATTTTATTGAGAAATAAATATGAACGAGACAGTTTCAAAGCTGATTAATAGGACAGTTTCAATAATCAATACATTGTACATTGTTATGTTCTTAGTGGTTATCCATAGTACAAGAAGCAGACAGGATATCCTGTCCAAACACTATTAGTACACCTCTTTCTTCTCATTGAATTAAGCGAAAATTGCTGTATTTCTTTTCTTTTCTTTTCCAGTGTGTTCCCCTTTGTTCATTTTCAAAGTACAAACTTAAGCTTGGATAGGTTGAATTAACCCAGCCCACCTCTGGCGGGGATACTTAACATGCTGTATGAAGTATAGCTTTCAACTTATTAGTTCTTTCTCAGAGTTTTCCTCAGTCCATTAAGCCCCAGCTCCCCTACATGGGCTTTGGCGGAGGTTGCGGGGCAGCACCAGCAGGTCTAAATCGGGGCGGGGGGGGGGGAGTTCGGTGCTTGCGGGCTTCAAGAGATGAGTTCTGACCACTTCGCTGTGAATGGCTCAACTCACATGGTAATGCAGCTTGGGAAGCATATAACTGTCGCAGACACTCGCTTGGGGAATGTCCCTGATGGCGGCGGCCTCTGCTAGGTTCCCAATGACAGACTTCTTAATAGCCTTATCCTTGGGTACGCATTGGGCGCAGTTCATGCAGCGAATAGGCTGCACATGACCGCGGCCCTTTTTGGCACAACCATTGTTCCTTCTTTTTTTTTTTTTCCTGTCATCTGGGAAAGGAAGACCTGAAAGAGTGGTATTTCTTTTCTAATTAATAAATTAATTTTTGATGCAGGGTCTTGCTACGCAGTTCAGACTCATAGTGATCGTCCTGTCTCAGCCTCCCTAGTGTGGGGGTTATGGGGTAGGCACAGCATGCAGACGGGATCAAACTAGGGACCTTGTGCTTGCTAGCCAGGCGCTTATGCCGCCAAGCTATCTCCCTATCTAGCCCTACATAGATATTTATTTTTCCCTTTCTGCTTTCTTTCTTTTGTCCTTTTTCTTATCCCAGTTTTCCTTCCCTTTGAACAGACTCTCTTTCACAGTATCTATTGTATAGGAGCTTGCTAAACCTGTATTTTTAAACTAGGAGAATTAAAACAAAATAAACCAGGAGAACTTAATTGTATTACAGCTAAAATATGTATTTCAATTTACCAGTGACAATTTATATAGGAATGTGTGTACCTCTTACTGTCTTCAGAAAATATTCAAATTAATATATTATAATATTACATAGGTGCATATAAAAATTCTGAAATGAACAAATTCATTGATGAGTTATGCACAATACTCGAAGTAATGTTTGTGCCCCACATGTACAGCACATAATCATTTCATATAATGGAATTGTAATGGCTTCTACCTAGATGTGCCCCCCAAAACCTCATGCAGTCACCGGTGGGGCTTTTTGCAGGTGGCTAGATCTAGGGTGTGTGATGCTGGGATCAAGGGTGTGAGTGTCACCTGCCCTAAGGGTGGGCAGCTTGGATAAAATATAAGGGACAGGGTCAGGGAGATCACTCGGTGGTCTAAGTGCCTGCCTGGCAAGCGCAAGGACTCAGATTCAATCCCCAGCACCATATGTCATGTCAGCCCTAGAACCAGGAGTGTACTGTGCCGGCCCGAAACCAGGTGTGGTGGCGCAGGCCTATAATCCCAGCACTGGGGAGGCTGAGACAGGAGGATCACTATGAGTATGAGCTGTGTAGTGAGACCCTGTACCAAATACAGATATA
>NW_004524582.1:12053104-12061772 GCF_000260255.1 Octodon degus | reverse complement strand
TCCTCCCTCTCCCTTCCTCTCCCTCCCTTCCCCCTCTCTCCTTCTCTCCCCTCCCCTCCTCCTTCCTCCTCCCTTCCCTTCCCCTCCCCCTCTCCTCCCCTCATTCTTAAACTCTGGGGGCTAAGTGGACTCCCGTTCCCTGCTCTCCAGCCCTGAGCTGCCCGCTGAACTTGATCCCCATTTGGCTTCCTCTCCTTCCCTGCCTGCACACTTGTGGCTTTCCCAGTGTTTGACTGAGGTTATGAGCGATTCCATGAGCCACAGGTCTGGTGCCCACCCTGCCTCTTTTCAGTGTCTGCCTCTTCACCCTGGTCTTCCTCCCTCTGGGTCCTGGATTCCAGGAACGCTCTGACTCCCCGCTTCAGCATCCCTGTCCGCTCTCTCTGCTGACCTGTCCAACTCCAGACCTGGTAGCGGTGCCCTCTGTGTCTCTGCAGTTTTGCATGAACTGAGACCGTAGCTTAAAAAATAAAAATGAATTTCACTTAGTACAGTTTCTGATTTACAGAATAATTGAGCTGATAGTACATAGAGTTCAAAATACCACGTCTTACGACCCCCAGCCCCCTCACCCATACACACTCCCATGACACTTTCTCCTGCTATTAACAACTTGCCGGGAGTGTGTTTTAATTGTTGCAATTAATGAACCAGCACTGGTAATACCTGAGACAAGGCCTCAGTCTACATTAGGGTTCACTCCATGCTGGGCAGTCCTGTGGGACTCATACCTAGCCTTATGATGTGCTATAGCTTCACTTCCTAACAATTCCCTCTGGTCCCAGCCTTCTGGGGCTTCACTTGTGTTTGTCCCTTGTGCCTGACTCTCAACCCTTGCTAGATCGAAAGCTCTGTGAAGCTGGAGGGAGATTTCTTTAAAAGTCAGTTTTGTTTGCTGTATCTGCACAGCTCCTGGGACACTGCTGTCTCAACCCTCAGTCTGCTGCTCAGGCGAGAACCCCTCTGGTACGCACCAGAGCAGAAATGATGTGGCTCAGCGTGTGGGGAGCTGCGGAGCCTGAGAGCGCAGCGCTGGCCCCAGGCGAGGCCCCAGATGCCCTGGCGCAGGGCTCAGGGCAGGGCAGGGTGAGGCTGAGCAGCGTGCTGGCATGGGTGCCTGCCTCTTCTTGTGAAGCCACCACTGCCGTCCATCGTGGGGACCCACCCTCATGATTTCATCTAATCCCAGCCCCCCTGTACTCCAAATCCCATGAATTTAGGATTTGAGAGATTAAGTGTGAACACTTTTGGGGGACACACTCAGACCCGTTCAGCTGCACATCAGGTGGCAGATGCTCTGTACCTCTTAGCTGAGTGCATGAATGGGTGAATGGATGAAAGCACGTGGCAGTGAGTAATTTAATGAGCGCTGGGGAATTGTGGCTGTCTGTCAATCTCTTGGCTAGCTGTGGAACATGTAGCACAGTGTCTTAGTATCTATGAAAACATTTCTGGGTCTGAGGTATCTGAGAATGAGCAGATGTAGTGAAAGCTGGTCCCACGGATGGGATGAGCAGTTCCGGGGCAATGTTCAGGTCACTGGCAACGTGTTCCCAAGACCTTCACCCTCTGGAGCAGTGTTGCTCAATCCTTTCCTTTTTCCATTGCTATCTCCCCATGGGGCCCTATTCACTCCCCAAGTATCCAGCACCACAGGGGATACACTGTGTGCCTGTTTGTGTCCCATGGGCGCCACCTTGAGAATCCACTCTGTGTCCTCAGCGGTGTGGTGGAGGGACAGGGAAGTTTCACTGATGAGCCTCTTGGACAAAGGATTATTGAGAGGAAGGGGAGGTGAGCAGGTGGAGATGGGGATGGGAAGCTAAGAGGGAACACAGCTTCTGTGTCCAGGGGACCAGAGGCTGAGGCCGAGGTGACACATTTGCCTCAGTTGTGCATGATGTGGGAGACAGGGATGGCTGGGTTCCAATGAATGAGGGGCCTGTCACCAAATCTCTGCATGGCTTTACCATTGGAAAAGGGGCTGGGGTGACCGGCCTGTTTTACCCTGCTTTGGTTTGTGCTTAGATGTTCCTGCGGTGTCTCGTGTGGTCATAGGGATGGGGTTTTGGAGATGGCTGAGTCTAGGGCTTGTGACTGGTTCACTGTCTAGTGCTGGGATTGGGGTATGAATGCTACCCCGGCCCTAGTGCGGGGAGCCTGCATACAACATAAAGGAGGGAAAGAGGCGTGCTCCTCCTTTTGCTCCTGTTGTTTTTGGTATCTCCTGCTGCCGTGAACTGTTGCCCTCTGCCATTGTACCTCACTTTGGAGCTGGCTGATTATAGACTAAAGCCTCTGCAAGCTCTGAGCTACATATTCCTCCTCTCACTTTGGCCGTTAGGTCTTTTGTCCCAGCAATGAGAGAAAAGTAACTGAGACACACTCCACCAGTGTGGCTGTCTTCCAAGGGATGGTGACTTGGTGACTTGGGGAAGGGTGGGGCAGGGCAGGCTGTGGCCAGAGGACTCTGCCTGGAGGAGCACAGGTGGGCAGCTGAGGGCAGTGCGCTTCTGAGGTGAGGACGGGCAGTGGAATGAGCCCTGATCAGAGCGTGACAGGTCACCTGCCCGGCTGTTTGGGGCAGCTGGCTTTAGCTGACCGAGCATGATTGTCCCCAGCTGTGCTATGGGTGCTGGGTGCGTTGGACTAGAAGAGCTTTGAGTTGCTTGGACGCTGGGACTCTTTCCTCACATAAGATCTTGCACACTCTAGAAGTGTGTACAGGGCTGCCTGTCACTGTTGGGGAGAGGACAGTGACTGTGTCATCTCTGACCTTTCTCTTTCTCGCCACCCTCCCCTCCTGTGCTTTTTGGGAGTCAGGAGTCCTCAGAGGAGAACTGAAACACACCTGAAATCTGATGGCCTCAGGATGTACCTTCCCGGTGGAAAACCTGTGTCTCTCGTCTCAGAAGTATCATTGGGACCCTTTGTGGTGCTATGTCTTATTTCACCTGTACCATTGATCTTTCTGTGTCAGTTTTTCTCTGGGCAAGTCACTAACACTTCAGTGTAAATCACGGGGTTCTCTAGCCAAGTTTTGATTTGGAGGGCACCTGTCCATAGGCACCATCCTCTGCCCGATAGAGCTGTGGACTCAGTGAGGAGTGGCAGGCTCCATCCTTCGGAGCACATCAGAAAGCCACTGTGAAGCAGAAGCCCCCAACTCTGTGTCTGAGTCCCAGGGCCTCAGAGTGTGATTAAGGGGTGTGATTAGGTAGAGCTTGGCTCAGGGATCCCTGGAGAAGGCATTGAACAAAAGATGACTTCTGGGAAGACTTGCGCTGAGTCTTAAGGCATCAACAATGATACAGCCAGGTAAAAGGGCGAAGGAGGCAATAGTCCCCGGCCAAGGCTCATCTTATGTAAAGACTTTCTGGCCCTGAAAGCCTAAAGATTCTTAAGTTGGTTGAATTGTTTTTTAGGGGAGGTTTGTTTTTTGGGTTTTGGTGCCAAGGCCCAAACCCAGGGCTTCCAGCTTGCTAAGCAAGCATTCTACTGCTGAGCCAAATCCCTAGCCCCCTTGAGATTCTTAAGTTGGGTCGAGGGCAAAATTTCAGAATGTGAAGCCTGCCTCCCTTGCCATGGGTACACAGAGACACTTTCATGTCCCTGGAAATCTCCCCATTTGATGAAGCAGAACGCCCCGAGGAGGAGGAGGAGGAGGCTGATGGGACCTTGGTATGTGCAGGGAACTCCAGGGCTTGCATCTCCTCCTCCTCCTCCTCCTCCTCCTCTTCCTACTCTTCCTCCTTTTTGTGCTATTCACTCTCCTGGGAGAGGGGAGGGAAGGACAGAGGAGCAGCAAGAGCAGGGAGAAGGAGGTCTCAGGGTGGAACTTTCCCCACTCAGTCCCGCCCTGAGCTCTGTCCCTGCTCTTGCTTCGCCAGGGTTGACATGGGTTGCACCCCGAGGCTGTTTCTTGTCACCTTTTCCCACTCTTGTAGGCAATGAACAAATGTCAGCCCTGAACCCAGCAGTCGTGGGGAGCAGTCGCGTGGGTGAGCCTGGGACTAAGCTCTCCACCCATTTCCTGGGTCCCCGAGGCCCATGAGAGCAAGGACTCCAGGAATGGTAAGGATCTCCCTGGTTGTCTGCCTGATTCCTTCATCCTTCATGCCCAGATCAACCCAAGAGACTGGGCCTGCTGCAGGTGGAGGGTCTGGGGAACCAACTCCCGGGGGCCCTGGCGCACGGCGGAACTTCAGCATTTCCCTCAGCAGGGCTGCGCTGAGGTCAGTGGGTTCGCTGCTAGTATGCTATCTTTGACTTCCATTTCCCTTCCGGGACAGGGTCCCTTGGCACAGCCAGCCTCCCTGTACTCCATGACCTGCCAGGAAATATAAGATAATCTGCAATCAATGATATTTATGGCCCTTCAGTTTACCTTCACGCTGCCAAGTCCCACAGTGTGTTGCTGTGTCATGTGGACAAGAAGGCCAGGGATGCAGCGGTCACTGAGGCCACAGGTTTGGACTTCACCCACCTTTTTTTTTATAGGTAAGGGTGACTGAGATCAGGAGGGCCAGACCGTGTTATCGAGTGCCAATTATTTTACAGCTTAATAGTTCTTTTGATAATTTATGGTCAGGAAGTGTAGTGTTGAATGCACACACCCCAGGTGGGTTCACTGGGTTAAAACCTGATTCTGCTGAGTGAGCTGCCGTAGCATATGTCCCTTCATTTGCCTTATCCAAAAAAAGGGAACCATAAAAACTCCTCAGATTTTGAAGGGATTAAATGAGTGAACCCAGCAAAAGAACTCAGAATAGTTCTGAGTGAACAGTAGTTGTCACTAGTGTCTGAACCACGTGGGGATTTGGGCAGATTATAAAATTTAATCCAACGCAGTCCTGCTCTCGAAGTTCATGGTCAGCTGCTGAAATCATTCCTGGACCTTCTTTCCCCTCCCATGTCTCACAGGTGGGCTTGTCCCTGGACCTCAAGTAGATTTCATGGGGTGCTAAATTTCCTCCCTTCCCACAGAGGGAGCGCTCTTCAGAGTGGCTGTTTCAGAAAACAAACAAACAAACAAATATTATAAGGACCAACTCCCCATGATGAATATAACCAACATAAACATATACCAAGGAGAAGAATCAAGAAAAAAAAATAGATAAATGGAGCATTGCTGTCCAGTGTTTATGTCCCAATTCCCCATGTGTAATGTATTTAATATGTGTCACAAACATGTACTAATGAAACATGTTTTTAAAGAACCTCATCGTCACCCCATAAGGGTCACCTGTGATTTTTCCAGGCAGCGGCCTCAGCACCCGCCAGGACAATCTCCTTTCTGATTCTAGCCCTCATTTCAGGGCTTTGCCCATCCGGAGCTCTGTACAGACACAGCCATAGCAGTAGCATGCAGGTAGGTGACCACCGGCCAACTGCTTCTCCCATTGTCTTGGAAAGCCAATGTATATCTGCCAGTTTCCCTGGCCACTGTCCCTACTGACTTAAGTAGTTGTGCACTGAAATAGATTTCTACAGTGTGCCCACCAAGCAGATGCAGTGGATGCAAGCTCAATTACATAGTCATAAAAATGTGGAAAAATAAGTAGAAAGTAAAGGTTTCTGAGTATTCACTACATAAATGCAATGCATGTAATTTTGATTTTTATTTATTTATTTATTTGCAGCACCAGGGATTGAACTCAGGACCTTGTGCTTACCAGGCAGGCACTTATTCCACTGAGCTATTTCCCCGGCCCCAGTGCATGTAATTTTGAAAGGGGAATTAAAATTATAAATAATGCTGGCCAAAATCAGATGGGCATGTCCAGAAAAGTCTGGTAACAGGACATTTCCTTTGTATAACCCATGCTTTAATTGATAGCCTTGCAATGTAATTTGAAATGTTCAAATTCCCTTAGCAACCCATGATGTCACCCAACCCTCCAATCACAATGTACCAAATCTGCCTTCCCAGCTTGCCTTCCCTAAAAAAGTCCCCAAATCCTGCTGGATGGGGCTCTAACTCTTTGGGAGAGATCCCAGGCAGGGCCACTGGTGTAAATAAACTGCCTCCTAAACGCCAGTGTCATTTCTCCCATGTTTGGTCAGTTTTTCCATATCTTGGTTTCCTAGCTAGGAAGACTGTGCTGACCACTTAGGTTACCAGCTGAGGTCTGACAGCCAATGTGGGAATTGCTCCCAGTTCCCTGGTGGGAGACTGTGCCCTCCAGCCCTTCTTGGAGTCCCTTGGGAAGCTGGGACCAGAGGCCATTGCTCCACATCAGTGGCCCTCATCAGAACCAAAAGAGGGGGAAAGGACATAGTTGGGTTGGGTCTTTGGATAAGGTAAGACCCTGGGGGCTGACCCAGTCAGTCAGCCAGCCAGTCCTGCTCAGTTCCAAGCAGGAGAGCCATCACTCCTTGTGAGCTGTTATTTAAGGCCACTCTCGAGGAAAGCGGGCAGGAATGTTTAACCCCTGAGTGCCTGCGGAATGTGTGTGTGTTTGTAGCACCTGGTGAAAGCAGGAGGCCTCTCCTTCTGTGCTCCTCAGCAGAAGTCCCGTCCAGGACCTCAACGCTACAGAGCTCATCACAATGCTGTGGTTCTGTCGTCGTGTCCTCTGGCTAAAAGGCAGCTCAGCCTCTGTAATGGGGTCTGATGAGGCTCGGGGTTTATACAAATTGCCAGATGGACTCAAGCCCCTGTGAGGGGAGTGGCCCGAGCAGAAGGGTGCTTGATTCCTCGTCGGAGGAGCACCCACTCTTTGTTGTGCCATTATTCAAAGGCACACAACACACTGCAGGGAGGTAGAATGAGTGCAAGCCTGAGTGAGCTTCCCGTCCTTGCTGCAAGACTTCCACCAAAGAGTCCCTGATCACCCTGGAGTAAAAATGAAACCTCAGAAGCTCTGATCATGCTGTGAAATTGACTGGCCGAGCCTGTGCATGGAGTGGGCTGCCTGAGGGACGTCTCGGGGGCGAGACCATTCAGCAGGTCTGGAATGTGTGGCTCCACGCCTGTGCCCTTCATGCCATCTTGGTCATCAAAACAAATCCCTGAGACACTTGAGATCCTCCCCAGCCTGCCCTATCCAGTCCTACCAGAAGACGTGGAGACTGATCTGCCACCCCCTCACCATTGCAGGCCCCAAGCCACCCAGCCAGCCTCGGCGTCCCCACAGCCAATCCAACACAGCAGCCAGTGCCCCGGTGGCCAGCACTGCTATCACAGCCAGGGCTGCCACTGGTGCAGTCAGGGCCACCACCAGCACAGCCAGGTTGCTGCTGCCGCCGTTCCTCCTCCCAGGATTCATAGCACTTCTGACGTCACTGCCCAAGCAGAACCCACACCTTCCACCTGCTCCAGATGGACCCTCTACTGGGCCCTCAGCTCCATCAGGACCATGCTACCCACCCAAGCCTGTATAGGAGGCCTGCATCTGCCACCCAGCCTCTGCCACCTCTGGCCCACCTGGAGTCTGTGGCCACTATCCCAGACTCCATAGCCACACTGCCAATGACTGCTGCCATCCTCCTGCGTCCAAGATTCATTTCTTATCAGGTGCTGTCGACATGGACAGGAACACCGACAGCCCTATCAGCTATCACCTCCATTCTGCCACTCAGCTTGAACCTCCAGTTCATCTCCAATTGCCGCTTTGTATATACCCTGGAGCCCAGGGAGGAGCACCCCATCAACCGCCCTTGACATATTATTATCAGCTATTTAGTTCCACTGACTTCCTGAACCGGAAGCCCCACAACCCATTCTACTTTGAAAAGCTCCAAGCAGTAACTGACCTCCTTCCAGCCACCTTCAGACCCACCTGCCAACATGGGATGACTGTCAGCTGCTCCTTTTGTCCCTGTTTAATACTAAACACCGCGCTGCATTCTAGATGGGGCTCAAGCCTGGAGGAAATCAAAAGTCCTCACGAATGTGATTGGTCCTGACCCTGGGGTGAACACAGTTCTCCCCCAAGTGCATCCAACTGAAGCTGCAATATGGTAGAAGGCCATGAGGCTTTAGATCGATACCACGCAGCCCTCCTCACTGGGCTCAAAGGAGGCGAATGCCAATACCCATGGCTAAGACTACAGAAGTGATTTAAGAACCCACTGAAAGTCCAGCTGAATTTCCTGAGTTTGTGCCACTTCCCAGGTCTGTGCACGCTTGGACCCAGAGGCGCCTCAGAACCAGCAGATGGTCGATGCTGTCTTCATTGCAGGATCAGCCCCAGACATTAGAAGAAAGCTCCCAAAGGTGGATGGCTCAGTTGGCTTAGATGCCACCCTATTGCTTCAGATTGCTTAGAGGGTATTGTGGACTGAGAGAGGGAAGAGAAAAAAGAACAATGCTGCAGCAGTGTGAAGAAGAAGCGAGGACGACCCCGGGGCCGCCCAAAGCTGCGCACCACTGCATCTCGTGTCTAGTGCCTGTGACCTGCCACCGTCGCCACCATGCCCAAGAGAAAGGCTGAAGGGGATGCTAAAGGTGATAAAGCCAAGGTGAAGGAGGAACCACAGAGAAGATCTGCAAGGTTGTCTGCTAAACCAGCTCCTCCAAAGCCAGAGCCCAAGCCTAAAAAGGCACCAGCAAAGAAGGGAGAGAAGGTACCCAAAGGGAAAAAGGGAAAAGCTGATGCCAACAAGGATGGATATAACCCTGCAGAAAATGGAGATGCCAGAACAGACCAGGCACAAAAAGCTG
>NW_004524582.1:12047639-12052429 GCF_000260255.1 Octodon degus | reverse complement strand
ATTTTATAGTGGCTTTCTGATTTTTGGTAGTCCATCCAGGAAGGGAGTTTGAAAGTTGTCATATACTGTTAAAGATTGTGTGCCCATGTCCTGCCTGAAATACCATGATTGTTTATGAAAAGTATCTTTAATAAACCTTTATACAGTTTGGCTTGGAAAAAAAAAAAAAAAAGAACAATGTTGAGAGGCAGATCACAGAACCCAGCAGAAAGCTGTTCCCCTGCCTGCAATGTTAGGAAAGCCTGTTCCTGAAATATCTCACCAAGACTAGTTCCACCACAGCAACCAGGACAAGGGGACCCCACAAACCTCACAGCCCAAAACTGGTGGCAGACTTTATGTCCTGGCAGCTGACCATGTGCTCGCTGTAGACAATTTGGACAGTGGAAGGACAAATGTCCCCTCTGCCTATGGGATACAAAGAAATCTGGTTTTCTGGAGCCACCCTAGCCTTAGTCTCTTCTCCCTCTCTTTGATGACAATGAACAGGGCAGACTGGGCTTCTTTAGGCTGGGCCCCCAGGAGCCCATGGTCATTGCCAGAATTGGGGGAAAGCCTATGACTTTCGTGGAGGACAGTGGGGTTGAATATTCAGGTGTAACTCAGCCTGTTGTGCCTTCCACCTCCCAGTGAATCCAAGTCATCAGTGCCATCGGAACTCCCCCTGAAAAGAAACTGCCGGAGCAGGTCCTGCGAGGTTGGGGGGCACTGTATCAAACATGAATTCTTACACATGCCTGAGTGCCCTGCTCCTCTCCTGGGATGTGACCCCCCTCCAAGCTGGGAGCAACCATTTCTTCGGCTCCAAATCAGCCAGCTTCCCTCACTCAGGCTCACTGCTTGATATTGACTCTGATTGTACCCCAAGAAGAAGAAGAAGGGCACTCGCATCAGCCTAAAATGCCTGGAAACCATGGCCTTGAGGTTTTGACAGACTTGATTCCAGAAGTATGGGCTGAAGACTCACCCTCCTGGGCTTCCTGTCAATGGCACCTCCTTGGTGAATGACCTTCGTCCCATGCAATCCTACAATTCTGCGTTCCATAGTCTCCAAAGTCCTGCATTCAAGAGGCCCAACCCTTATTCTCTCCTGGGTCTGCTGCCCCCTGCTATAGCCTGAAGCTCTTGTCTAGACATAGTGGATGCTTTTTTTGGTCACATTTGCCTTTGAATGGGAGGACCCAGAGATGGACTAGAAAGGCCAAATTTCCTGGACCTGTTTCCCATAAGCCTTCAAGACATCCTCCACATTCCCTGGGGGTCACTGGCTCCCGACTTGACCCATTTCAGCCTGAAGATGAACTGTACCTTCATACGTTTGTTGATGACATTCTAATCTGTAGTCCAAGCAAGCCCCACCACTGGAAGGGGACACAAGCCTTTCTCTGCCATCTACTGACCACAAGCTATGAAGTCTCCCGGGAAAGGCACAATATGTAAACAAAAAGTACGTTATTTGTGGTTTGATCTGGAAAAAGGACTCAGGCCCCTGGGCCCTGAGAGAAAAGATATCATCTGTTCTATTCCAAGGTCTGAAAATAAAAGAGAGCACTGAGAACTCCTGGGCACTGCAGACCTCTGTCAAATTTGGATACCAGGTTTCTCCAAGAAGGCTAAGTCTCCATATGATCTGCTAAGAGGAAAAGAAAATGAAAGAGAGCTGCTAAACTGGACCACAGAACAGAGTGACTCTTTCCAGACCATAATGTGAGTGCTGTCAGTCGCCCTGGTGGTAGGCATTCCTGATGTGCCTAGGCTCGAACTTGTTGATGAATGGAAGCACGCAGCATTGGGGGTTCTGACACACATCAGCCCCTGGGAAGTGCTATGGCCTGTCTCTTAAAGAATCTGACCTGTTAAAGAATCTGGATTCAATGGCCAAAGCCCAGCCTCTCTGCCTGAGAGCACCTTTCTCCTGACCAAAGAGGCAAAACACAGTCCAAGTCGCACATGCTCAAAGCATGGCTTTGGGTGCCTTGTGTCCTCAGGATTGTCTTGAGGGGAGTCGGCTCATCTGGGGAGGCTTTCCTGCAGGGGTCTAGGTGAGCTTTCTTAATCCTAGGATGATGGGTCCATGGTTGGCTCTCAGCCTTCTGAGTGCTGGGATTACAGGCATGGGCCACCATACCTGGCTGGTATGTTTTCTATTAATGTTTTATTTAGTTATAAGTGTATATAATTTATTTTTTAATGTATTTAGTACAGAGTCTACAGGGTCTCACTACATGGATCGGACTTGTAGTGATCCTTCTGTTTTTAGCGTCCTAAGGGCTGGGATTATAGGTGTGTGCCACCACCCTCAGTCTTAGTGCACCCTGGGCAGGCTGGGGATCAAACCCCAGGCCCCTTCGTCTGCCTAAGCAAGAGCTTTAGTCCTCTGAGCTATCTGGCTAGCCCCTCTATAATTTAGTTGTTAAGAAAATTCATTATGATTTATATCTAGATGTTCCCTTAAAACCTCATGTGCTCTTGGGTGCAGCTTTTGGGAGGGGACTGGGTCACAGGGGTGATATTCATCAGATTCCACTGCTGAGCTCACAGCTAACTGCGACATTGCAGGTGAAGTCTGGTCAGAGGAGGTGGCTTCCTGGGGCTGTGGCCGGAAGGCCTCTCTCCCTCCCTCCCTCCCTCCTCCTTGAACACTTTCTGCTTCCTGCTGCCCTGCCATAAGCCCTTTCTCCTCAGCGATGCCACCCTGCCTTGGAGCCAGTATAAACAATTACAGACTGGAGCCTGTATAAACTGTGGGCCAAAATAAACCCTTTGGCCTCTAGCTTTGGGTGTCAAGTATTATGTCTCAGCCAGGAGAAAGTAACTAAGGCATTTAGTAATTGGCTTGTAAATTTTTTTTTTTGTTTTTGTTTAACTAATACTCCATTCCTAAGGGCCAATGGTTGTGTCTCCACACCAGTGAATCATACACATCAAGTACCACTCTCCCACGTCGGTCTCATTCATTAGTGTACTGTCGTAATGAGGGCATTGTCCCTGCCATTCTTCATGAGTCCTTTTCTTTTTTATTGCTATGTGGTACTACACTGTATGACATTGTACCATTTATCCATGCTTCTCATGATGGCCGCTGGCTTGTTCCCTGGTTTTGGCTACTAATTAGTTTTAATTCTAAAGCAGCTGTGATCACTCATAGACATATTTTTGAGCCGCATGAGGAGCCTATTTCTCTTGGATTTATATCTAGGGGAGCTTTTGCCAGGTATAACCATTAATCCTGATATATCCACTCCACTGGTTAAGAAATGCCCAGCAGCTACGTGTGCTGTGTCACCCAGCTGACTGCCCTAAACTGTGGGAAGCTGCTTCTGCCACACGCTGATCAGTGCCTTTAAAGTTGGTTACCTTGGAATAAAGCTGGCTGTGTCATGAGCCCTCATTTTACAAAAGATGGAGAAACATGAGTTGAATCTTGGATCCAAACACAGTTTTTTCTAACAAACTATTATTTGTATTGGTGTGTTCCATTGCAGTTAGAGAAGCTGTATTTGGAGAAGTCTTTAAAGGACCTTTTTAGACTTGATGCCAGTCCAGAGATTGTAGGTGCTTGAATTCAGCAAAATAACCCAATAGAGTCCAATAGTCCATAATGGTAGTGAGTTGCCAGCACAACTGGCAATTGTCAGGAGTTGTTGACTTGAGCCTTTTATAGCTCAGCATATTAATATAGCTTTAGTTTTTATACCTCTTGGTTATTATTTTCTGCTGGATGGTTAAGACCAAGTTAAAGCAAGACCTATATCACTAAAAGTGTAACTTTTGCTATCTGACAAGGTCAGTCAAATCCCCTCAAGATTTACCCTGGAACCATGTACAGCACCTTGTGGATCTTCTGTCAGTGTCAGCCATGTGGATGAGTCACGGCCATTGCTTGACCAGTTTGCTCTCTGTGAAAACCTGAGAGAATTTTTTTTTAAGTGACTCTCCTTAGGCACACTCCATTGTTGATCACTTTCTTCTGTGGTCCCATAATCTCCTTGATCAGAAAATTTGGGACGCCACTGAGTTATAGGATGTCACAGCACAGGTTCTCTTATGTCTTGAGTCCTCACTGACCTTGAAGGACTAGGGCCAAAATATTGGGTATCTTTTTAGTCAGTCTGTCTCTCTAATTTTTGATCTACAAACTTTAGTTTTCAAACATCCAGAAGAGAAGCTTAATGATATTATTACACTGTAACAGAGACAGTTGAGCTTAACATCACTATCTGTCTGAATATCAAATGCCTTAGACATAACATGGAACTGCTAGTCAACTATTGCATTAGAGCATATAATAAAATAAAACCCTTTAAAAAAGAAAGGAATGTCCAGCAGATTAGCAGCACATACCCCTGGGTGTGTCTTGGGGGCGGGGCCTGGGGTTAAACAGCCCTCACCCTTCACCACACACCACTGCCTGCTCCATGCCCTGGCCACCGGGACCTGAGCAACCTTCTCTGCCGTGCTGTTTCTCCGCAGCGATCCCGCCTTGGGGCCAGCTAGCCATGGACTAAATCTCCAAAACTGTGCTAAATTTGATCTTTCCTCCTTTCAATTGTGAGTGTTGGGTGTTGTGTCCAATGGTATGAAAGCAGACTAGGACATTAGGTCTTGGGTCGGCACGTGTTTTTTATTAGTGGACAATGCCAAATGGTTGTCACAAGGAGAGCCAGCATTCCCCTCCACTGGTGGTGTCTGTGTGTTCTGCTGCTAACTCCAGAAATGGCAGTCTGCATTTTTAGCTATGAATTATCTCAGGGTGATTTTAATTTGCATTTCCCTGACATGTAATTATA
>NW_004524582.1:12046382-12047339 GCF_000260255.1 Octodon degus | reverse complement strand
GTGACTTGGGTTCCCTCCCAGGAAAATGACCATTATGCATTTGTCACCAAGGGGCCATTCTTTTGTTTTGCTTTGTGTTTCAGACAAGCTCTTACTGTGTGGTCCATGCTGGCTCAAACTTGCACCAATCCTCCTGTCTTGACTCCTTGAATACTGAGATTACAGGTGTGCACTTCGTGCCTGGCCCAAAGGGATGATTTGTGACCAGCATGATAACATTTAAGGCCAGGATTGGGTGGCTCCTGGTAGCCTGTGGGGCTCTTGAGAACACATCTCTGAAAGGAGCCCCCAGCAGCAGAGTGTGGCACTGGAAGTTTGGAGACTTGAGGTTCAGTTCTATTATCCTGCTTTAGTGGTAGGAACTTGAAGAGTCACATAGCCTCTGGAGTGTCAGCCTTCCCATAACAGAAAGGATAAGAGTTGTTGAGGAGATCCAGAGAGGCATAGTGAAGAGTCAGTAAATGATGGGCAGATTCCATGGGATTGTGGGAGGCCCCATGGGATTGTGGGAGGAGGTGGTGATGTCCTAGAGATGCTGGGATAGACTCTTTGGGATCACTCAGGGAGGCAGCTATCACCCAAAGCCTGCCCTAGATTCTGCATGCTGACTTCTCTGTCCTTGTTCTAAGCTTTTCTAGGGGAAAATACCAAGACAGGAAGAAAGCTGCTATGGGGTGAGTGTTTTCCCCCTCTCAAATGCATGTTGAAATGTAACTGCTGTTTTTGCAGCATTAAGCAGTGGGCTCTTTAAGAGGTGAGTAAGCCAATGAGAAATCATTCAGCCAAAAGAAGAATGAATTTTTGCCATTTGCAGCCAGGAGTGGTGACACATTTCTATAATCCCAGCACTCAGGAGGCTGGGGCAGGAAGATCTCCTTGGGAGAAGGCTGGCCTGGGCTATATAGTCAGTTCAAAGCCAGCCTGCACTGTACAGTGAGCCCCTGTCTCAAAAAAAAA
>NW_004524582.1:12042440-12044844 GCF_000260255.1 Octodon degus | reverse complement strand
GGAGCAGCGGCGTAGTTGCCAAGCAACTGAAACAGTACCTGGAGATGCTCACTGAAAGATAGAGCTATTACCGCATAAGTGGGAAGGGATAGCATCCCACAGGCAGCGCACCAAGGTGCACATTGCAATCACATCCCGTAACAACTGTGTAAAGAACAATGAAGCCTAATGAACTCTCTTATAAAAGCCAGTGGACTAATGTTTTTCTTTCTTCTTTTTTCTTTTTTTGTACCGGGAATCGAACTCAGGGTCTTGTGCTTGCCAAGCAGACACTTATGCTCCTGAGCTATCTCCCTGGCTGAATGTTTTTCAGATAGTAGGAAAAGACTGCAAGAAAATAGAAACAGGGTTAATATTAAGTTTACCTATAATAGTAATGGGAGCTTGTAGCTTATGCAGAGCTAAAGTTAGATATGAGAATCATCAGGGATAGATGAATACAGAGATGGGGATAGGGACAGAGGCAGAGAAAGAGATAGAGATGAGCTAGATAGAGATGAAAGAGCTGATAGAGATATGGATAGTTAGAAATAGCTCCTGATAGAGCTAGAGATACAGACAGTAGAGATAGACATTTCTTAGGGGTTATACTTCTGTAGAATTCCTAGAGACCTCAGTTACAAAGTTTAAAGAAAAATACAAAATAAACTAATAAGAGCAAAATAAAAAAACAGTTGATAACCCAAAAATGTACAGTTTATATAACAACAACAACAACAACAACAAAAAATGACCAAAGGGAGAACTAATTTGTCTGCATTACTTATTAATGCCCTCATGAGTTTGATTGCAAATTCTCTAGACCAGAATCAGAACTGTGGATAACAAAAGACTTAGAACAGTGATTGTTAGAATACTGATAACCTTAACAATTGGCAAGACAATTTTGTTACTTTTTTTTTTTTTGGCAGAACCGGGGATTGAACACAGGCCCTTGCGCTTGCCAGGGAAGCGCTTATTCCACTGAGCCATCTCCCCAGCCCTCAACTTTGTTACTTTATATAGCCTTGTAAGGGGACGATCATTAGTCAGGCCCTTCTCTGATTGCAGAAGCATTTCCTAGGTGAATGAGAGCCACCACTTTTCAATACCAGAGTGGCCCTCACTTTAGCATGTCTACACAGGTTAACAGCACTGACAAAAGAAATCAAAAGATAATTTTAGACCCTTTGTAAGTTTAGGAAATGGTTTCAATGACCACAAAAGCACTCATTACTTGGTGTAAAAGTAAACATGTATTTATTCAAGGCAAACAGGCTTAGACCAGGTTTTAAGCTATAGAACTATCCAAATGGCAAGACTTCCCCCAAGTATAGTAATAAAATGAAGACAGCAGAGCACACAAGAAATTAATAAAATCTTTGTTCCCTGTGCCACTTTTATAAAATTTTATTTAGGATATCAATATTAAACATAGAGAATTACATTTTTGGTTTCGGATCAGTGTATCAAGGTTTGAGTTTTAGAAACTTCTGTAAATAGGGTCAACCAGATAGCTCAGCAGACTAAATCATCTGCTTAGGCAGAGCGCAGCTGCTGGGGTCCAATCTGGGCCTGCTGTGCTGGTCCTGCCCCTGGGGCGCACTGAGATGGCAATTGAGACTGGGCGTGGTGGTGCATGTCTGTAATCCCAGTGTCTGTAATCCCAGTGCTTGGGAGGCTGAAAACAGAAAAATCACTACAAGTTGAATCTACATAGCAAGACCCTGTAGACCCTGCACCAAATCCATATATAAAAAAAAAAAAAAAAAAAAGAAAGAAAGAAAGAGAGAAGATAAGTAAAAAGAAAGTTCTGTAAATAATCTCTTTCCTGGCCAGGTGTGGTAGTACCTGCTTGTCATCCCAGCACTCTGGAGGCTGAGGCAGGAGGATCGCTGTGAGTTCAAAGCCAGCCTGGCCTACTTAGTGAGTCCAAGGCTGGCCTGAATTGCACAGCAAGACCCTGTCTCAAAGGAAAAAAAGCTATTTTCTTATTTTTTAAGATAGGGTCTTACAATGTCATTCAGGTAATCCAGGCTGGCCTTGAACTCACAACAATCCTCCTGCTTCAGCTTCCTGAGCACTAGCATGTTCTGTGAGCACCGTCACACCCAGCTTTAAGTAATGTTTTAGTTATAACTCTTTCAGTATCAGTTTTATCCTCCACAAACATCCCTCAATTTAATGTAACCTTCTGATTTGCCTTTTTTCCCCTGACTATAACTATCAGCCAGGGCTGGGGAGATGGCTCAGTAGAATAAGCACTTGCCTGGCAAGTGCAAGGGCCTGAGTTCAATCCCTGGTTCTGTAAAAAAAAAACCCAAAAAACCAACAATAACAACAACAAAAAAAACTCCAGCCATTTTACTGCAGGATAAAATCTCACTTTATCCTATAAAATACTCTTTACCAGAAAAAAAAAAAA
>NW_004524582.1:12030491-12041670 GCF_000260255.1 Octodon degus | reverse complement strand
CAGTATTTTTCCTAATTTGGGGGCCATTTTCAGTGTGTCCCTGTATCAGATGGTGATTCTCAGGCTATAATTATTATCCATCCCACTGGAGGTAGATGACCACACCAGGATGTCCCTTCCAAAGGTTTTCTGCTGTTAAAATAGTTTTGGTGCTTGGGGTAATTCCTTCTGCTTCCTGGCGGGCTCGCCAATTGTCTCGTACACAACTGGGGCTGTAGAGTAGGTTGCTGAGAGGGCAAACGCAATACTTCAAGATGACTTGTGAGAAGATTCAGTCAGGCATTCACAGGAAAGGTGGGGATGAACTGGGACTGACTAGCTGGAGAGGAGAGCCCAGTGGGCAGGGCAGGAGGTGGGCAGAACGGGTGCCAGCGCACTGGACAGGGAGATCAGCACACAGTACCTGAAGCATCCGGGGCAGCAGTGTGGACTGCAGCGCTTCGCAGCACTGTGTTCTTGGAGGGAAGGAACCTATAGAGAAGGGACAAGCAGCTGCACTGTTAGTTGTTTTGCTCTGCTGTGTGACCGCCACTTCCAAAAACAGCTGACCCAGCACACGGGCAGGAAGCAGCTTCCTCTGACAGCACTACCTTTCTCTGTCCCGGTGTCTTTTAAATAACAGTCCTCTGGACAGTTTGGTCTGGGAATACTTACAATGTCTCCTCAGGGAGACAAACGGGACGTTTTAGGTACATGGTATTAAATGCCCCACTTTTTCTCAGGGTTGATACAATAACTCTTTAATATGATTTCTTTAATGGTTGCTAATGTTTCACTTTTGTGGAATATATGAAAATTTACTTAACCACAAAATAGTGTTCTTGATTTTTTTCCCTGCATTTTATGGATATTTTAAGATATATAAATTTTGGAGTTTATTGGGCTGTAAGAAGAAGGGGGCCAGAACCTGCCTGGTTATCACTTTTTGAGCACTAAATCTCCAAATGCAACAAGAATGTCTGACAAACAATTATTTATAGGCAAAGAAATGACTGTTAAAGTACACAAGGAAAGAGAAAAGTCCCTAAGGGGACCCAACATTTCTAAGACATATAGTAATGCTCACTATTCCTTCAACATTCATTCACTGGCCAATTATTCATTCATTATTCACTATTTTTAGAAACACATGCCTCTGGGTTCATAAGTCCGTCCCTCACCCCTAAAGGACCACGTGGTCCTGATTGCTTTCTCATGACTTTTGCTTCCCCACATACAAAACGTGAAGATGATAATGCTGCTCAAGGTCGTTAGGAGGGTTTTACCTCAGCAGGGCTCCTCTTTTCTGTTGGTCACGCGCCATGGAAGATGCTAATGAGTTATGGCACCGTAGCCTGGGAAGCAGCCTCCTGACCAGCAGGACGTGGGAAGCAGGGGCGTTCACAAGATCAGAGTTAGAGGCAGAAGCACACAGGTCTTCCTCCCCCTGGTGGTCTAATGTGCCCCTTGGGGGTCTCGCACTGGCACAGGTCAGAAGGTCTTGAAAGGATTCTCCACTCTTCTCCATGTCCTTGAGTGGGAATGGCCACGCATAATTTGAATTTCAGAGCTGCACTCAGCAAAATGATAATCTCCTCCTGCAACAAGGAGTTTCCACTCTGCTTGCTTTTCAATTCCTCCCCAAATTTTTCTCTAGATCTAAGAATGAAGGAAGAAGACTTTGAGGCTCCGACAATAACGATGTCACCCCAGTGACTAGCCCAGGTCATCAGGAAGCCAGACAGCAGCATTTATGTCCTAGGTATCAGCAGGCTGTGGAGTATGGAGGTGAAGGAGCCATTTCTCTCCCGCTGGTGCGATGTTCATTCTTGGGTTAGAGACAGAGCAGGCAGCGTTAGCGCAGTACCTGTTGGTGCATGGACTTCCCAGAAAGATGAACGCTCTTGTCCACACGAGAACACGACACACCCAGACATCTGGGATACAGCCTCATATTTCTGCCATTCTGTTGGCAGGAAGTCTTAGCTTCTACCACAAATAGTATTCGGTTATCCAGTGTGCTGTGGTGACTGGATTTCATTTTTGCACCAGGCCTTGGACAACCCCAGGCTTTAGGGAAACTGATACCCTCCATTCTTGTCACTTCCACAGTGATGGGGAACTTGTGGGTTAGCTCAGTTGTTTAAGTGCCTGCTTGGGCAAGCCAAGTCAGGCACAGGGGACTGCGGTTCGATTCCCAGCCCCACATGTTGTACCAGACCCATCCTTAGTCAGCCTGAGCCAGAAAAAAAAAAAAAAAAAAAAAAATGCATACTGAAGGGGCAGACAGCTTCAGCTGCTCTTTTCCCTACTTACCTCTTCGTCCTCTGCCACTTGGCATTGACCTTGGCACAAATCTGAACAGCAAGTTTCTGCTAGGCCCGTTGTGTCCTCCTCTTCCGTGACCTGCCTCTATTGTCTGCTGCCTTAAAATCTCTATCCTTGCACTTCCTGACCAGCCAGTGCCTTTTCTCTTACGCTTTGGCCTATCTTTGTCACTTTCCTTTGTGAGCCACTGTCTTCCCATCTTTCCTTTTTTTTTTTGAAAAATAAAACAAAATGTTATGTGTAACCTGGCCTGATATGAAAAGCAAGACAACCACAGCTTGTCTGGCTGAGACAATGGGTGGTGGCAATGATTCCTGCAGGCAGGCTCTTCCCTTCCACTTGTGTTCTTTCCCAGAATCCTCCAGAGTTCCTCTCCACAGTCCTAGGGCTCAAACACAATTTGCAAACCAGTCTTCAGTGTGGAGGTTCTCCAGGGCTATGTTGGTTCTACCATCTCAGGTGGTCACACACACACACACACACACACACACACACCCATAACACTACTACGTTTTCCCCAAATGTGTGTAAGGGAGGGCAATAAATAATGCCTTTTCTTAATTCTCCTTTTCTGCAATTGAAAAATGAGACTTAGTGGAGGTTACTCAGCCATCGCCATGAACAGCGTTGGAGAGCCTTGCACGGATATGAAGCGCAAGTACATTCAGTGCTTCAGTCGCTGGTTTGCTGAGAGGTTTCTCAAGGGGGATGGCTCCAGGGACCCGTGTACTGATCTCTTCAGGTGCTACCAGCAGTGTGTTCAGAAAGCAATAAAGGAGAGAGAGATTCCTATTGAAGGGCTGGAGTTCATGGGCCACAGCAAAGAAAAGCCCAAAAATTCTTCTTGACCTCGAAAATGGATTCCTCTTCAGGAAATTGAGGACTCTGAATTTTGTCAACCAAGACCCTGAAAATAGCCACACAATTGATGAATTTAGGAGGGAGGAGTTTTTCTTCCTTCTTGATGTTTTCCTTTTTTTTACATGATGAATTGTCACTGCTTTAGATGATTTCTCCCTTGTTCTGGCATCTTGCAGGAATTCAGTGTGCTACCATGGAACAGTTTCTCAAGATTATGATTGCAATACATGGCCTAGAATTAGCTTTAAATATATCTTCTATGTAAATAATGATAAACTAATCAAGATGATCAGGTTTGCCTGATACCTTGATTTTGCTGCAAAAAAGACATTATACTGTACTTGGGTCATTGCAAAAGCATTTGGTTAGGACCTCTTTTTCTCTCAGGGAGTAAAAACTCTAAAAAAAAAAAAAAAGGATCAGGCACAACACTTTCAATCAATGTGTGGGAGCACAGTCTTATTTTTATACAGCAACATAAGTTTTCGGGTAATCTGGATTAGCAAAGAAGCTGGGTGTGGTGGTGCACACCTGTAATCCCAGCACTCAGAGAACTGCTGTGAGTTCAAGACCAGCCTAGGCCACAAAGTGAGCTCTGGCCAACCTGAACTGCATGGCGAGACCCTGTCTCAAAGACAGAGAAAGACAGCTTTTAACATTTCTGCCTCCAGGTGGCTGAGGCATGAAAGCCTCAAGAACGTTGACACAAACACCATTTCAGGTATCAGCGTAGTGGAGGAAGCAGGGTATTTGCAGTGTCTGTGGAAGACCCACTTGTTACAGAAATGCGGTGTTGCCAGCTTTCGACCCACGTTAATGAATTCAGTCAACCTGCCTATCAGAAATGCTGCATCTGATTAAGTGGAGGGGAAAGGTGCTTGCTTTATGTGTCTTGTTTGGCCACCCTATGTCTATAATCATGAAGATGGAATAAACTCATGAAGGTGGAATAAAGAGAGAGAGAGAGAGAGAGAGAGAGAGAGAGAGAGAGAGAGAGAGACTAAGTGGATAGATGGAGACCAAAAGACAAATGAACTTGTATTTATTATTAGAAAGCTGATTAGTGAGCAAAACTTCTAATCGTCAGCCAGAGGTCGGATACCCTTCCTAGAGTTATCTCAGCCCCAGGCCTGGGTGTTTGAAAACATACTTTCCTGTCTGGAGAGTAATCTAGGATGTGTGTGTGCTACAGCGTGCTTACTCCAGGGGCAGGGCTGAAGACCTCCCAGGCTGTCACTGAAAAGTCACCGTTGGGGGCTCGAGGTGCAAGTTGGGGTAAAGCACTTGCCTCACATTCACAAGGTCTTGAGCTCCATCCCCTGCTGAAGAAACTCTTTCCTTCAGGGATGCTAACCTCCACCAGAGGCAGTTCCCTGGCCTCGGTGACAGTAGACTCCTCAATACGTGGAAGAATTGTGTCCCTGAGAGACTTCTGTCTGCTCCTGATCTCTGCTGCCCTTAGGCAATCTACCTGAGGGAACAATGGTGACAATGATCTGCACCTAGTGCATAACCTGTTTTTACATAATGAAAATGGTTCTTGCACAATTTTAATTAACACAATACCAAATTTTCTAGAAAAGCCACATGAGTTGAGTGTTCAGTACACTTTGGTGGATTGAGAATTTCCCTGGGGGTTGCTGAGTATTTCAGGAAAGTGTGATATTTTCTGATGACTGCAGTTCCCGTGGTATTTTTGCCACCAGCACAACAAAGTGAACCTGTGTTGGGCGGTGTCTATGACAGTGTTCTTCACAGCATTTCCACGTGGAGGAGAAAACGTCATTTTTAGTTTCTGGCAGACTCGCGCCTGATGTTGCTTGGATTCCCTGAAAGGGTCAGGCTCTCTTTCCTCCTGGCCTTTATGCTTCCTTGTTCTCTTTCCTTCCCTCAGAAGAGTCCTCAATGCCCAGTGGGACATTTCCCTCCACTGGATTTCCAGAATATTCTTCACACCCCGTCTACTGCCTCTGCCCAAAGACCTTAAGTTCTACCAGAGGAAAGACCGAGAGCTGCTGACCTCTGCATCCCTGCTGCCAGGCCCTGCTCCCTCCCCTTCACACTCTGGAGGGGGATTCGGATGTGTACCTCCACTTGCAAATAAATAGCATTTATCAGAAAGCTATAAAACTCAAGCCCATTAGGAACTAATGGGGACAAATGGCTGAATCACCCCATCAAGGAAGCCAGAGCAGTCTGAGGTGAAATAGTCATCTAAAGTGGAAGGAAATGTCTCCTCTAAGATTATCTTGGGAGGTCGTGTCTTTCATTCTTTAATGTCTCTGTCAGAAAATCAATTATTAAATTATTCATACAGCCTGATCGGGTCATTTTGAAAGCAATCTTCATAGTGAGTGAAGCTTTATCAAGGTTGACAATATTCTTGATATCAGAATAGATTAGTTTCATAATTTAATGCTCAATCTATCCTCAAATTGCAAAGATGAAAAAGATGTCACTGTACCTGGGTTCTGAAGGAATCAAAGGCCTTTTGCTTGTTTTTATTCTCTCATTATCTTACCAAGTGAATAAAGCTTGACAGTAATAAAAAGAGACACGAAATCACGCTCGTTCTGGGTTACAGCTCTGATCCTCACTCAGGAGCTGCTTTGCTGCCTCTCTTGACTCCCTCTGACTTCCTGTTGGATGACAGAGGTGATGCCAGGAGGAGCCGCGGAGGTTGTGGGCACTGCGGGCCAGACCTGGTGGCATAAAGCCTGGCGCCACTTCTGCGTTGGTGGCTTTGGAGAGGGCACCTCTCCAGACCTCATTTTCTGTTCTTTTTTTTAAAAGAATACACAATAGTGATAGGAAAAAAGAAAGAAAGAAAGAAAGAAAGAAAGAAAGAAAGAAAGAAAGAAAGAAAGAAAGATTAGAAACGGTACAAGACTTCACTAGGGCAAAGTAATAGGAACTCAGCAATGGTTGCTGTATTACATGACACTGTCTTCAAATTAGTTGCAAAGATTGCCAGATATAAACGTGTAAGATTCATTTAAAGAAAACAAAACAAAGTAGTGACAAAGTTATATGAAATTCAAAAGAGGAAAAAAATCAGAATTTAAAAAAAAAAAAACATTGAGGCATTAATGACTCCTTTCAAAAGACCAGAAGAAATCCCATCCACCGGTGCAAACATCGTGTTGTCTCTAGTGTGAGCTCCAGACCTCGTTTTCTTCCACCTTTAAAATAGGGAAGAGGCCTCTGGCCTGCTGCGCAGCGTGGTTGGAGCACTGAGTGAGTGTGGGAATGGCGAATGCTGGAGCTGTGAGGGCGGCTCACTCTCTACCGAGATGCAAGCGAACAAACGTGGCTTCTGCTTGCTCGCCTTCAGCCTTGAGCTTCACCTTGGCCTGGTACTGCAGAGGAGGGCTCTGAGCTCCTGCACCTAGACCCTCCCTTAGAGCTGGGGTCTCCTCCAAGGTCTCTAAGGCAGTCAAGGGGTGTTCATCCCAGCAGGATGAAGGAGACTTAGGGGTCACATAGAATGCTGGGTAGTGCTCACAGGATGCTGTGCTTGGTGAGCTTTTTTTTTTTTTTTTCCCTCCAAGGCTTCTTCTGGTGCCTTTGGAATTTTGGAATACACTCAGCTTCACCCTTTACAAAAACCCCAAGTCCATATGCAAGGACGACGTGATTGTCATTCCGTAAGCCACCAAACACTCTTTGTGTGTTGGGTTTCCTCGTGCTCACTCAGCGCCTGTACTACACACTGAGATGATGGCTCTTCTGTCTGGATTATCAACAGTGGACAGGAAAATGACAGTCCTTCTGCTGCTTTATCTCTTATGAGGGGACACCTGACACTTGGTAGGTGCTTAAAACAGTGCTTGAGTGAATGGATGGATGGATGGATGGATGAATGATATTCGTGTATTCATGCAATCGGTTCAACATTGAAACTGACTTACTACTTGAATGTACCTGACCTGAGCCAGGAGTGTAGCACACACCTGTAATCCCAGCCTCCAGGAGGCTGAGGCAGGAGCATTGATGTGAGCATCAGCCCAGTCTGATCTACCCAGCAAGACATATTTTTTAAACAAAAGTACCTGCACCATGATCCCTGGTTTTATACCCTGCAAGGCATTCTGTAGCCCAAATATTTTTTTCAAATGCCAACCAGATGCCAGCTGGAAAAGCTGCCACGTTGAGGTAGCCATCTACATCTGGAGCCTGGGTCCCTTCTGCTGGGGTGTGTTTCAGAGCTCACCCTTGATTGGACAGTTAGAGAGGACTCAACAAAATTTGTGCTGCAGAGGAAGCCAATGAAAGCCTGAGTGGAAAGAATGTAATGGCCCACAGTAATTCTGTATCCTAAGGGCAGAGGCCCATGTCTCGCCCCTCCTGATGCCAGTGTTTGTTTTTCTAACCTTCTCCATGCTTCAGAAAGGGCTGTTCTTAATGCTGAAATTCCTAATGAAATACTGGCCACTCCCAGCCTTGTAGCACTTGCTTTAGTCAATGAAAAATCTGAGCAATGTCTTCCTTCGTGTTGATTTTACGAGATTTACACCTTGGGAAGGCCCTGGATGGAATTATTGGGGAATCAAATATACACAGGCTAGAACAACCCAATCATTACCACCAGCTCTACATTACTGTGGCTATAGTCAAGGGAAATATTACAGGAAAATCTCAGTTAACTGGATATCAGTCTTCCAAGGACTTTAAGCAATTTGACAAAACAACAGATAACCCCAGGACAAAAAAAAGAAACAGTGTGAACTGAGACAGTCTTGAGGGTCTCTGACTGCCCGTGGAACTCTGCCTGATGCAAATGCTCTAGAATTGCACGGCCTGCCACAGGAGCAGGGGGCCGGTCTTTCCCAGGCCTTATGCACCTGCAGTGTCTCCAGAGACACTAGGAACTGCATCTTACATTTGAGTCTAGCTTAATTGGTGGACATCCCAGCTCTATAGTATTTTAAATCAATAATATATGTTGTCTTTAAAAGTGCATTTTTTTATTTAATTTTGGTTATTTGAGATAGGGCCTTCCTTTGTAACCTAGGCTGGCTGCAAACTCCCTAAATGTCCCAGGCTGACCTAGAACTTGAGATCCTGCTGCTTCTGTCTCCCAAGGTGTATGCTGCCATATCCAGCTAGTAGTGTATATTTTATCTATTATGATATATTTTAAATGGAAGTACAGAGAATATTATTGCTTCAGTTGCTCTTTTATCACTGGGCCAAAATACCCAACACCCAGAATTAAGGAAGGAAAGATTTATTTAGCTCACAGTGGAGGTTTCAGTCCATACTCAGCAGGCTCCAGGGCAGAGTGGCACAGGGCACAGAGCAGCTATTCAGGGTGACAGCAAAGAGTGAAAACAAAGGGAGGAGCAGCAGCTAGCAAGCCTCTTTCCCTCCTTACATTGTTATGCAGATTATCCGCCCCAGGGCAGGGTGTAGCATCCAAACCTGCAAGCGTTGGATCAAGAATCAATCACAGGCTGGCCAGATAGCTCAGTGGATTAAGGCACCCGCTTAGGCAGAGCGCAGAGATCGGGGTTCAATCCCCTGCATGCCGCGCTGGCCCTGTCCCTAGACCATGCTGAGAAGGCGATTGAGACTGGGCGTGGTGGTGCACGCACCTGTAATCCCAGCACTTGGGAGGCTGGAAACAGGAGAATCACTAGGAGACCCATCTACATAGTGAGGCCCTGTACTAAATATGTTAAAAAAAAAAAAAAAAATCAATCACAAACTCCAGAAGCTGCCCCATGACTGCAGGAGGCTTTGGGGGAATGACCCAACACAAACCATAACAATAATAAACCACCAATTGGAGTGAAGGCATTGTTAACCTTTTGTTGTATTTGCTTCAGGTGTTCACAAAGGAATCAAACATTTAAAAAGTCAGACATTAAAGATCCAAGCTTGAAGCTGGGCTATGGGTCAGTGGCAGAGTGTGTGCTAATCGTGCACAGGGCCTCTGAGTTCAGTCCCTCAGCACAATAAACAACAAACAAACAAACAAACAAAAAATACGGTTGAAGTTTCTCTTTTCAGGCCTCTCATTCTGGAAGCATGTGTGTTCTTCTAATGAGTTTTCATAATTTAATTCTTACTTGTGTTTTTTGTTTGTGTGTTTGTTTTAGTGGTACCGGGGATCGAACTCAGGACCTTGTGCTTGCCAGGCAAGCGCTTATTCTACTGAGCTATCTCCTCGGCCCCCATAATTTAATTCTTTATAAGCATTTGTAAGCATTTTTTTGTTCAACATTTCAATCAGATGCCTTGGTCCTATATACATATATTTTTCTGCAATGTATTTTTGCCACTCCTAGTTTTGGACTCTGTCCATGTTGACATATCAAATCAACTTCAGGTGTATATACATCAATTTCTTTTACCTTTAAACCCCTCTAGAGAGTTCTAATTATAACACATCACAATGTATTTATCTGGCCCCTCAAGAATGGTAAATTTGGGTTATTTCTAATATTTTCTATTAAAACAAATGCTAGCTGGGTATAGAGGTGCAGGCCTGTAATCCCACCTGATGCAAGAGGCTCTCCATGAATTCAAGGCTAGCCTGAACTACATGGCTATTTCTGTTTTTTTAAAAAAAAATGCTGGGGCTGGGGAGATGGCTCAGTGGAATAAGCGCTTCCCTGGCAAGTGCAAGGGCCTGAGTTCGATCCCAGTTCCACCAAAAAATAAATAAATAAATAAATAAATAAATAAATAAATAAATAAAAGCACACTTAAAAAAAAATGCTTTGGTGAACTTCCTTGTATTTGTTGGGGGGTGGGGCCGGGGAGATGACTCAGTAGGATAAGCACTTGACCAGTATTTGTTGGGGGGAGCTTAGGGAAAGAATTTCTGTATGGTAATTAGTACTTATGATTACTAAGTCATCTAGGATTGCTTTGACTTTTATGAGCTTATTTAATGTGTCTTTCCTCTGTTCACTATGCTTTTTCATTTACTTCTCCACCCGTTCCTTTTCCTTCTCCTATTCAGAAGTTAACTATGCAAATTCTATTATTTGACAGTCAATTATTAGCAGGCAGAAATAAAGGGTTCCATCTAGTCAATATCTATTATTTTATTAAACAATACAAGGAACTTAGAATAATTTTACTCTTAAAGTGCTCTTCCATCTTCTCCATTGTTATTGAGCCATATTTTATTTTGTTTTATTATTTTTTAATGTATTTAGTATAGAGTCAACAGGGTCTCACTACATAGATCGGACTCTAATAATTCTCCTGTTTTCAGCCTCCCAAGCGCTGGGATTACAGGCGTGTGTCACCACACCCAGTTTCAATCACCATCTCAGTGTGCCCTGGGGGTGGGGCCGTCACAGCATGCCAGGGATAGAACCTTGGCCACAGTGCTCTGCCTAAGCAGGTGCTTTGGTCTGCTGAGCTATTTGGCTGGTCTCTGAGCCACATTTTAGTTCTACTTTTAAAATATCAGGTTTAAGGGCCAGCCAGATGGCTCAGCTGACTGAAATGCCTGCCTAGGCAGGTGTAGGACCAGGGTTCGATCCCCAGCGGGCGGTGCTGGGCCTGGCCCCGGGGCTCACTGAGAGGATGACTGAGACTGGGCATGATGGCGCACACCTGTAATCCCAGTGCTTGAGAGGCTGAAAGCAGGATGATCACTATGAGTCCGATCTGTGTAGTGAGACCCTGTTATTAGCATTTATTGTACTAAATACATTAAAAAATTCTAAAAAAATACCCAGCACGGTGGGCTGGGGAGATAGCTCCACAGTCTAAGTGCCTGCCCGGCCAGCACAAGGACCCTGATTTGATCTCTGGTACCTCATGCCATGCCAACCACAGACACTGGGCATGGTGGCACATGCCTATAATCCAGGGAAGGGTGAGACAGGAGGTTCACTATGAGTCCGAGCTGTGTAGTGAGACCTTGTACCAAAGCATAAATAAATAAAAGATTAAAATAGCATGTCATCCTTACTGTTCTAGTGATAATTTTAAAGTCAATATTGTTTAGATTTCCCACCATTTTCTCCAGTTTCTTGGCTCAGTG
>NW_004524582.1:12027840-12029198 GCF_000260255.1 Octodon degus | reverse complement strand
CACCAGAGAAGCAATATGATTTTTTTCTCCTATCAGATTTTATCGGTACATTTTATTTATTTATTTATTTATTTACGGAATCGAGGATTGAACTCAGGCCCTTGCACTTGCCAGGGAGGTGCTTATTCCACCGAGCCATCTCCCCGACCCTATTGGTACATTTTAGATACCATAACGATCGTATACATCATAGAGAATTTGTACCCGCACATGCTATAACTTCCGCCCCCTCTCCCTTGGACCTCTCTTCTCTTCCCCATTATTTTTCTTTCTTTCTTTCTTTCTTTCTTTCTTTCTTTCTTTCTTTCTTTCTTTCTTTCTTTCTTTCTTTCTTTTATTAATGTTCCCTTATTTCCTTTCCCCTTCTCCCCTTCCTTGGTTCCCGCCTCATTTGAACATTTCCTTCCCATTTCACAATGTCTTTTATCCACTGTGGTCCTTACCTACACTTCAGTGTCTCATACCAGAGAAACAATGTGGTATTGACACGTGTGTGTCTGGCTTATTTCACTGAAGAGAATGGCCCCAAAGTGCATCCAGTTACCTAGAAACGTCTCAAGCCTATTCTTCTTTAGGGCAGCATAGTACGCCACTGTATAAAACTCCCATGTCTTCTTCATTCATTCATCAGTTGATGGGTATTTGAGCTGTTTCCAAGACTACAACTGTGCTGCTGTAATCATATATGTCTGTACATTGCTGTGGCAGCACACATTTCTTTTGTGAAGATACTAAGAAAGGGAATAGCTAGGTCAAATGGAACCTCTAGACCTCGATCTGAGGAGTCTCCACACTGATTTCCATAGTGGTCACGCCAGTCTACATTCCCACTGGGAATGGAGTGGAGAAGGGCTCCTTGCTCCCCACATCCCCTCCAGCATTTGTCGTTGGTTGATTTCTTGAGGATAACCGTTCTTTCTGGGGTGAGATGGAATCTCAGCATTGCTTTAATTTGTGTCTCTCAAAGGAGCAGTGATGTTGAACATTTTTCAAATACTTATTTGCCATTTGTATTTCTTCCTCTGAGAAGTACATTCACCTCATATGCCCATTTTTTGATTGGGTCTTGGAATTTGGGGAGGGCTGATTTTTTCAATTCTGTATATGTTTTAGATATAAATCCTTTCCCTGGGGGACAGCTGGCTATACTTTTTTTCCCCATTCTGTAGGTTGTCTTGTCACTCCATTGATGATTTCTTTTGTTGTACAAAAGCTTTTTAGGGGGTGGTGAGATGGCTCAGTGGTCTAAAGCATCTACTTAGAACAAGCTTAGCAAAGCACAGGGACTGCGGTTCAATCCCTCAGCACCACATGCCAGCCAGCCCTGCCCCTTGGTGGGCTGAGCTGGACACACACAC
>NW_004524582.1:12022639-12027230 GCF_000260255.1 Octodon degus | reverse complement strand
TTGGCATTTTGATCAAAATTGCATTAAATCTGTACCATAATTTTGAAAGTATGACTATTTTCACTATATTGGTTCTTCCTACCAAAGAGCAAGGAATATCTTTCTATTTTCTGATATCCTCTTCCATCTTTTTTTCACAGTACTATAGTTTTTGGTGTAAATGTCTTTTACTTCCTTCATTGAGTTGGTTTCTAGGCATTTCATTTTTGGGTGTATTGTGAAAGTTGTTACTTCCCTAATTTCTTGCTCAGTGAGTTTGTTATTTGTGTACAGGAAGGCTTCTGATTCTGAGTGTTGACTTTGTATTGAACTATACATTACTGAATCTGGTTATTAAACCTAAAAGTCTTTGGGGGCTGGTCAGATAGCTCAGAGCCGGTCAGACAGCTCAGCAGACTGAAGTGCCTGCTTAGGAAGATGCAGCAACTGGGGTTCGATTCCCAGTGTGCAGTGCCGGCTCTGCCCCTGGGGGCACTGAGCTGGAGATTGAGACTGGGTATGGTGGTGCATGCCTGTAATCCCAGTGTTTGGGAGGCTGAAAACAGGAGGATCACTATGACTCCGATCTATGTAGTGAGACACTGTAGACTCTGTACTAACTAACTAAATAAATAAAAAAGTCTTTGGGTGGAGTTTTTTGGGTTTTCTATGAAGAGTATCATGTTGTCTGTGACTAATGACACTTTAATTTCTTCCTCCTTTCCTATTCTTTTTTTTTTTAAATATAGTTTTTTTTTTTTTTTTTTTTTTTTTTTTTTTTTTTTGTTTTTTTTTTTTTGCGGAACTGGGAGTTGAACTTGCAAGGGAAGTGCTTATTCCACTGAGCCATCTCCCCAGCCCTCCTTTCCTATTCTTATTCCTTTTGTTTCTCTCTCTTGTCTAATTGCTGTGGCTAATGTTTTTATAAATTATATTGAATAAGAATGGTGATAGTGGATATCCTTATCTTGTTCCTGATTTTAGAGTGAAAGCTTTCAGTTTTTGTGCATTTAGTATGATGTTGGTCGTTGGTTTGTTACAGATGATGTGTTAGCTACTTTTCTCTCATCGCTGAAGCAAGATATCTGATCCTCAAAATCAAGGGAAGAAAAGTTTGCTTAGCTCATGGTTTTTGGAGTTTCCTTCCAGTCCATGACCAGCTGGCTCCAGGATAGGGTGGCCTGGCCCAGGGGCAACAGTGCAGGGCAGCAGAAGACAGCAAAAACAGCAAGAGCAAAAGGGGGGAAAGCAAGCTGTCTTCCTCCCTGATACTGTAGACAGGTGACCCACTCTGGGGAGGGTGAAGCACTCACCCTCTCTGTTCACTTCTCTTACACAGACAGGATGAAGCGATTTACAAAGTGAGGACCCTGGCCCCCTGCTGAGTGGGTTAGCTAAACTTAAACTTAGTTAAACTTCTCAAGTTTTTTATTTTTTTATTTTTTAGGGAAAGGTCTACAGGGTGTTCAGGGTCTCACTACTAGATTGGATTCACAGTGATTCACCTATGTTCAGCCTCCCATGATTTGGGATTACAGGTACGCCACCACGCCCAGTCTCCATGGCTGGCTCAGTTTGCCCCGGGGGCAGGGACAGCACAGCAGGCCTGGGTATGGAACCCCTGGCCCCTGCACCTGCTTGTAGGCACTTTAATCCACTGAGCTATAAACTTCTCAAGTTGGTACAATATATTAATCATTACAGGCCACTTTTATACAGTTAAGGTAAAAAAAAAAAATCTACTCCAAGTTTTCTTGGGTGGTTCTGCTTCTAAAGTCTGATTCAGCATCAGATTTCACAGCTAACCAAGCAGAATTGACTTAAGGAAGTATGGAGACAAAATATTGCTCTTTCCAGAGTTTAATTAAAAATAACTTAAAATTATCTATGTGTTTGTTCTTTGTTAATGCACATGGTTGAGGAAAATATGATGACCAGCATCAGAGAAATGCAAATTACAACTATGAAATGTCACTTTACCTGAATCAAAAAAAAAAAAATTACAATTGCTGGTGAGCATGTTGAGAAACGGAAGAGTTGAACATTGCTGGAGGTAATGTAAATCAGCACGGCTATTCTGGAGAGAGGTAAAGTCAACTTACTGTACAAGCCAGCAACCCCACTGGGTGTAAAACTGAAGGAACTAAAGTTAGGGCTAGTGAGAGACGACCGGATGACCAGGATTATTGCAGCAGTGTCCTAAATAACTAAGACACTAAATTGACCTCGCTGTCTTGGCTTGTGTATAGAGGTTTCCAAAGCCTCATTGCTCCTAGGTGGGGAGTTCTGAAGGTGGGTGGGTTAAGGGTGTGATGCTGGGATTAAGGGTGTGGATAGTGGAAGCCCCGCCCTGTGCTCCGACCAGTAGGGTTGTAGCCTGGATGGAATGCAAACGTGCAGAAGGCAGGCTGCTGCTGCTGCTGCTGCTGCTTGCCCTGCCTTGTTGCCTAAGGCCCCTCTGCAACGCCGTCCTGCCTTAGAGCCAGTTGGCTAAAACCTCTACAAACTGTGAGCTGAAATAACCCTTTGCTTATTTAACTTTGGGTATCAGGTATTTTGTATTAACAACCGGATAAGTAAGTAAAATGCTGTCTGTCAGATGAATGACTAAGGAAGGTGGAGCATATACACACAATGGAATACCATTCATCCACAGAGAACAAGTCCATGTCATTCGCAGCAAACTGGATGGACCTGGAGGTCATCAATGTAAGAGAAACAGGCAAGACACAGAAGGACCAATCTCGTATGTTCTCTTTCATATGTGGAAGGCAAAACATGTCCGTGTGAAGCTTGGCAAGGTGGTGCACACTTAGGATCCCAACACTTGGGAGGTCGAGACAGCAAAGCGCAGGCCAGTCTGCCTACACAGAGTGACCTGCCTCAAATTCAGTGTAAACAGAGCAGTGGTTGGTGGAGGGCAGGGGAGAAGATGAAGCTGGGTTTGGTTGGTGCCAGTTGTATACATGTGTTGAAACATAACACAAAACCACACTAATGCATGTTAATGTACCAAAAATAGTGTGTTAAAATAATGTGTTAATAACAAAGTGTTAAAACAAAATATTCAACACATTTTATAAAAAAACGAAGACTGCTGAACGCAGGAAAGGCATGATAATATGGAATGAAGGAAAATAGAAAATACTTGAAAATGTATCTTATAAAGAGCCTGCCAATCTCATTCATAATCAGGGAAATTAAAACTACACCACTGGAAGATTCTGTATCACTCTTACCAGAAGACGAAAAGGAAAGAGCCTGCTAATGCCAAGCGCCGGCGTAGAAGCAGAATCACACTAGTGCTACCCGTGCTGCCGCGTTCTCCTAGCTCAAGTGCTTTCGATAACAGTTCCAAACAATAGGGCAAACTGGAAGCATCTGTCCTTTAGGATATTCTCACTTAGATGCACATGAAATTGGAAGCGGTGGCCACGTGAGCATGCTCAAAATAGCCCCAGGTGGGAGTCAGCCGAATGCCCCAAATGGCAGAATGGACAAAGAATTGTTCCATGTCCCTGCAGCGGAAGTAGATCACTCACACTGCACAGGACACTAGCAGGGTGGAGCAACCCTGGAATCTAGTGAACAGCAGCAGCAAGCTGCAAGAGGACTTGGGTAGAATGAGTCATTTACAACAAGGAAAAAGCAGCTTGGTTCTAAACTATGTCCATAGTCAGTCTTCCTGTGTTCCTCCCTCTGTCCCTCCTTTGTGATGCTGAGATGAGCTTGGGCTTTCCTCAGATTAGGGCTTGCACTGTGTTCTTTAGGTTTCATTTGTTCCCACCTCCGTTCCACAAGGGCCAGGACCAACACTGTCCTCAGCTGATGGAAAAACAGAACAAAATTCTGCTTCCATCCTGCAGCCCGCACCTCGGGGCCCTTGAGTGAGATTTGAGAAGAACACGTGGAGCATCAGTAGGTAAGTGCTGTGGGGAAATGTGGAGGAGAGGCTGCAGTTGTCAGGGGTTCATCAGGAAAGCACCCTGGTGGCAAAGTTCTGTAAGCAAAGACTGGCTGCAGAGCACGTCTCTGGGGAGAGCTTCCAGGTGTGGGCGAGCGGCAGGTGCAAAGGCCCTGGGCTCATTCTTGTCAACCTTCACTTTAGAATCGGATGAATGTCTCCTCCAAAATGCTGGAAATCTTTCCCTGTGAAGGGAAAATTTTCCCTCCTTTCCCTCTTGCCACACATAACAAGATTTGTGCTTCTTTATACAACCAGAGAAATTATCATTTGTATACCAGGGTGAACACAAAGGTGCAGACCTGGGTGTCAGGAATATTCGAAGTCACACTTGTTTTGTGAAGTCTGTTGGTTCATCCAGACAAGCGTGAGCTGCCACATGGGTGAATGTAGTATAGAATTCAGCTCTGCACATCAGTGCATAAATGTGACTTCTCTAATTTGAATAGGTAGGGCCGGTCAAATAGCTCAGTGGGGTAAAGAGCCTGCAAGCAGACACAGGGGCTGGGGGTTCACAGGCCTGCTATGCCAGCCCCGCCCCTGGGGTACACTGAGAAGACAATTGAGACTGGGTGTGGTGGTGTGCACCTGTAATCCCAGCTCTTGGGAGGCTGAACACAGGCGGATCACTATAAGTCCAATCTAGTA
>NW_004524582.1:12018411-12020984 GCF_000260255.1 Octodon degus | reverse complement strand
CCAGGGACCCCTGCTAGAGGATCCCTGGAGACTGCTGTGTTTCTGTCCTCCTTCTAGACACAGTAGCTATGTGCTGACAGATGCCACCTGCCCGGGCCTGACAGAGGGTGACAGCTTCCTGCATCAGCCTGTCCCAAACGTGTGATGCCAACCAGTCCAAAAGCAGCAGCAAATAGTTTTGATCTGAAGAGGTTCTCACGGGCACACAAGTGGAACACCACTAACCCAGAAATGCAAGATGGGCGGCCTTTTTGGACACTGGCAGATGACAAAATGCCATGCCTAGCCTCAGGTGACAGATTGGAGTTAGACTGCAACAGCAGTAAAACTATGGTATAAAATATCTTCAAGCCAGATGTGATGGTGCATGCCTGTAATCCCAGCACTTTGGAGGCTGAAGCAGGAGGATTTCTGTGAGTTCAAAGCCAGCATGAACTACAAAGTAAGACTGTCTCAAAAACAAAAAAACTATCTTCATTCTATATGTGTAAGATGTACATGAAACAGATTTTCCTGCTTAAACTTGGGTCCCCTCCTCAAAAGATCCCATTTTGGGAATATGGAAATACTCAAGGTCTGAAAAAAAAAGAAAAAGAAAAAAAAAAAAACCCTCTCAAAACAAAAGCAATTCTGGTCCTGAGCATTTCAAAGAATGGGTGCCCACTCTGTACCCAGCATGCCGTATGGTAAACAAAGGAGGCCCAGTTCTAGAACAGCTAGCTCCTTGAGGAACGGCCCACAATCGATTCTGGTTCTTTAAAAAAAAAAAAAAATTAGTGCACTGCATTTTTTTTGTTTTGTTTTTTTCTTTATTAAGATACTGAGTTTATTTCACGTGTATCTTTGTCTCCCTCCCATCTCCATGTCTGACCATCACCACCACTACTATCTATGTCTTATCATAGCATTCCATACATACTTAAAACAAAGTAAAGGGTGGAGTTCCATCTTTAACAACTAAACAGGCATTTCAGACAACACATTCTTGGCAATGGGACCTGGACAACATTTATCAAACATGGTAGGGAAAGTTCTTACTTTGCATTATAAAAAGGATAGCCAGATAGCAACTGTTACAGAAATGAAAGACGACGGAAAACTTTGACAAACTGTTTAAACTGTTTTCTTAAAACGACTTCCTCCACTGCCAGACATCTTGAATAGCCTCCTGGTCAGTCATCCAGAAACAATTCTTCACATAATTGATGAATTTGGCTTCCACTTTGGGAAGAGAACCACCTTTTTCTATACTTGCTTGCGTTTGTGCTTTAATGTCTTCTACAGAACTAGGTCCTTTCGGTGTTCTAGGAGTCTTTTCCTGTTTCTTGAAGGATTCCTGCCCCTTTGATCTTGGCGCTGATGGTTTTGAGTCTTCTCCACTCTAGTTTGATTTTTGTGCATTTTTGGCTGGAGTATCTCATATTGATTTCTTCAGTGGAGCTTTCTCTTCAGTTTCTTCATCATCAAAATCATCCTCATCCTCATCCTCATCATCCTCATCATCTTTGTTGTCTTCATCAGCAGCGAGTTTTACTTTTTTTCTGTGGAACCTTGCTGCCACCTCCAGGGGCAGATCGTTTTCCAGATATACTTAGGAGTTTTACATCTTCTTCCACAGCTACTAAATGCTGTCCACTGCCATGGGAGATAGCTCAGTGCGATAAGTGCTTGCCTGGCAAGCACAAGGTCCTGAGTTCGATCCCTGGCACCACATAAATCAATCAATAAATAAATAAGAAATGTTTAAAAAATACTGTCCACTAATATGCACAGCCCTGAACCACACTTCAACCTTAAGACAACAGGTCGTGTGATTTCAAAGCTCCCAAGGGAAACTGTTGGCGGTACAGACATTTTCAAAGTTGCCAGTGTTGCTTTAATTGGACTGTCTTCATAATTCATAGCTTCTGCCTCAACAATGTGCAATTCATCCTTTGCACTAGCCCCTAAACTGACCGTTCTTAATGACAACTGGTGCACATTTCCATCGTTAACCACCTTAAAGCGGTAATCTGTGTTGGTCTTTAGTTCACAACCGAAGAGGTAGTTCTAGGGCCTCAGGGCTCTTGTCCATGTCCACTGACTCTTCCATGGGGCGGTGGCGTGCACTTAGGTGGGAGAGAACGCGGACGGAAGTCAACGAATGATGCTCCGCAGAACAGACGTGCAGGAGGGAATCACGCCAGGGGCTGCACCGCATTTTGATTACAGTGTGTACCGTTCGCAGTGCGTATTACATTCACCACGGGGAGTTGGTCCACGTGAGCGACGCCCTTCATTCCTCCCGCGTCCTCCCTCCGCCCTCCTCTCTATGTCCCTCGCGTCTGCAGAAGCGCGATCTCCCTGTTATCACGCATCTTGCTTTTGTTCTCTATGTTCCCTAGACCTTGCGTTTCCCATGTGGGAGTAACCACGTAATATCTGTGAGTGTGTGTCTGATTCGCTTCACCCAACGCCACGGTCGCGGTCCACCCGTTGTCCTACAGATGACGCAAACGTGTCCTGCTTCCTGGCAGAGTACTGCTTCTCTGCACAGAAAGGGCTACATGTTCTTTTTTTTTTTTTTTTTTTTT
>NW_004524582.1:12003305-12018311 GCF_000260255.1 Octodon degus | reverse complement strand
CAGGCAAACACTTATTCTACTGAGCCATCTCCCCGGCCCTTTTTTATTTTTATTTTTCATTTTATTTATTAATTTTTTTTTCACATTTTCTTAATTGATTTTGGTTCTAGGGGGAGAGTCTGCGAGGAGAGTCCTTTTCCCAGACAGGGTCTGAGGCTGCCTCAGCCCAGCAAATGGAGAGGCGGAGCCACTTCCAGACCACGCCCAGTGGCCCTACCGGGCGTGGGATGCTTTCAGCCTGCCTACGCACTCTCCACGCTCCGCTTCCCCAAATGGATCAGAGGCAGGCAAAGTCACTTGGAGAGGAAAACTGCAGCAAGGAATTCTAGGCAGAGGGGAGCCGCCTTCACAATCCCTCCCTCCGGCTGAGGCTGGACGATTGTCACAAGTTCAAGGCCTGCCTGAACTACACAGCAAGATCTTGTCTCAAAACAAAACAAAAAGTATATTTAAAAGAGTTGAGGGGTTGGGGAGATAGCTCCTCGGTCTAAGCACTTGCCTAGCAAAGTGCAAGGACCTGGGTTCGGTCCCCGTTACTGCATTCTGAGCTGGCCCCATGCCATGCAGGCCACCCAGACGGGACTTGATGGCACACACCTGTAATCCCTGCGCTGTGGAGGCTGAAACAGGAGCATCGTTGTGAGTCTGAGCTGTGTACCTTGTACCAAATAAATAAATAAGTGGACAATAATAAAAAGAGAAAACAAAAACAAAATTCCCCTTTCCTCGAGTTAAAAACAAAAGTTCAAACCTTCACATCACATAGAAAAAGGAGGACAACCCGCTCAGGGCCCCCTCCTGTTCCTCTCTCAGACAGGAGTTTTCTTTCCCCCAATAAATATATTCTGCTCATATAAAACAAAAACAAAAAAAACAAAAACAAAAACGAAGAAGAAGAAGGAAAAGGAGAAGGAGAAGGAGAAGGAGAAGGAGAAGGAGAAGGAGAAGGAGAAGGAGAAGGAGAAGGAGAAGGAGAAGGAGAAGGAGAAGGAGAAAAAGATGGTGAACTCCCGAGTCATCACCTGGGTTCTCCAGCTGTGAACGCCTCGCCCCGTCGGCCCCTCTCTGGCCCCTCTCTGCATGTGCAGCGCACCGCGGTTCCTCTTGCCTTCCTTGTGTTTGCAGCACCACCTAAGTCTGTCAGTGTCTCCGCATTCCCCAGCAAGTGCCCGCAGCGCAGCTGGATATCACACTGACTGGACGTGTACAGAACGCTGCCCCGAGCGCGGGGTGCATCACCTCCTGCTGCAGTGCCCCCTCGCAGGTTCCCACGGTTCCTCAGCACCCACAGAGAGGGCTGCCATCCAGTTTTGCCATCTGGACATGGAACCTCCCTGAGGTCCCCTGGGCCATGGGCAGGGGAGGACACTAACATTCTCCAAGTGTCCTACTGAGGCTCTCTACACCAGTGGGGCTGTGTCACCCAGGAACAGACTCGGAGAGGGTGTTTTTCTGGTGGGGAGGGGAAAGTGAGGCTGTGAGCTTCTCAGGGGCATCTGCAGACTTTCTAGAAGGTTCTGTGGGCAAAAGGAAAGCACGTTCTTCCTGCAGGAAGGGCGTTTAGCTTTGCTCTGGATAGAATCCCACAGCAAGGAAGTCTCAAAGGACTGGGTAAGTATGTGAGCCAGGTTTTAATTAAATACTGTTTTATTATTATTATTATTATTATTATTATTATTATTATTTGCAGTGCTGGGGATGGAACCCAGTCCCTCACAGGGAATATAATTTTCAGTTACCATGTAACTTAGTGGGAAAATAGGTTGGGATTTATGAACTAGAGTCTCACGTTGCCCCTGTTTGTAAGTGGATTTGAGCTCCTCGCCCTGGGGCACATGTATCGAGCTCTCTTGCACCACATTTCTAGATGTCCCTTCCTCAGTGTGACCAATCCCAACCTCCTTCCTGAGAGCCTCAACCCTATTTTCAGTCCCTCTCAGCCCACAGATTTACTCAACTTAAAATCTGGAGCTTGTGTCCTCTCCAGCATCTTAGTTTTGGTCTGAGGTCCTCCCAGCACACGTGAGTGCTGTGGGGACAGAAATGTCCTCCTGTGGTGTCTGCAACATGCACCTGGATCACCGTCCATCTTCACCCAGGGAAGAGGCACAGATAAGAACTCCCTCGCCCTGGAGAGTCACAGAAGTTACAGACCCTACAGTCACTGAGAACACCAAAGAGGGCAGGGTGGCTCCCTGAACCTGGCTTGCTGGTGACAGGACACTATGCTAGAGCTCAAGATTGAGGTGCAGAAACTGGGGTGCCCTGGGGCTTCACCCTCAGCTTCATTGCATGGGGACACCAAGGACAGGGGCTTCTCACTCTTTGACAGACAAACAAATCCAAGCAGAATGGTCTGTAAACAAGGAGAGGCCTGATGTGGGATGGGTTCTGTCCTCGTCCTGCTGACTTGTTTGGTCTGTGCTACCTGGGGACTCCTGGAGCCTTCCCAGCGGGCCTTGCCTGAGAGACAACACAGGACTGTGGAGGCACAGGCTGGGGTCTTGAGTACTCCCTGGGTGAGGAGCTCTGGGTGGCCCCTAGGAACCAAGGCCATGGGGAGGTTTCTGGGTAGCTCCCCACTCTCCTCAGGCAAGTCTCTCATCCCCCCAGTGGAGAGAGCGAGTCTCCATCTGTTGATGGGAATAACATTGTCCTACGGGGTTCTTGGTGTAAATAGATGACTTTCCTTGCTTCTGACAATGAGCTGAGGCCGTCAAGTCAGGGTAGGCTGAGAAGGAGGACTTGATGTGAATGACGGGCGAGGACATCACAGCTGCCACCTTGGCTTTATTTCCAGTTCTGGGCATTGCAGCCGAGCTTTTCCCTGAGCTGGAGCCTGAGGGCTTGTCTTTTTTTATTTTTAGACAGGGTTTCACTAAGTCACTAAGTTCTCCAGGGCTGGGACCAGCTCTAGGTAGGGCAGCCCTAAGTTGGAGCCCCAGAACTGGGGGAAAAGCTCAGTGCACCCCTGTCAGTATTCTGGGGGACTTCTCCAAAATCCATTGCCTGGTAGATCTGAAGTCCTGTTTATCACAGTATTGGGAAAGGGTTAAGGGAGGCTGTTTCCTCTCCTGATCAACCCATCCTGGTGTAGAACTGACAGAAAGGCGAAGGAAAGAAGGAAATTCATTTCTGAGCCAGAACTGGATAAGAAATTAGTATTCCTCCCCTGCACCTCAGCTAATCAGGAGTCTGTAAAGAAAGGGGTTGGAGTTTTAATTTTCCTTTTAGTTTAGTTTTGTTTGTTTTTGAGACATGATCTTGCTATGTAGCGCAGGCTGGCTTAGAATTTACAGTGATTCTCCTGCCTTGGCTTCCCAAGCATGCACTACCACACTCAGCTTTTGAGTTCTGATTTAAAAAGATAAAGAGATTGGGCATGGTGGCACATGCCTATAATCCCAGCATTTGGGAGGCTGAGGCAGGAGCATCCATGAGTTCGGTCAGCTTGGGCTAAATAGTGAGTTCAAGACCAGTCTGGTCTTCTACAGGTGAGAGCTCATCTCAAAAAAAAAAAAAAAAAGCCTCGAGATAACGATTTTGCCACGTGTGGGGCTCAGCACCAGGACAGTCTCATCTTCTAGATGTCTCGGAAGCTGGAACCTCACCTCTGAGGCTCACTATGGAGCTCTGGTGCTGCTGGTGGGGGCCCCTCCCCCCGTACCGCTGGAGTCCCCTCTGCTGTGGACGACCCTGGAATGCCCAGTTTGCGGGCACTGTCAGAGGTTTTTTGTGAATTCCTCCCACACCCACCTCCTTCTGGCCTCTGGCAAAGCACATTTCCTTCTTCTCTCTGTGACTTGGTAGAGATTTGATATTAATGATTATTTACTAAACCGAGTACTTCACAGGCTTTGTTTTTTGTTTTGTTTTTTTTTTTTGGCAGAACCAGGGGTTGAACTCAGACCCTTGCCACTTTCCAGGGAAGCGCTTATTCCACTGAGCCATCTCCCCCCCACCCCGCAGGCTTTGATAATAGGTCTACAGGTGGGCAAATGGATCCTCATAGCAGTTCCGGCAAAGACCTGCGCTGATGCCCGGTGGGGAGGCTGTGAGGCCAGCAGAGAGGACGGGGATAGCAAATGCATTGCTCAGGGAAAGGTATTTATGAGTGTCACATTGAATCCGGGCATTTCATCCACATTACTGAGAAACTAGCCAGGCTGGGTGAGGCACGAAATCCAATCCAATGTAAGCCTGCAAATCGGTTTACTCTTTGAGCTCCTTGTATTGTTGTCAAGACCCGCATGAGAGAGATGTGAGTGTGGAATCTCGTGACTGGGGAGGCCAAGGGGAAGCGGCTCTGAGATGGCAGAATAGGCCACGCAGCGCCAGGCGCAGGCTACATGGATCCCCTCTCGGAACTCTGCCCTGTCCCCACGGCCTCTTCAAGGTCTGCCACCCTGTATTCAGTGCAGAGATGGGTCAGTGCTGAGCCCAGCGCAGTGGTGCACACCTGTGATTCCAGCTATTCAGGAGCCTGGGCTGGGAGGATTGCAAGTTCGAGACTAGCCTGGGCAACTTAGCGAGATCTTGTCTGGCGGGACCGGGGAGATAGCTCAGTGACACAAGCGCCTGCCTGGCAAATGCAAGGTCCGGAATTCAATCTCTGACACAAAAAACAAACAAACACCCCCCCCCAAAAAAAAAAAAAACTGGATTCCAAAAAGGGCTAGCAACATAGCTCAATATAGGGCACAGAGGGCATGGATTCCCCAGCAGGGCACACAGGCACACACGCACACGTACACACACACACGCGCGCGCGCGTGTGCGCACAGACCCACGCACACACCCACACACGTGCACACATGCAGATGAGGTGTGTGGTCAGTCTTTAAGGTCTCTCCCTTGGAGAGTGTCCCTTTCACACAGGGCTTCTAGCAACTGTTCCTGAGCCTCGACTTTGAGGCCTGGGCAGTAGTGTGCTTTTTATTTTGGTACATATCTAGGGATGGAAAATCTGAACCTTTCAAAGGTAGATTTACACTTAGAGACAGACTTGTCACTTGTGGTCAACTCTGGGGCCTCCCAGAGAACACCCAAGCCATGAATCATCATTTGGGGTCAAACGTCGATTTTACTGTGTGTCTTGCATGTTGGCCTTGAAATGACCTTGAAGGAGGAGTGACCGGTGTGACTGAACCCCAGAGAACCTTCCTGACTTGAATACAACCTCGGAAGACACCTATCTGGAAGCCAACACTTCCTACAATGAGGGTTTTTGAGTGTTTATTCCAAAAGCCACTCCGATTACTTTCTAGTTAAATTTTACATTATTAAGTTATAATAAACAGAAACCATTTAACTTATCTCTAACACCTTCTCTTAAAGATTGAAGTCTGAAGAAATTCTGTGACTAATGTATTACAAAACATGGACTTATTTGCTTCATTATTCCAAGAGTGAGCCCTTAGGACAGATTAACCACAGCCCAAACATCTCTAGTCCCCTCTAAGCCTCCCAAACATCTTGATTTCTCTTTAGAGTTGATTCAAATATTTGGTCTTGGGCAATCCAAAGTAAAGGGTCCTTCTCGGTGTACGGTCCTAACCAAAGCCCTGGCCAGGGTCCTTTAGCACTCCAGGACCCTGCAATGCCCATTACCCACCTGAGAAACTACAGAGAGAGAAGGGTACACCTTGAGGTGCAGCTATCACAAGAGGCTCCAAGGAGCCAGACCTGCCCAGCCCTGGTGGTGGTGTGGCCAGAGGCTTAGACCCCAGCCTCCCGGACTCAGCCTCAGGAGTGTGAGGTCCAGGCCTTGGACTGCTTCCTGGGAACCTGGCCTCAGCTGTGCCTCTCCCACAAGCGATTTTCCAGGAAAGCGTTTTGTGTGAGCTTTCAAACAGCTGTGCGCGGTCTCCCCTTTTCCCAATCTGCAACTGTGACCCCCACAAGCACATTTTCCACTCCCTGGAAATGATTCCAGGGTTGTTGCTGATTGCTTTACAGTTTTGATACTACTTGTGTGACTTCAAATTTGTTCTCAGTCAGGATCAAAGACTCCCGGGCTTTCAGGATTGCAATTAAGTGTTTTCTCCTTGAGAGAGGAAAAGGAGGGACAGAAAACTTTGTCACCTTCCTGGTCCCATGGTCACCTGTTAAGTGACTCTACATTTTTCTGATGAAACTACTGCTTCAGGGAGCTCTTAGTTCCTTTTCAGAAGATCAACAAGTAAACCCTCGCAGATTAAAACTGTAGAGGCCGGGCATGCGGGCACTCACCTGTGATCCCAGCACTCTGCTAATACTCCGAGTCTGGCTTCTGACAGCACTGACTTTCAGGGCATGGGCTGAATCCCACAGCCCAGGGCCAGGGCACCCTGGGCTACTTTCCCCGACTGGAGACATGGACTTGAGGTCCTTCTGATACGGGCCCAGTCCACACTGTTGCCACAGGACCAGAAAGGGGTGCGTGTGGGCTGGATTCCTATGGCCACCACACACATGCGCCCCTCAGCAATCAGGTCTCTTCCGAGAGTGATAAGACCCGAGATCGTGTCCCATCTCTGCCTCAGCCTGGGTGCTGCTCTCTACAGGAAGCCCCCTAAGGACTCACTCAAAATAAGAAGTGGATTTGTCATTATCGTTTTGACCAGAGACTTGCTGTATAGTCCAGACTGGCCTTGAGCTCCCTGTATAACCCAGGGGGGTCCTCAAACTCAGCAATCCTCCTGCCTCAACCTCTTCAGTGCTACAGGATTACAGGTGTGGGGGCCTTGCCTGGCTCAGAAAGCAGCTGGCCCTGCTCTGGAGCCCCTTTCCTCTGTCACAGGCATTGTCATCCCACTGTAGTCACTCTCATCTCTCCCTTCAGCTGGGACCCTGGTGGCTGCGCCCGGGTGTGTCTCCTTCAGCCCTTGCCTGGGCATCCAGGGGGTGGTCCTGGAATAATTGAGCAGATGGGAGCTGGGGCTGGGTCGGTTTCAAGCCTGCAGGCAAAAAGAAGCTCAAAACAGCGCAGAACTCAGAGGGGGAGGGACAGCAACCCCAGGAGGGGCCTGTGGGCCATGACACCACCTGGCTGTGACTGCCCCTATCTTCCAGCAAGTGCTGGCTTTTAAGCAGACAGCACTGAAACAGCCTGGGTGTGGTATGCACCCCTGTAATCCCAGCACTCTGGGAGGCTGAGGAAGGAGGATCGAAAATTTGAGCCTAGTCTGAACTATTTAGAGACTTAGAGAGACGCTGATTCACAAGATGAAAAAGCAACAAGGATGTAGTTCAGGCCTTTACTTCAAACCCCAGTGCTGCCACCTACATAAATAAGTAAATAAATAGATATTTTGTAAAGAAATAAGTTTGGGGGTGGTCTGTGTGCCACTTAGGTCATCAGCCACGGCCACCGAGGGTCAGCTTCAGCAGGGTTTGATGGTAAGGAGCAAGAAACCCCAGTGCCTCCAGCAAGGAAGACACCTGCTCCCCAACTGTGTGTGGAGTGAGATGGGAGGCAGCAGAAAGTGGGGGGGGGTCCCTGGATGCAGGGCTGTAGGCCCCATCCCTGTCACCCAGAACCCAGAAACCCCTGAGTCTTCATGTTGGGGCAGACTATTGAGACCACAGGGGCTCTTTCGGCACATGTGGGCCTCTCAGACTGCCTGCATCCCTTGAGAAAGTCAGGGTGCTCTTTCCCAGGGGAGGCATCCAGTTGGGGCCTCAGTGGCACTACACTTGCCTAGCAGGCTCAAGGCCCCGGATGGAACCCTGCATGTGAACGGGGCCTGGGGTGTGTGTGAGGGCCAGCCGGTTGTGTTACACCAGGTGCAGAAAGGGGCCAAAGACCAGACCATCTGGGGCCCCTGCTGGGGGGTGCCAAGGGGCCCTAGAAGGATGGTCCCCGGACCAAAGCCCTCAGCTTCTCTCAGAGATGGAAGCCTATCCTGCTGCATGCCTGGCCGTCACTAACATCAGACAACATTTGTCACCAGCCTGCAGTACCAAAAGGAAAAAGAAATTGTTTGAAATCTCACTCCAGGCTCTGGAGACCAACAAAGTAATTTATATGAAAGAGGCATGGCTCCCTGTGGCATGAATTTAGGCTTCTCTGGTGCACATAGCCTTGCCCGCATCTCCCCCATTCACATGCACCCCATGTGGCTGGCTGAGTGGACGGCAGGTGGGGCAGGCTGCTGTCCAGGTTCAGAAGGGGATATTTGACCTGCAGTGTGAATTTGGCCGAACTGAGGGAGCTGAGCCTCGTGTTGCTCCCTGGCAGGACCAGCACTTGGGGTTTGCAGCCCCCAAATGCATTTGGGTCTGAGTGGTCCAGAGCACCGCGTCATCTTCCCCAGGCCCTGTGTGGATAACTTTTAACTCAACTCTGGATTCCAGGATTCTGTTTTTCTTGGGAATCCAAACAGCTAGCGTTGCTAGAAACAATGAAAGGAGGTCAGCTGCCGAGCTAGTAAACACCAGAGTTCCGATTAAATAGGTACTCAGTGGGGCCTGAAGGGTTGGCTAGGTTTTAGAATTTCCTTTTACCAGCACATGTTTGCATTAGGGCAGGGATTGCGCTCCGGGCACCGCGTTCCCCTGTGCATGCTGGCCTGGCCGCTGCAGGAGCTTTGGCCCAAACTCATTCTGCAGAGTGTGTTTCTTTTCTTACCTTTCATAAAGCTTTGCTCCTGTGGAAAAAGAAAGAAAAATACATTCCTCCAGGAAGGCTGGTGCACGCAAAGGCCACATCTCTGTTCTCTCTACCTTCCTTCGCTCCATCTATTGGTACCTTTTCCCTTGACAAAAGGTCTATCTCCTAATTCCATATTCATTCTCTATTTTGCTCTTTAATTTACTTATAATTTGGATTCCTCATATAAGAGAAACCGTGGGATATTTAAGCCGAATGTCTGATCTGTTTCACCTATAGTCTCCAGGTGCATCTATTTGTCTACCAGTGACCCCCATGTACCCTTACGGATGGCGACAGAGGAGCCCCATCCTGTGTGTGCCCCACACCTGCTTCAGCCACTCATCTGCAGACGGACATACAGATGCCTTCCGAGATTTAGCTGGGATGACTTACACTGCTGTAAAAACAGACGTGCACGTATCGCTGTAACAGGAGGTCTCTCGCTTTCAGGAGGGCAGCTAGAAGGCGAGCGGCTGGGTGCAGTGAACTCTACCTTCAGTGCTTTGAGGAATCTCCACACTGATCTGCACAGTGGGGTACTAGTTTACCCCCACCAACAATACGAAGGCTCCTTTGTCCCCCCAAGCGTCCAGAGCATCAGCGTTTCTTTCTCCCTTCCTTTGCTTCCTTCCCTTCCCTTCCCTATCATGCCCCCCCCATCTCACACTGGGCTTGAACTATGTCACCCAAGCGGGCTACATGGGGATTGCTGGCCAGCTGCACACATGCGGAGATGCCCCACAGCAGCCTGTCCTTGGCCCTTGTCCATCTGCAGTCACCACTGGCCTTTGCAGAGCTCGGCCTGGGCCTCTAATCCCGGAAAGTCCTCTTCCTTTCCGACCCCTGGAGGCCTCACATGCCTGGCCAAGGCCCTCGTGATCCTGTGGCCATTGGCACCTCCTACTCCTTCTCCCCTGCAGTAGGTCCCTTGCAGGGACACTGGCTGCCACGTACCTGTGCTGTCCCTATGACAGCCACTGTCCCCTGCGCTCAGCGCACCTCATTGCTCCACCCTTCCTGCCTCTGAGGGCGGCTCAGTTTTTAATCTGCTTGCGAAGCTGGATTTCCGTGATCCCGAGGTCCTGCAGATCATGTGAAGCCAGGATGTCAGCGGGAGGTTGGGCCGCCCCAGCCACCTGACCCTGGGCCAGCTCCATACGTTGGTCCTCCTGTGGGAGACCGGCAGTGTTCAGAGGAGCTGTTTATCATGCAGTCCTTAAAGGACTTAAAATTTAGAAAAATAAAGCTTTTGGCAGTGCTAAGAATGGGACCCAGGGCCTTGGCCCATGCTACAATACTCAGCCGTTTTTCATTTTTAACTTTCGAGACAGGGTCTTAATTTGGTAAGTCATGGGATCTGGTGTGCAGAATTTGTGATCTTCCTGCCTCAGCCTCCTGGAGTGCTGGGATTATGGTTGTACCGCGCCCCCCCCCCCATGCCTGGCTCTGGGTGATACATTTTTATGACATATTGAATGCACCATTGCTGGTGGCAGCCACACATCTTTTCCTTCTTCCTACCTGGACATCGGAGCCTTTAATTGTTTTCTCTAGCACTAAGGATCAAACTGAGAGTCCTGCATAGGCTCAGCGAGAGCTGTGCCCGGGAGCTACACCCTATACCTAAAGTTGTCTCGTTTGCTTGTTTGCTTGTTGAAATAGGGTCTGGTGCTCTGACTGTGCTACCCAGGCTGGTCTCAGTCTCCCGGGCCTGCCTCAGCCTCCCACTCAGCTGGGATTACAGGAATGCACCCACTCCTGCCCTGGGTAGAGACTCAGGACTCTAGGGCCACCCCAGCCTGCAGGAGAGCCCATGCCAGGCTCCGAGAGGCCTGGGGCCTATGCCTGGAGTAAGCAGCTTGCATCTACTCTTATCCTATGTTCGGGATTTCTGGACAAGTTATACGGCAGAGGTCACCTTGGCATTTTTCTCTCTCAATAAATTTCCCTCAACACTTTTTTGGGGGGAGGAGGAGTATTAAGACAAGGTCTCCTTCTGTACCCCAGGCTGGTCTCTGAGCTTGCAGCAATCCTCCTGCCTCAGTCTCCCCAGGGCTGGGTATACAGGTGTGTGCCACTGTACTTGGCTCCCTCAAATCTATATTCTTCATTTTGTTTGAAATGACATTGTCATGTGACCTATCAGTTTTTGCTTTTGCTTTTTACTTTTTTGAGACAGACCCTCACTGTGTAGTCCAGGCTGGCCTTGAATTTCTGGTGATTCTCCTGCTTTAGCCTCCCCAGTACTGGAAATACAGGTGTGCAGCACTACACTTGGCCACAAGGCCCATCTATGGAGGTAAAGAGCTGCAGAGTCCCGGGAAACCCCGGAAGATCTCGCCAAGCTGTTGTCACTTCCTCTTTGGCCTCAGTACCACCTGTAGACAGTAGGAGTTACTGGCCACTAGTGCCTTCTGTGTTTTGCAGGAAAGGATCCTAAGGAAGCTCGAGAGCAATTCCAGCCTTTACAGCCATGCTGTGGAATATGAGGCAGGCAGGCCTGGCACAGAGGGAGGTGGCGCACTGCAGAAGGCCTGGCCTGACCCATGCCCAGGACATTGAGGTGGCCCCTGACCCTGCTCAGGGGAGTGTGGGGCCCGTGTGTGTGCTGAGGGAGAAGGGTCACAATTTCAAGCCCACCCTGGGCAATTTATTTATTTATTTATTTTTTTAAAAAATTTATTTGTGTGTGTGTGTGTGTGTGTGTGTGTGTGGCCAGCTCAGCCCACCAGGGGGCGGGGCTGGCTGGCATGTGGTGCTGGGGGATTGAACCGTGGTCCCTGTGCTTTGCTAAGCTTGTTCTAAGTAGGTGCTTTAGACCACTAAGCCGTCTCACCAGCCCAAACAATGTTCTGAGTAGTGAAAGGCTTGAGTAACATGGATTGGTTTTTTGTTTGTTTGGTTGGTTGGTTGGTTTTGTTTTGTTTTTGTGGTACCAGGGATCAAACTCAGGACCTTGTGCTTGCCAAACAAGCATTTATTCCCCTGAGCTATCTCCCTGGCCCGACCCTGGGCAATTTAGTGACTTAGGAAAAGCCTGTCTCAAAACAAAAAGACTGGGCTGGGGATAGAGCTCTGCTGCATAAGTGCCTGCCTGGCAAGCACAAGGTCCTGAGTTCAAGCCTCAGTACCAAAACAGAGGTGATTTGTGGGTATAGGGGCACATGTCTGTAACCCCACCACTCAGGAGGCTCAGGCAGGAGGATCACCACACTTTTGAGGCCTGTCTGGGATACACAGTGAGTTCAAGGCCAGCCTGGACTACATATCAAGACCTGTCTCAATAAACAAGTGATAAACCCTAAAAGAATTGATATATATCAGTCTGTAGGCCCACACTCAAGGCGGGGAAGGGAGGGGGAGGGGAGAGAGAGAGAGAGAGAGAGAGAGAGAGAGAGAGAGAGAGAGAGAGAGATTTCCCTGTCAGAGGGTGCTCAGGCATTATGTAAAGCAAACAGGGACATCAGGTGATCAGGGCCAGCTTGTCCTTTCTTCCTGACCTCAAGGGGGCCCTTACCTGCCCACCCAGAGCCCTCTCCAGGCAGAGCTGCCAGCCCTGTCCAGGAGGGGCCTCCTCATCCTCACAGCTCCGCGGGGCAGCTCATAATGTTGCCCACACTGTCCTGTGCGGACAACAGCAGAGAGACTCAAAGCTACTGCGTCCGTTCCGTTTGCCTACGCTGCTCTATGAGCATTCCTGTCGCGGGAAACTTCTTCCTGTGGAGTGGCCATGGAAGAGTCCACGGGAGCCTTGTGCGGCGGAGGGTCGCTCGGCTACTGCCCGTTTGGAGTCTCTCTTTCCTGTGGGGCGTCCCCAAGCTGGGGCTGTACTTCCTCGGCATCACCTGAGCCGCAGCTGCCGGGCCGGGCCGTGGAAGCAGCTTTGCAATTTGGGAGCGAAGCCTGTGGCTCCCTCGTGACCTCCAGGCCGGCCCTTATCTGTCCAACCATAGCAAGTGCACACGCACACCTCACTCACAAGCACACACTCACACGCACGCAGCCCTGGCCCTCTGGGACACCTTCCCCTCCCATCCGGCGCCAGCTCTGCCAGCTCTCACTCGGCCTGTCCCCTCCCTTTGGCCCAGGCCCAGGAGGGCTCATCCGGCCTTGCCCCGCCCTCTGCTTCTCGTGGTAAACGCCGGGCTCCTTCAGGTCCGCTTCCCTGCAGGGAATCTGAGCTTTCACCTGGGGCTCACTCTGGACTTCCGATCGATCCATCGCTGAGGAGGAGTCCAGAAGTCAGCTTGCTCCTGCCACGCTCAGCTCCTGGAGGGGCCTCAGAGGGGACATTAGAGGGAGCTGCACTGGGGGCTGAGGACCAGTGAGGGTGGCAAGGGCAGGAGGGGCAGGCACGAGAAAGGCAGCCATGGAAGGCCCTCGTGAGGGTGGTGACCTAAGCCAGCAGCTGGTGGCTGGCAGGGGGTTCCCGCGGCCACTCGGGTAAGATCTATGTTGGGACTGGCAGCAGCAATGCAAAGGAAGGTGACTGTCCCTGTATGTTAAAGTGACAGTCAGTGGACAGCCGGGTATGGTGGCACATACCTGTAATCTCAGCACTGGGGAGGCCAAGGCAAGAGGATCACCACAAGCTCTAGGCCAGCCTGAGATACATGGTAAGTTCAAGGTCAGGCTGAATTACACATGAGACCCTGTCTTCAAAAATCCAAACTGAACCAAACACAATCACAAAAGCCAGAGGAGGGCATCTGAGGCCCAGGAGTCTGGCCTGCATCCAGACTCCTGCAGCCGGGATCTTAGGCTCCTGCCAGCGCTGCCCCAGAGAAGCAGATCCAGGCCCTTGTCTACTTCCTGAGAAGGCCTCCCACGTGAGTGGGTGAACCGGTTTCTCCTCCTCTGGGCACAGCTAGAAGTGGGGCGCCAGGAATTGGAACAGGGAAAGATGCCTGCCTGGGAACAGGCTACTGGAGCCAAACAGCTATATATAAAATTCCCGAGAACCACGCAGATAACAGGTTCCAAAAAACATGGAAGGTATCAGGTTCCGAGAAGGCTGGGAACTTGACTTCCCAGTGCAGCTGGAGAGAGCCCTGCAAGCACCCGACTGACAGACTCTGATGCAAACAGCTTGCTGGCAACAATACCAACCCTCAGGAGGCTGAGGCACGAAGGTCTCTGCGAGTTCTCTCACCTGAGGTGTAGCCCTGGCTACACAGTGGGTTCAAGACCAGCCTGGGCTACCTACCGAGACGTTGTCTCAAATCAAAAAAGCAATGAAAGGAGGCAGGTGCTGATGCTCTCAGATGTAAGTTGGTGTAAGTTTCCAGCTCATTCATTCAGTCATTGTGAGTGACTCGTCCACCTACCGTGTGTGCCCTGCGACCCCGGTGCTCAGGTTGCTCTCTGTGACCTGGGAAGGACAATGAAGGTAGGGACAGTGCACCCTAGAGGGCTCAAGGAGGAAGAGCAGGCCCCAGGGGGGCACGAGGGGAGGAGCTGGAGGTGCTGTGCGGGGACCCTGAGGAGCCTGACTCTGGCAGCGCAGGTGCAGTCGGGGTTGGGCACTGACGTGGAAGGAAATGGCCCACCTGGCTGGGGCAAGGCTGCAGAGCGGGTGGAAAGCAGAGGTGGTGTCACAGCGACTGTGCGGGCAGAGGGTGGGCCAGGGGGCACCGAGCTGGCAGGGTCTGCAGGTGCGAGAGGCCCCAGGATGGGGGTGGGGAGGTCCACAAGGGGATACATCTGGTAGTATGGGTGACCGGCTCAGGAGACCAAGTTGGAGGGAAGCGCACACCTAGCACCTAGACATTGTCCCCAAGCTTCCTTGTGTCCAGGACAAACATTTATTTATTTATTTATTTATTTACTTATATTTTTTGGCCGGAACCGGGGATTGAATTCAGATCCTTGCGCTTGCCAGTCAAGCGCTTATCCTACTGAGCCATCTCCCCAGCCCCTGGACAAACATTTAGGAAGCCAAGCATGAGCACCCATCTGTCCTCCCAGATCTCAGGAGGCGGAGGCAGGAGGATCCCAGGAGTTTGTGGCCAGCCTGGACTATAAAGTGAGACCTGTCTTGAAAAATCACAGACCAAACAAACAAAAGCCTGTAACACCTATGTGGCTCAGGTACTTCTTCCCCTAAGAACTGGGAATCAGTGTCGCCTGACTTGTGCCCTGTGGTCCAGTTTCTACGGCAGTGCCCGGCTCATAGGAGCCTGACTCCCAAGGGCACCAGGGCTATCTACACTCAGGCAGCAGGGACCAGGCCAAGCTGAGGGCTTCCGAAGCCATGGGGCTGCTCAGCAATTCTGCAGCTCTCCCCGTGTGGGGGATAGAAAAGACAAGGAAACCTTCCCCTTTGTTCGCACAGAGAAGGAAACCTTCCCCTTTTGTTTTCACAGAGAATC
>NW_004524582.1:12000938-12001742 GCF_000260255.1 Octodon degus | reverse complement strand
TTTTCTTTTCATGATAGTATCCCCATATACAGTTCTGGATGCCCTTCAGCTCACTTTCTACCTCAAGCAGGCAATAAACTCATTGAAATGATGAAGTTAAGATTTTTTTTTTGTTTTTTTTTTTTTTTTTTTTACAAGGTTTTTTTTTTCTCCTTTGAGATTATAATGAACATAGTCACCACAAGTAAAGTAGGAAGTAGGACCGAGGACGCTCCGAAGGCTGGTTTGGTCATCCGCAGATCATCAAAACTGGCTGACCCCTAACAATATGTACAAAAATATAAAATGTAAATAAAAAATACAAACAAATTTTCCTTTTTAAAGTACTTTTAGGAAAAAAACCCAGGGCCTTGGAAGTTTTGGTTCTCTTTCCTCCCTGTTGCAAATTCGCATGTGGTTTCGGTGGCACGGTGGTGGAGAGTGGTGTACACTGCCGGCGCTGCCGCGGTGGGCGCACGCCTTTCTACTCAAAGGTGACCACGTTTAGATTCTGAGACGGAGGGGGAGGGGCCGGGGAGATGGCTCAGAAGAATAAGTGCTTCCCTGGCAAGTGCAAGGGCCTGAGTTCAATCCCCGGTTCCGCCAAATAAATAAATAAAATGAAATTAAAAAATAGATTCTGAGATGGGAAGTGGAGCGTGAATAGGTCACAGTGGCCTTGTTTTAGTTAACTTTTCCTTTTTTTGCTGTCTAGTCATCCTTGTCGGTCTTCTGCTTCTTGGTATCCATGTCGTCGTCCTTGTCCTCATCTGCCCGCTTGCCCATAGCTGCCTCTGCCTCCTCATCCTTGTCTCCATCTTCTGT
>NW_004524582.1:11990871-12000126 GCF_000260255.1 Octodon degus | reverse complement strand
AAAACAAAGCCAAAAATATTATTCACAAGCCAGGGATATAGCCCAGCAGCACAGCACCTGCCTGGCAAGTATAAGGTCCTGAGTTGGATTCCCAGTACTAACAACAACACAATAAATAAATAAATAAAAATTAAAAATTACAGTGGGATCAGTGGTTGAGGACTAGAAAATTTTAGGCTGGGGATGTAGCTCAGTGGACAGTGCCTGCTTGGCAAGCTTAAGGTCCTGAGTTTAATTCCTGGTACCCACCACAAAAACCAAACCAAACCAAAAACAAAAACAAAAAAGGACTAGAAAATTTTAGACCTTCAATAAAAAAAGCTACGGCTGGGCATGGTGCACACCTGTAATTCCAGCACTCGAGAGGCTGAGGCACGGGGATCATTGTAAGTTTGAGACCATTCTGGGCTGCAAGGTGAGCTCAAGGCCAGCCTGAGCTACAGAGGGAGACCCTGTGTCAAAAAGACAACAATCAATCAATCAATCAATCAAATAAAAATAAAAAAGTTTTAAAAATATTAAAAAGCTACTTATTTCTCTGCTGGAAGGTCTATCTTAGAGATTTCTTTGCAGTTGTGGGGGCACAGCTCTGAAAGTTAAGTATCGTTGAACAAATCCAACCTTACATGGTTCAAAAGTCACTAATAAGAAAAAAAAAGAAGGGGTCGGGGAGATGCCCAGTAGAACAAGCGCTTCCCTGGCAAGCTCAAGGGTCTGAGTTCAATTCCCGGTTCCACCAAAAATTATAGTTAATATTCTTTAAAAGGGGCCGGGGAGATGGCCCTGGCAAGCGCAAGGGCCGGTTCTGCCAAACCTGAGTTTGATCCCTGGTGCAAAATAGGCGGGGCCGGGGAGATGGCTCAGTAGACTAAGTGCTCAAGGACCTGAGTCCAATCCCTGGTTCTGACAAAACAAACAAGAAAAAAAGAGCTAATGCTGAGGTGTGTGCAGAGGGCTTGAATAGTGCTCATTCCCAAGGGTTAGAATGGACGAAGAAACACTCTAAATTAATGTCTCATGGACTAGGTGAGAGATTTAGGCAGACACCTCAGACATTTATATACCCAAGTTATGCTACTGGAGGGGTCGCCTCCCAGAGAGGCTTCTGATGGGAATCTAAGGAACTTCCTCCAAAGTGGTGGGTGCGGTGGCTCTCACCTGTAACCCCAGCGCTCCAGAGGCTGAGGCAGGAGGATACACACTAGTTAAAAGCTATCCTGGACTACCTAGGGTGACCTTGTCAAAAAGGAAGGAAGGAAGGAAGGAAGGAAGGAAGGAAGGAAGGAAGGAAAGAAAGAAAGAAAGAAAGAAAGAAAGAAAGAAAGAAAGAAAGAAAGAAAGAGACAGAGAGAGGGAGGGAAGGAAAAAAGGAAGGAAGGAATCTTTTCTCCCAGCCATAGTAAGCAATCATCTGTTTTTATTCTTGTTTATTTTTCAGTACTGGGGATTGAACTTCACAGCCTTCATGATGAGTTAATTACAGCCCCAGCCTTTTAAAGTTTTTATTATTAGACTGGGCATGGTGGTGTGTGCCTATAATCCCAGCTCTTGGGAGGCTGAAAACAGGTGGGTCACTTTGAGTTTGATCTATGTAGTGAGACCCTGTAGAGCCTGTACTAAATGCAAACCAAAACAAAACAAAAGCACTTCTTATTTTGAGGCAGGGTCTCAGTAAGTCCCAAGTGACCCAGGCCAGGTATGAGCTTGCCAGCTTCCTGCCTTAGCTGCCCAGAGTCGCTGTCTCAGTTACTCTTCCCTCATTGCTGGTACAAAATACCCGACACCCAAGGGGCCGGGGAGATGGCTCAGTGGAATAAGCGCTTCCTTGGCAGGCGCAAGGGCCTGAGTTCAATCCCCGGCTCTGAAGGGGGGGAGGGGGGGACCAAAACCCGACACCCAAAATGAAGGAAGGAAAGGTTTACGTAGTTCATAGGTACTGGAGGTTTCAGTCATACTCAGCTGGCTCCAAGGCAGGGCGGCACATGGCAGAGGGCATCCATTCCTGGTGGTGGCAAAGAGCAGAGAGCAAAGGGAGGGGCAGTGGCAACAATGGCCACAGAGAGCGAGTCAGTCTCCCTTAAATCGCATTCAGGCTGTCCGCCCCAGGCTGGGATTAGCACTCACACCCATAATCTCAGCAGCACTCACGCCATAATCCCAGTGGATCATCCGTTAATCATAACTCTAGAAGTCTACCCCATGACTGCTTGAGGCTTTGGGAGGATAACTAGACAAACAGTTGCTGAACTACAAGTGTGCACTTCCACGCTTGGCCAAATAGGTGTGTGATTTTGATGCTTACCTGAAAGAGAGGCCCGGTTACCTCAGAAGTACGTACAGAGCTAAGTTTCTTGTTTTGGTACAGAGTCTCACTATGTAGCCCAGGCTGGTCTCAAACCTGCAGGATCCTCCTGCCTCAGCCTCTGGGGGCTGGGATTACAGGTGTGCACCACCACTCCTGGCCACAGAGCTGGGCTTCCAGGGTTCTTCCTTGCACTGAAGCCACAGGTCTCAGCTGCCCTTTACCCACTGCCTGCTTCTGCTACTGTGTCGCCGTTTTCCTGAGCTCTCCATCATTTTCATCTTTTCTGATATCCCTTAACCTTCGGATGCTTCTAGAAACTCAGAATGATTTTAGGATTACATAAAACAGAAGAGTTAAATGAAATAACTTTGAATCAAAGAAGGAGCCAGGCATGATGACGAATCCCAGGACTCAGGAGGCTGAGGCAGGATGATCACTGTGAGTTCAAAGCCAGCCCAGGCTGCATAGTGAGACCCTGTCTCAGAAAACCAAAAATAGAGCCACGTGTGGTGGCACATGCCGTAATTCCAGCACGCTGGAGATGGAGGAGGGAGGACTGCCCTGAGTTCAAAGCTAGCATGAACCACACAGTGAGACCCTGTCTCAAAAAGAACAAGACAGAAAAGAAATAATCTTTACAGCTGCCCACAAGAGGTGCTGTTCAAGACTTCTGGTCCTGCAAATGCCAGAAAATCTAACTTAGGGTAGCTCAGGCAAAACAAATGAACAAATGCATTAATAAGGAGCCACATTAATAAGGAGGCTAAAGGACCACACGGCAGCCTTGGCCTCTAGCATATCCTGGTCCACGATCTCGGTTTCTTTGAATCATTCAGCATCTGAGCTTTTATATCACCCTCCATCTTGAGTGCAGATTTGATGACTGAGCTGGGCGTGGTGGGATGCAGGAAATCCCAAGCTCTCAGGAGGTATCTCAAATCGTGGAGCCCAGACTGGGAAATGTAATGATTGAGATTCTAATTTTTTAAAAAATAAAAATAAAAAAGGGCTGGTGATATAGCTCAGTATGAAGGTCCTGGTTGGAATCCCCAGGCATCCTCCCCAGGAACAGGTGGGTAATTCTTAGGAGCCCGCCCACATCCTCCCAAGATCCGGTTTATCAGGAAAGAAATCTGCTGCAGTTCCAGTAAGTCTCATCCCCTTCTGCAGGCCCCTTGTGCCTGCCTTGGAACCATGACTGGGCTTGTCCCACAGCAAGCTGATGATGGCAAAGCTGAAACTGGATGCTGCTGGGCGCGACAGCCCACCTTCGTGATCCCAGGCAGCCTGGGAGGCCAAGGCCAGACGACTGCCAGTCTAGGTTACATGATGAGTCCAAGACAGCCTGAACTCCATAGTGAGACCCTGTCTCAAAAGGGCACGAGGGGCCGGGGAGATGGCTCAGTGGAATAAGTGCTTCCCTGGCAAGCGCAAGGGCCTGAGTTCAATCCCCAGTTCCGGGAAAAAAAAGGCATGAAATAAAAAGTGTGCGTGCGCTGCAGGGGGAGGAGCAAGAGGGAACTCTCCGGAGGCAGTGTGGACCACTGCAGTCCTGTCTGCAGTGCGAAGGTCGTGCGGTGCAGCCCGGTCCCACCTTTTCTTTGCACCTGGTTTCCAGTGCAGCAAGGCCAGAGGTGGCAACTTTGAGGAGCAGGAGCTGCGTGGGAGACCTCAGAGCCACTCTTCCTGCCGTACCCCACAGGGGTTCCGAGGAAGCCCTGAACATGCAATCAGGAGCCCCCCAGTGGCCAGCATGAAGTCCCGGGGCGCAGAGGGGTGCGTGGGCTCCACTTGTGGGATCTGGTGGTGAGCTCACAGTGCTGCCCGTGCCACCTGCGTGTGCACGGTCACTTCCTGCTCAGCCCCGTGCTGTCCCCCTCCCCCATGCCTCCTCTCAAGCGTCCTCCCCTGCCCACCCAGGGACACAGCGCAACCCTGCAATGCTGCTGCTGCAGCTGCAGGACAAGTTCGGCCAGAGCACTGCTTTGTTCTGGTTGGTTTTGGTCTTTTGAGATAGAATCTCACTGTGTAGTTCAGACTGCTCGAATTCATCCTGTAGCCCAGGCTAGTCTGGAACTCATAGCCATTCTCCTGCCTCAGCCTCCCAGGGCTGGGATGACAAGCATGCACCACCATGCCTGGCCCGGAGCCTTGCTTCGAGCCTGGGATGCAGGCCCTCGCTCACTTGGGGCTCCTATCCTTAGTACCAGAATGCAGTGTGATGCCTACTTCTCCTGCTGAAACGCTACCCCCAGCAAAACTCAGAAGACAAAGTCTGTCCCTCATGGGCAGCAGCAGAATCAACTCCAGTCCCCACAGGGAAGTACGTTTGTGTGCCAAATGTAGTTTGTGTATATTTGTGTGCTCACCAGCCACTCAGGACAGGAGTCCAGGTGACACCTGTGAAGATGGGTCAACCTGGAGAGTCCCCAGCTGGACATGGAAGCAAGGTCCAGGAGGCCCTGCAGGTGACTGCAGGTCACTGCCAAGTGAAAGGTCTTGGAGAAGAAAGAGGAATTAAACTGGTAAAGAGAGCCCAGCATGGTGACACAGGCCTGTAATCGCAGCCTTAAGAGGCTGAGACAGGAGGATCACTGAATTTGAGGCCAGTCTGGGCCACATAGTTCAAGGCCAGCCTGAACCGCACATCAAGACTCTTGTCTCAAATATCAAACAAATGCCTGGCAGCCATAGGGCAACCCATACCTGGGCCCTGGGTGAGGGTATGGCTTGCCTTCCCCATCCCCACCTGCCACGTGGGAAAGCAGGAATTGACCAGAGTAAGTAGGGTCAGTCTGTGTGGCTCTTCAGATAAAAGTCCAGGCAGCAGCTGCCCAGCGCTTGGGAGCCTTAGAGGGGAATTGCTTGTTAATGGAGACGTGATTTCTTTCGTCTGCACACAGCAGGCTGGAGGTGCGGGGCGTGATGTCAGCAGGTGGCATGTAGGAAGCTCCGGATTTACAGGGCCTGGGAATAGGGTCTGGACCCCCAGGAATCTGGATGGAATGCATGGGGTCAGAGTTCCTGGGCCTATCAGCGCAGGTGTGTGCACACTAGTGGGCATCCTGGCGCCAGGAGGCTTCGGGTCGAGCCCTGCATTTCTCTGTGGCCATCACCTCTTGTTTACTGAGGGCAGCCTGGATGCCGGCTGTGTGCGCAGGGCTGACGGGTCTCTTGGGTCAGCTGGACAGCATCTGTGCCCGATATGCCGAGTGTGTGCTCTCAGAAGTCGATGAATTCTAAGGGACAACAAAGATTAAGAGTACAAGGATGGATTGGAGAATAGGAATGGAGAACAGGAACAGCTCCTGAGGACGGGAAAGGTCCCAGGAGCCCCTTGCTCTGGGGATGTTCTACAGCACAGTCAGGCATGGTGATAAACAACCAATAAGATTGCAAGTACAGTTGCTTAGGTCATACTGAGCCAATAGTGACACGGGCCTGTCCATGACGTCATCTCCTTTGGTGGCCAATAGGGAGTCTTGGTGTTAGTCTTGGTTGGGCAAGAAAGGCCACCGCTAATAATAGTGTATTGCCAGGAAATATCAAAGAAGTGGGCATAATCTCAAGCTGCTGCGCATCCCTCGGGAGATGTCGGTGTGGCCGTTGTGACTTTAATCTTGAGAGGCGCCCCGCCTTTAGTTGTGAGCGCTCTCCTCCTCTGTGCTGACTCCCCAGCGGCCCAGCCCTGTCTGACTGCTGGCAATATTCCTACCTAACTTAGCTGTCCGCAGTAGGACTGCACTAAACATCACAGGCCCCTTCATCTTGGGCGCCCGACGGTGCAACAGCTGGTGAGGGCCATCGCAGGCGAAGCCCTGGGCACTGTGGTCCGGCGCTGTGTCTGGCTGCAGTCCACGGCCGTGGTGGCCCAGGGCAGCCTCTCCTGCTTCCTTCACCCCGACTCGAAGCAGCCGAATGAATGGGCCCATGCAGCCTTGGTTCCTGCCCCCAGCGATGGAAGTACCGGGCAGGGTTCAATGTTTTTGTTTGATCTTTAGAGACAGGGTCTCACTATGCAGTTAGTTCATGGTGATTCTCTTGTCTCAGCCTCCCAAGAGAGCTGGGATTCCAGGTGTGCACCCCACATCCCTCAGAGTTCAGTCTGAAGCAGCTATTTCTGCCTGATTCTGCTAGCTACAAAAGGAACCGAGCAGGCAACAGAGCACTGTTAAAGACACATTCAATGAGGCGTGGTGGTGCGTGTCTGGAAGGAATCCTGGTACTAGGGAGGCTGAGGCAGGAGGATCATTGCAAGTTTGAGAACAGCCTGGGCTACAATGTGAGCTCAAGGACAGCTAGAATTATTGAATTGTGAAGAGATCCTGTTTAAAAAAAAAAAAAAAAAAGACATGCTCATCCAAACAGAGGTTTTATATGGTGACACAATTCTCAGGGGCACGGCCTCTTCTAGATGCCAGGTGTCTCATTTGAGGCAGTGACACACTCTGTGGGATGGCACAGTCAGTGGAGGTGTGGAGGGACCCACCCTGCAGGGGACAGGGACGGTCCTACCTCTCCCCAGGGGCAGAGGGCAGAGCTGGGTGCTTCCTGACTCCTGTCTGTCACTCCAGGCTGGGCCAGGGCTCAGGGAGAAAGAGAATGGGAAGTCCCTTGTTAATTTATTATAAGCCATGGTGTGGTGTGGTGGTGCCCATCTTTAATCCCAGCTCTCTGGAGGCTGAGGCAGGAGGATCACTGTGATGAGTCCATAGTGAATTTAAGACCAGCCTGAGTTACAGAGTGAGACCTTGTCTTAAAAAAAAAAGTAAAAACAAAACTAGTGAGAAAGAAATTTTGTCTGTCTTTCTCTCTCTCTTTCTTTTTGAGAAAGGGTCTCACCGTGTAGCCCCAGTTTGCCTCTAACTTGTGGTGATCCTCCTGACTCAGCCTCAAGAGACTCCGACGCCCTGCACATGGGTCTTCCTGCAAGGCACAGCGCTACACAGTGGGAGGTGTGGTTCTGGCTTGCTCTAGAGGCTGCGCCTGGTGGGGAGCGCAACCTTCCTGGGGGGAGACAAGGGGTCTCGGAAGCTGTTGGGAAGACCAGGCTTAGGACAAGGGACAGAAGCTGCCAGGGCTGGTGACTGATTAAAGCTGAAGAACTGCAGAGGAATTGGCCCTGACGTGGAGCAGATAAATGGAAGCGTGGAGACCAACTTGGAGGAGCGCTTTGCAGCCATCCACCACCCTGAACACCAATGAAGATGTGAGAGAGCGAGTCACACCAAGGTGGTCTCTCCTTGCTACCTTCCTTCCCTCACAACACACAAAGGAATCACCAACAAGCAGGGCAGAATCCAACCTACTGGGAGGCTGAGGCAGGAAGATTGCAAGTCCCAGCCCAGCCTGGGTAACTTAGTGACTTCATGAGATCCTATTGCAGAGTTAAAAATAGAGCTGGGCCAGGTGGCACATGCCTGGAATCCCAGCACTCTGGAGACTCAGGAGGATTAGGTGAGTTCGAGACCAGCCGGGGCTACAGTGGGAGCTCAAGGCCAGCTTGAACTGCATAGTGAGACTCTGTCTCAAAAAGACAAAATAAGTAAGTAAGTAAATAAATAAAGTATAAAGGGGCTGGGAGTGGAGCTCAGTGCACAGGCTCTGAGTCTAATCTTCAGTACCAGGACAATTAAGTCAGAGACACAGCTCAGCGGTGAAGCAATTGCCAGGTATGTGCAAGACCCTGGCTCGCCTGGCCTGGTGCCGCAAGCCTGTGCTCCCAGCACTCAGCATCAGCAGGCTGAGGCAGGAGTTGCTCTCAGTTTGAGGCCAGGCTGGATTCACGGTGAGTTCAGGTCAGCCTGGAAAACGATCCTGTCCTAGTTACTCTTCTCTCGTTGCTGGGACAAATACCCTACACTCAAGCTTAGGGAAGGAAACGTTTATTTAGCTCACAGTTACTGGAGTTTTCATAGTTTAAAGCAGCCTGAATTACATAGCAAGACCTCGAGATATTGCCGTTCTGCGCTACCGGGTCAAGAAGAGGGGCTGGCATGCCGAGGCGTCCAGGATGATCGGCTGCATAGTGAAAAGAGAGGCCACCAGGCCTGGGGGCGGGGGGAGGGAGGCGCAGGCTGTCAGTTTAACGGTTTGTGCCTCTCTTGTCCCGCCCCTCAAACCTGCCCTGGTCATCTAGCCCCGCCCCTCAAGCACGACCCCCCCCCATGATTTACATGAGGCTGGGGGGGGGGGCGCAAGTAGTTACCAGTGTGTGTGTGTGGGTGCTGGAGAGGTTTTTTTTTTTTTTTTTTTGGTGGAACCAGGGATTGAACTCAGGCCCTTGTGCTTGCCAGGGAAGCACTTATTCCACTGAGCCATCTCCCCGGCCTATAACAGATTCTATCTCAAAAAAAACCCAAAGCAAATGTCGGAAAGAACCCAAGAGCCTATGCAGTGCTGAATGGAAATGAAGATGTGTTTAATTCTATGTGATGGAGCGTTACTCTGTCATAAAGAAGGACACGCGAGCCATTTCTAGGGAAATTGATGTAGCTGGAGTCCACACTCTTAAGTGAAATAAATCGGACATGCATGTGTAAACACTACATTGTTTTTCTCTGGTGTGAGAAACCGAAAGTGCTCCTTTTTCCTGTGAGAGGCCTGCAGTTCCCCTCCAGCGCTAACAGAGGGAGGCTAAGAAGGGTTCCCGTATGCCCAGTCACGCCCAGGAAGCTCTCAGGAATGAGTGGTCCTGCCAGAACCAGCAAGGGAAGGACTTTTTGTTTCTTTGTTTTTGGTTTTTTTCAAACACGGTCTTCCTCTACAGTTCAGGCTGGCCTTGAATTCGCTAGGTAGCCGGGGCTGGCCTCCATCTAGTGGTCGTCCTGCCTCAGCCTCCTGAGTGCCACCACACAGTGCTAGTGGAGAATTCTTCTTGGTTGAACTACACACATGTGTTTGCGTTACCTGCGCCGCTGTTAAAACAAGTCCTTCCCTTGCCGGTTGGA
>NW_004524582.1:11979669-11985381 GCF_000260255.1 Octodon degus | reverse complement strand
GGGCCTCTGCACACAGGGGGGACTGGGTGGCGGCGGCTGTTCTGTTAGCAGTTTGGCCTTTATGATCCTGGTCCCCCACCCCTCCTCTCTGGGTCCCACGGGGACTGCCCTGGGTGGCTGCCAGGTACCAGACAGCACTTTTTTTTTTTTTTTTTTTAAACCAAGACTCTCTGTAGGTTTTTCAGAGTGTTTTCATTTGTTTGAGACTGAGTCTCGCCACGTAGGGAAGGTGTCCTTGAATGCACTATGTTGTCCGGACTGGCCTCAAACTTTCGGTGACTCTCCTGCCTCAGCCTCCAGAGCGCAGTGGCCAGGACTCCGGAATTTAGCAGGATATCTCTCTGGCAAAGGAGCGCGGCCGCTGCTTTTTGCTGTTCGGGAGGGGCCAGGAGGGCACGGCTGCGAGGAGGCATCCAGCCCTCTGAGCGCTGGGGGAGACAAGGGTGGAGCCGGGGACCTCGCCTGACCCAGATGGCTGTTCCCCACCCGCGCACTGCGCCATTCCTGTGTGTACCGTGACACCAGTGTCACAGATTACCTGCTTGTGACAGTGCCCCAGAGGGAGTCTCTTCCCGTGTGGATGTGGGCTCCCCTGGCCTCCTCTGCCCAGTCACCCCACACTCTGCATCTAGGGCAGGCCCTGGCCGTGGGGTGCTCCTAAGTGTTTGTTGAATGAAGAAATGAGCAGCACCATTTTCTGCCAGTTTGTTTCTGTGAAGGAAGTTTACGTTGTTTCCTGCAATCCTGTTGTTTTTTAAAAAATATGGAAGCCAGGTGTGGTGGCGCACATCTGGAATCACAGCACTTTGGAGGCTGAGGCAGGAGGGTTGCCAGAAGTTCAAGGCCAGCCTGGGCTACTTTGTCTTAACCAAACCAAACCAAACCAAACCAAACCAAACCAAACCAAACCAAACCAAACCAAACCAAACCAAACCAAACCATGCAAACAAACAAAAGGGCTGAAAATATAGCTCGATACAAAGGCTTTAGGTTCAATGCCAGGCACTGGGGAGGGGAAGAAAAATTATTAGCATTTTCCTATTTGTTCTACAAAAATGTTTTCTAAACTCATCCCGCAAATTGCTTCCTTTGTGCAAAAGTATATCCTTGGGCTGAAGATGTAGCCCATCAGCACAAGTGCCTGCTTGGCAAGCGGAAGGTCCTGAGTTCAATTCCCAGTATAAAATGTATATAGTCCTCCCAGAACAATGCATATAAATCCAACTTAGCTTTTCTTTTCATTGCCTTTACCAGGACACAACTTACTGTATGGAATAAAAACATGCCCATTAAAGACACAGAGAAGCAAGGAGTGAATAGACAACAGGTGGGGAAAACCGTTTTGAGTCTCGTGTAAGTTCTGAAGTTACGAAATGAATGCATTTTGCGCCCCCCACAGATGGAGCGGCCCGGAGACCAAAGCTGCCCACTGGACCGGGCCACGTCCTGACAGGCGGTGGCGACTGTGCTGGGCACAATGTGTCTCGCTGAGGCCACTAAGGTCTTTGTTTTCTTCTCTGCAACCTCTGTGAGTACTGAATTCTTGGCTCTCTCAACAATTAATTGTTAATTAATTAATAATAGCTTCTGAGACAGAGTCTAGCCAGTTCAGGCTGGCTTTGAACTCACTATGTAGCCCAGAGTGGATTCAAGCTTGCAGGGATGCTCCTGTCTCAGCCTCCTGCGTGCTGGGACTACAGGCACGTGAGCTACGACGTCGGATTCTGTGTCTTATTTGTGGAGCAATTTTTTTAAGGACAGGATCTCACTGTGTAGTTCAAGCTGATCTTTGAGCTCACTTTGTAACGCAGGCTAGCCTCACACTCAATGCAATTCTCCTGCCTTAGCCTCCTGGGTGCTGGGATTACAGGTTTACAGCAGTTCTACAGTTGGAGTTCCATGACCCAGCCTGGATGGAAGGAGAGAGGTCGTGGTCTGGACGTTCCGTGGATGCCACAGTTAATCCCAGATGCAGGCCAGATGCTACGTGACCGCTCTCCTCCCTTCCACTGGACCGAGAAGATTAAGGGCTGAGGTCTGAGGTTCAGGCTAGCCCCATCCCCCAGTGTGTCCCCAGAACTGCCCCAAGCTAGCTCCTGGCTCTGTGCCATGGGCCCCCAGGAGCGCTCTGGCCTGGTGCAGCTCTGGCCTGCGTGGTGAGCTTGTTAGAAAGCTGTGGCTGTTGTTTTGAGATGCCAGGATGCGAGGGCGCCCAGGGCCACCTGCATTCCTGGCCTGCTCTCCTGGCACCAGCATCGGACCCAAAACCCAGTCTTTGCTGCATGCCCCCTCACTAGGCCATGGACAGGAGGGCAGGCAGTGTCCCTCATGGTCCTCAGGGAAGCCCTGCGCACTGCGTCAGGCTGGTACTGGCCCTGTGCATCGGGCACTGTCCTGAGCTTGCTCCAGTCCCCACCCCCCACCCTCCACAGGTGAGCGGAGAGGTTGTCCCTGGCCGAAAGCCTTGGTGCCACCACTGAGTGCCAGCCAGCTTTTCCTTCCCTTCTGGAGGTCCTGGGTACGGAGCTGAGGGCCTTGCACAGAACCGCCCCCGCAGCCTTTATTGTCTGAGATAGGGTCTCGATGTTGCTAGGCCTTCCTCAGACTGTGATCCTCCTGCTTCAGCCTCCCTCAGTGCTGGGACTGCAGCTGCGTGCCCGGCTGGCTCAAGAGCCAGCTGCTCCTACTGTGATCAGCTTTTCCTGCCTTTCCCAGAACTGTAGTGGTTTTTAGGCCTGAACGTCCAACTCCTGGCGAGGGCAAACTGAAGGTCGTAGCCTAGGGCAAAGTGAGCAAGTCACCTGTCCAGGCACAGAATTTCAGGGGTGCCAATATACTCAGTTACTGAGAGAGACCATATTTAATTGAATAGTTAAAAACTAATGAGGCCAGGGAGATAGCTCAATAGAATAAGTGCCTTCCTGGCAAGCACAGGGGTCCTGAGTTCAATCCCTGGTACCGCCAAAAAATTAAAAATAAAATTTGGGGGGCTTGCGGGTTAGCTCAGTTGTTTAGGCAAACCCAGTCAGGCCCAGGGACCACGGTTCAATCCTCAGTTTCACTTGCCTCACCAGACTTGCCCTTAGGCAGCCTGAGCCAGCAAAATAAATAAATAAATAAATAATATCAACTAATGAAAGTGAATAGAAAAAAAAAAATCTATGATAAGTAAAATCAAATGTCACCATTTTCCCAGCGTGTTTTTGTTTGTTTTGTCTTTTGAAACAGGAGTCTCACTATGCAGTTCAGTCTGGCTTCAAACTCGCTGTGTAGCCCAGGGTGGTCTGGAACTTTTGGGGATCCTCCTGCCTCAGCTTCTGGAGTCCTGGAGTCCTGGGCAGAAAGTGCTTTGAGATGCCCTCTGGCCTTAGAGGCTGCAGACCCAGAGCAGGTGGCAGTGTGTCAGAGGGCTGGGATAGCCTCTGAGCCCGGGAAAGCTATAGGATGGGATGTAGGCCCGGGGTGCCAGCCAAGAAGGAGCGGCTTGGAGCTGCAGGGGCCAGTGGTGAGCGCAGGAAGCTTCCACAGGCTCGGTGGGCTCTCCCAACTCCCTGGCCCCTGAGTTAGATTTGCGGCCCAGGGGCCTGTTGGAGTGGCCTCGGTCCTCCCTGTCCTCCTGGGAGGGCTGCAGGCCACTCCAAGGCAAGCTCCGAGGCTTTGCCCCTGGTGGGGATTTGTAGCCTTCTCTTTGGGCTCTGGGAGAGCTGGCTTTGGGTTTTTCCCCTGAACCCATTTCCGGCTTTGTTTTGTTGTTTTTTGAGATGATCTCACTACGCAGTCCAGGCTGGCCCTGCACTCGCCATGTAGCCCAGGCTGGCCTGGAACTTGCAGCAGTTTTCCTGCCTCAGCTCCCAAGTGCCAGGATTACAGGCATGCACCCCACGCCCAGTTTCAGGGCACTGCGTGTGGTATGGGCACGAACTCTGGTCTTTATGCTTGCCAGGCAGCTGAGCTATCTCCCCACCTTGTCTGAGACTTTTTGGAGTCTTTCTCAGGGCCCCAAAGGCTAAGAGAGACTGTTCCTTGTTTATTCACCAGGAAATCTGTAGGTCATCCAGGAGATTATAAAGTTAGATTACATTTTTCTTTTTGTTGAATTAGATTTGATTTTGTGAGCTTTTAGTTTGTTCTTAGGATGCTTTAAAATGTCTTTTCTGCCTTTCCCCAAAGATCTTAAACTTTAAACTCATGGAAATTAAATGTCACCTTCCTGAACAACCAATGGATCACAGATTTGTAATTAAAGGGACCGGAGAGATAGCTTAGTGGACTAAGGGCCTGCTTAGGCAAGTGCAGGGACCAGGGTCTGGGTTTCAATCCCTGGTACCACATGCCACACCAGTCCTGCCCCTGCGTCCACTGGGCAGGCCACAGAGATGGGTGTGGTGGTGCACACCTGTAATCCCAGCGCTGGGGAGGCTGAAAACAGGAGGATTGTTAGGAGTCTGAGCTGCGTAGTGAGACCCTGTACCAAATAAGTTAAAAAAACAGAGACAAAAAGAAATGAAATTGATGGAGAAATTAGATAGTTTCTACAATAACATGCTGATGCCAGTACAATATATCAGAATTTATGGAACTCAACACAAACAATCTTATGAGGGAAATCTATAGCTGTGAATTCCCATATCAGGAAACCCGACTAGTGCAGATAAACAATCTAATGTAGCACCTCAAGATTCTAGAAAAGGAAGAACAACTCAAGCCCAAAACTCATACAAGGGAAGAAATAATACAGAGAGGAGAACTTAATGAAATGGAGATGAAGAGAACAGCACAAAGAATCAATGAATCAAAGAGTTGGTTCTTTGAAAGATTAAGTAATATTGACAACTATTAGCCAAAAATAAAATTGACAAACCCAAACCCTTATCAAAACAGGAAAAGGCTTAAATTCATGGAACAAGAAATTAAAAAAAGGTGAAATCACAACAGATCCTTCAGGAATCCAGATTATCAATACCTAGGAGTATTTGTATTCTTTTTATTTTATTTTATTTTATTGAGAAACAAATATGAATGAGACAGTTTCAAAGCTGATTAATAGGACAGTTTCAATAAATGTTTGCATTCTAATGAAATGGAAAACATAGAAGAAAGGAGCAGATTCCTAGATACATATGGATTACCAAAGCTGAATCAAGAAGATAAAAAAATTCTAAATAAATCAATGTCAGTAAATGAGATTGAAGTCACAATTAAGAACCTCCCAACACAGAAAAGCCCAGGTCCTGATGGACTCACGGATGAATTCAAGAAATTTCTGCCGGGCATGGTAGCACACGCCTGTCATCCCAGCACTCAGCAGGCTGAGGCAGGATGATGGCTGTGAGTTCAAAGCCAGGCTGGGCTACAAAGTGAGTTGAAGGCCAAAACCCTGTCTCAAAAAGATAAATAATCAAACAAACAAAAACCAACCAACAAAAAACTACTCGAGCTTAGAGGCATCAAGCCGTCCACCACAGGGGCAGGAAATCAGAGGCTCAGGCAGCCGGTGGCTGCACAGATTGAACCGACAGCTGGCCGGAGCAGCGTCACAGGAGCCGAGAGGGAGAAAAGTGTCCAAAGGGGGAAATTAATTTAAAAAATGTTAAATCTAACAGTAATCCCAGCACTTTGGAGCCGATGCAGGAGGATCACAAGTTCGAGCCCTCATGCCCGGTGGGCATAGTGGCACATGCCTGTAATCCCAGCATTCAGGAGGATAGTTGC